>NC_089505.1:241314535-241656807 GCF_036850995.1 Saccopteryx leptura
ATTATGCTTAGTCTGTCCCTAAACAGGAACATGTTTTATTTTAGCTAGAGTTTAGAGTGTGAAAGGGAAGTTGTAATTTCTGAGGCTAGAGCCGTAATTAGACTATAGATCCTGAAGGGCCTTGTAACCATGCTAAGGAGTTTGAACTTTATTATAAGAACAAAAGAGCACCATAGAATTTTAATCAAGAAACTCAGCAAGGGATTCACACAGTAATGCTTACATTTTAGAAAGGTCAGTTCTGGGAAGGAGAATGATTGAATTGGAACCGATTGAAGCAGAGGAATCAATTAGGAGAGGGGACAGTTAACGGGACTACAGTAGAAAAGTGGCAGTATAGTTAGAACTACATTGATGTGAAAGGTTCTTAAGAGATAAGTGCCCTCTCCCTTACACACACACACACACACACACACACACACACACACACACACACACATACACCCCCTCCAAAAATTGATTACTGATGGTGGACTAAGAAGAAATCAGGGATAAAGTCATCCTGTGGGTGACACTAGACTCACTGAGATAAGAAATGCTGGTGGAGAGCAGGCTGAGGTGGGACTGGGGGTAAATATGGTTTGGGATATTGAATTTATTTTTTTGTACATTCAAATGGAAGTATCCAATAAGCAGCCTGATAAATGGGCCTTAAATAAGGAGATTTGGCAGACATCAATATTTTGATGATAACTGAAGCTGATGAAAGGATGAACGAGGTATTTGAGTGGATGCTCTCTCATTCATTGTCATGGGCCAGCAGGTGGACAGGTAATCAGAATGTTAGTTAATGTAGAAGACAAGAGGCACATTTGTGTGTAGAATAATCAAACATTGTATGTTAACTGAAAACAAATATATTCACACGACAATATTCTATATAAAATTATAGCTTTTAAAGGTTTTAGGTCCAGTAAATAGAGCTCTATATGGTTTTTCTTGCTTAGCTCATACTTAGATTGTATTATTTGTGATTTCCAGTGTCAGGTTTTATATAGCAGAGTGAAAACCAAAGTACACTTTGAAATGTAGAAAAGAAAGGCTCTTAATATAAGTAATTTTTAGCAGAACTTACTTTCTCCAAAACAAAGACTTTCAGCAGAACTTACATTTTTTTTCTGAAAGACTCCGTACCCCTGGCCTTGAGGTTGGTTTCCCAGGCTAGAGCCTTGGGATAGTTCCACAAGGTTGCAGATGTTCCCAGAACGTTTCTCCCTGAATTAATCTTACAGATAAATACTGTAAAAGAGCTTGTTTCACTGCTTCGTTTTAGTGCAATGCTCCCCCTCCTCCCTGATCCCCAATCACTGTGTAATTTTGTCTTTACTGGCTGACCTCAAACTGTGTTTGAGGCCGCATGATTTGACTGACTTAGGTCTCCATGCGGTCACCGGCTTTGAATAAAAGACCCCTTTAAATTTGAACGTTGGTGTGGAGAACGTCTGTACACTCTCACTGGTGTGTAAGATAATCAAATATTGTATGTTAACTTAAAACAAATATATTCACATGACAAACTTGCAAAAAATATTTGTATATATTCTCTCTAGATCATTGCTTTTTCTTTTGGTTGTTCATAGTTGTCTAAGTAAAAACGAACAATTCATTTGAAATATGTGTTGGAGGAATGATCTAGCAATATCCTGAACAACCTGGACGATGAACAAATGGGTCCTACAGCAAATTAAGTAGGAAACATCACTGGAAGCAAATATCCTACCTTGGGCACATCATGAGAAGACAGGGCTCTTTGGAAAAGACAAGTAATCCTGGGAAAAGTAAAAGGCAGCAGGAAAAGAGAAGCAGCAAACGTGAGATGGATTGACTCCATAAAAGAAGCCACGAGTCTACAGGAGCTGAGCAGGGCTCTTGAAGACAGGACATTGGGAACATCATTCATTTATTTCCCCAGAAGTCAAAGCCGATTCAACTACAGGCGACCCACACAGTCAGCCTAATTCATTATTTTAGCACTTTGTCCTGATTGAATCTTTTTAAAGCATTTAACTTTTTTTTTTTTTTAAGTGAGAGGAGGGGAGATAGAGAGACCGACGCTCCCATAAGACCCAAACAGGATCCACCTGGCAACCCCTGTCTGGTTCTGATGCTCGAATCAACTGAGCCATGCTCAGTGCCTGAGGTCCTGAGGCTTGGTCCAACCAAGCTATCCTCAGCGCGCTGATGCTCAAACCAGTAGAGCCACTGGCTGCGTGCGAGAGGGGAAGAGAGAGAGAAGGGAGAGAAGGAGGGGGAGAGAAGCTGATGGTCGCTTCCCCTGTGTGCCCTGACCAATGATTGAACCCAGGATATTTGCGTGCTGGGCTGATGCTCTATTCACTGAGCCAATCAGTTAGGGCTTTAAAAAAAAAAAATCACATTTTATCAGATTATGGAATATTTGATTAAAGTAACAAGTGGAGTGAGATGAAGAATAACAGCTCAATGGGTGGGGGTATTTTACAGAGTAACTGAGCAGCGTGTTTTACAAAGAGAATGAGGAATACAGTATTGGTTTATCTTCTAGTTGGGACTATTTGAGAGAGTTTCTACTATAACAGATATCTTATATATAAATATAGAGATATTTGTTTTCAAATCCTGAATTGTTTTGCAAAGTCAACCTTTAAAACAAAATGTTCCCCTCTGCATCTATCAGAATTGCTGCTGTTGTTTTTATCCTCATTACGGGAGCAATAGGCATGTATAAGCCTATCTTTCTTATTTTTCAAATAAAAAATAGAATCCCATATTAAAACCCTAATCTTAATGTTACACCAAGCATCAGTGACCAGGAGTAAATTTCCGAATCAAGCGGACCTTTGCCTTTCCTGCTGTTTCTGAAATGTTTTGAACTTTTTCCAAACCTAGTGTTATGTACCGATGGTTGATTGGATCACTGAATTTTAAAATCACTGCTTTGAGCGTGGCATCATCAGCCTCTGTTAGCAGGTTGTGTTCCAACCTGGTGGGCTACTCATCATCAAAGCAGCTTCACGTCTTTCTCGCTGGCTGCCCAGGAGTGTTTCAGCTGACTAGGTTTTACTTCTCAGTCTGCCAACATCTCCCCAGGTTGCTCCTCTTGTGCCTTACTGAGTTCCTCTTTCTTTATTTCTGCCATACGAATTATGAAATAAAACAAGACGTCCAGGGCATTGCTAGGTTAACAAAATAAATTCCTGTTGCAATGACAGACCTCCCTACTGATCTGTCTTGATAGAGGAAAGAAACAGCTTCCTCTTGAATTCAGTATTTCTCATCCCACCTGACCAGCCCCCGCCTGTACCTCCTTCTGTCTTCCCTCCTGTTCCTTCATCCCTTGTACGCCTCTGATCCCACACTAGAACTACGAGTGGCAGCCTGGTCTCTTTTTTCTCTCACACCCTAATTGTCACCACTTGTTATCAATTCTGTATTCTAAATTTATTCCCCCAATTTGCCCTCATTACCACTGGATTTTTTTCACCTGGATTACAGCCTGGGGCTCCTACTTTACTTCTTCCCATGAGATGCCGCCCACGTTTCATCAGTCAGCTACATTAACACCAAACTGATATCTCCAAAATGCAAATCCATGTATATCATTCAACTCCATTCAGTTGCTCATCTCCTGCGAGACAAAGACCAAGCTTTGTATGCTCTCCTGCTGTTCCTGTCAGCTGCCTCTGCACATCCCAGGCTCCTCTGCGTTCCCCAACACTGCTGCAGGGTTTCAGACCCTCTTGCATAGCGTGTGTCCCGCCAGTCTAGATAGCCCTTCCTCACTTGGAAGCATGGCAGACTCCTTCTCATCCTTTAAAACCCATGTGTTGCTTTCTCCCAGCGCTGCCCTGTGCCACCTCTGTTCTCCATTCCTTCCTGTCGTCCCAGAATACCGATCTGCCTTCTGTGTGGGGAGAGTTATTGGAAAGTCAGTTTCCCTATGTGGCTGTGATCTCCATGACCACTATCTCATGCACCCTGGTTTCCTAGCCAAGTGATGACCTCACTGAGGTAAACAAAAATGTATTAATGGTTGGTGCATAAATTAATAAGCATGTAAATGAATGCCTTAGCACAGTTCCCTCTTTTATTCCTTGTAGTAGTGGGCAACAGTGAAGTCCTGAATAGGGGCTACGGTCACTGCACCTGTTCCCAGTGGAATTAAAAGTGAACTAGAAGATATCTCCACAAGAAATAAAACAAGCTGACGGGATGCCCCAGATATTTGTCACTTTGGGGGTTAGACAAAAAGAATGACTGGTCTCTGTGTATACTGGTCCTTCTTCACCCTCATCTTCACTCTGAAAGGAAACTTCACTAGCAGGCTACTAACAGGGGACTTTTTCTGGCAGGCTTTGTGCAAACTATCCCCATAAGGTCAGCTAAACATTTATGGGTAGAACCATAAATGTCACTTTAAAAATGTCTTAGATTTAACGAGCTCTCACAGTGTTATGTGGCAACCTTCGGGAGAGAGACTTAGTGGGTCAGCAGTTTGGAATGTGGGTTTTATCATCCAGGTGGCAAAACCTCTAAATGCCGAGGTGACACGTTCTGTGGAGCAGCTCTCCACTCCCTGTCAGGCCGCGGAAAGGCAACCTATCTTCCAGCCCCGGAACAGCTAGTGACAATTTGAGCCAGTGCTTTCTCACTAAGTCAGTTAGGACTCTGACTCGCTAATGAAATGGCCTAGCTAAACCAGCTTAAATACAAAGAAGATTTTATGATTTTTTTTTACAAGAGTGTAAGATTGTCTCATGGAACCCTAAAATGAGAATGCCGCTACTGGAAGGACTGCGCCCAAAGGGGCTCTGGTTCATCAGTTGTACCTTTTTGCCTCTCAGCAGTTTTAATCTCCACTTTCTTTTGTGCATCAGCCATTCCTCCTTGTGGGTGAAAAAGGTTTTCTTTTTAACAGTTTTGAAATTTTATTTTTAAAAGTATTATAGAGAGTATATATCTTCTTCATATAGACAATGGAATACTGCTCAGTCATAAGAAAAGATGAAATACTGTCATTTGCAACAACATGGATGGATCATGCTAAGTGAAATAAGTCAAATGAAAAAAGTCAACCATATGATTTCACTCACATGTGGGATATGAAGCAAAGCACAAATGAAAAGACCAGATAAACAACCAACCAAAAACTCAAGACGCAGACAACAGTACGGTGGTTACCAGGGGGAAAGGGTCTTGGCAGGGAGGTAGTAAAGGGTGAAGTGAGTCAAATACATGGAGATCGAAGGAGCTCTAACTTTGGGTCATAAACACAATGCAATATACAGATCATAGAATTTTATACCTGAAACCAATATAATTTTATTAACTAATATGGTCCCAAAAATTTAATTTAAAAAATATCATACAGTAAAATTTTCTTTTGAAACATATTTATGAATTTTGTGAGTTTTAATACAAGTATAAATTTGTGTAATCACCCCTACAGTCAGAACCCAAAACAGTTTCATAACTCCCAAAACTGCCTCATGCTACCCCACCCATAACCCCTGGCAACCACGGACATGGTCTTCATCATTATAGTCTGTCTTCTTGAGAATGTCATATAAGCAGAAGAACACAGTATATAACTTTTCAGGACTGGCTACCCTTAGTCAGCATGGCTTCTAGAGATGAACTCAAGTTGATGTGCATGTCAGTAGTGTCTTCCTTTTTCAGTTGCATAGTATTCTATTGTGTGGATGTACCAGAGTCTGTTTCTCCACCTACCTACTGAAGATTGAGATACAGTGTTAACACTTACCTCTTTAATTGCTGGAAACAGACTAACTGATGCTCTTGGTTTCAAATCTAGAAAGCCCCTTCAGGTATTCATAGCTTGGATCAGATTGCCATTCCTGGAGAAATACACTAGAATTGGTGATAAGATGCTAGGATTGGTCCAGCTTGGGCCCATGCTCAACCCTGGTGCCTTACCTATGGTCAGTGGTGCAGAGTCATGAGAGAAAAGGGCTGCTACCACAGAAACCATGAGGATAGAGAGGGAGAGGGAGTGAGAGATGGAAAAAGAATGTATTCTTAACCTATTCCCCCATGAACTTGTTCTTTATCAGACCCTTCCCACATAAATCAGTCTAATAGAAGTGGTTCCCCTTTTTTTTTTTTTTAATTTAGTGTGATGAATGGAGACAGAGAGACAAACTCCTGAATGTGCCCTGACTGGGATCCACCTGGCAAAACCCCCTAGGGCCATGATGGCGAACCTATGACACGCGTGTCAGCACTGACATGTGTAGCCATTTTCGATGACATGCAGCCTCATACCAGAGAGGACGTTTCCTCATGCCGAGAAGGACGTTTCATCCTCAGCTCCTGCACGGTCAGGCGCAGTAGCCGAGGATAAAACATTTGCTGTAGTGTAGACACTCTCTGCCGGAGGTCTGCAGGCCAAAACAACAGAACTCGGGCACAGAGCGTCTAGTTCTGGGACTTCCGGTTAGGCCGTTAGGGGATCTTTGACCTCACTTCCAGCCGGCAGAACAGGGAGCAGCAGAATGCCATGGGGGACGCATCTCCGGGGGCCCTGTGATCACCATTACCAGCAACCACATAACCACAGCAACCATCATCCAATCTACTTTTCTGGGGTGTCGTGGATTTCTAACTGACCATCATTACTGAGATAAGTGAGGGGGAGGCTGGGAGAGGCAAGGGCCTGTGCTATGGGTGCCGTTTCCCACCATTAGAAAAAGCGGCAGCCATCTTAATTTACATAAGATGCAACTTGTAGAATTTCAAGACAGCATGTGGGCTCAGGTGTTTGTTGACTTGAGGTCAAAGCTTGAGAATCTGGAAAGGTGCCACTTGGAGAATCAAGAGGAGTGCCACTATGAACAGGAAATTTGGAGTGCCTGGAACCGATTACTAGACACTTTTAGCACCCTGAAAAATATAGCAATGGCTTTACTCACAATTTTTCCCTCTACATACTTTTGTGAGACCTTATTCTCAGCATTAAATAATATCAAAATCAACAAAAGAAACAGATTGACAGATGAAATTAGTAGCGCTTGCTTGGGCTTGATACAAAATACCAACCTTCAATTGGAGATTTAGTCAATGAAATTCAGCAACAAAAAGTCACTAATAAGCAGGTTAGTTAAAGAATTCCCCACGGCACCCCACAAAAGTTAAATAATATCAAGACCAACAAAAGAAACCGACTGACAGATGAACAAAGAAGTCACTAAGCAGGTAAGTTAAAGAATTAGTTTTTGGTTTATTAAATAGTTATATATTACAATTATACATTTTTGTTATTTAAACTATAAATATCGTGAAATTCTGTTTTTTTTTTTTTCTCGAAGTGACACATCACCCGAGTTTTGGCGAATTTTGACACACCAAGCTCAAAAGATTGCCCATCACTGCCCTAAGGGTTAATGTTCTGACCATCTGGAGCATTGCTCTGTTGCTCAGCAACTTAGCTCTTAGCACCTGAGGCGGAGGCCATGTAGCCATCCTCAGCGCCCATGGCTCCCCGTCCTTAATGCATAAGGTCTGAGACCTGTGCTGCAAACTCAGTTTGGTAGAAACAATGACATCCCTCATTCTCTGGGTGGTAACAGACAAGGGTGGTCATTGTCCGTCTTGCCCAGCTCAGTCACCTTGGCTGGACTGGCCCTGCTTTCTTACCACTTTGACTTGATTAGGTATCCTCAGCAATGACCTGGATTCAAAGAGAAGATGAAAGAAACATTGTTTAAGCCCAACCTGAGGCAGGCATTTTGCTTGCAACTTGTGTTCTCATTCTCTCATTTGTCTTTTCTTTCCTTGAAAGATAAAAGGTTTCTTTTCCTTGTTTTCCCATCTAAGGCATCTTTTTAATCAGCGCCACACTACCTTCAAAATACATTTTCTTAGCCAGTGCACAGTAATGGCTGTGATCGACTGAAGGTTGAAACCAAGCTTTCGCTCAGCTTTGCCTGACATCCATATATCACGTGCATCAGACAGATCTGCCTCTGCTTAAATCCCTAAGGAAAAAGAGAGAGAGAGAGAGAGAGAGAGAGAGAGTGGGAAGAAAAGAAAAAGCTCAACCATTGTTGATCTCAGTCTCAGAGGTGCCTTTGCCTCTGGGGAGTGAGGGGAGACAGAGGAGGTGCCCTCAGGCATAAGGGGCGGAGGGGGGTTCAGCGCATATGATCCCATCAACAAGAGCTGCGCTTCTATGATCTCTGTTATACACAGGGCTTCTGTGTACATTTTATGGGAAGAATGAATTCCAGTGCTGAAAAAAAAATTGACAAGCACAGCTCTAGCCAAACACAGAGCCACAGAGACTTTTATTCCTTATACAAGCCGACAGCCAGTCTTTCTCCTGTTTTACCTCTTCTGCTTTTCTTCTGAGTATTCTTATTCGGTGCCTGTTTCTCCAGGATCTGCCTTGTACATGACCTCATTATCCCTTTCTGGTGTCTTCAGGAAGAATCTTTTGCTTTTTAGTTTTTAACTTAAAAAAAAATCTATTGAAATAAGCGATGTTCATTGTAGAAAAATTACAAAATGTATACAAGAAAAAAGAGGTGAGTAAAATTTATCCTCCTGTTCCATCTCCCAGAGACAGCTACTTTTAACATTCAGTCCAACACTAAATCCTCTCATTATACAGGAAGTCCCCACATTACGAACGAGATAGGTTTAAAATGTTTAAGTATTTATATGCACTGAACAGTAAAAATAAATACTATGTTGAGACAAACATCAGTTGAAGTTGCATTTAATAGGAAAATATACCTGTTCCAACTTACATACAAATTCAACTTAAGAACAAACTTACTGAATCTATCTTTTTGTAACCCAGGGACTGCCTGTACCTTCAATATATTTGGGAAACGCATTCATTTTATTTCATTTCTACTGTCAGCAGCCCAATCCTCATTTCTTAACCTGTCTCTTCATCTGTTAGAAATCTAACACATCACTGCTCTGGTTAAAACACTTCAACGGCCTCAATAGACAATAAAATGCCCTTTCTATGAGCCACAAGGGCCACATGTTTTGGCCCTGGGAACTTCTTTAGACATGTTTCACTCTCTTCGTTATATTCAGAACTGTAATAAAATAAATTTCTGTTGTTTAACTCGCCCAGACAATGGTATTTGGTTATGGTGGCCTCAGTTACCTAAGACAGGCCAGCCGTATTCCTTAATCACTGAGACTCTCTCTCATCCTCAACACAGTTCCAACCCAGGTGTCCCGAAGAGAGGAAGGGGCTAGAGCCACCCACCTCGTCAGGGACTACCTGTCACGTCAAAGCCTGCACTGTACCTCCACACAAAAGAAAAAAATTAAATGAAGAAAATTAAAACAAAATAATTAAGCAAAACAACAATAAAAAGAAACAAAACAGAGTGTTCCAAACAGTTCAGATGAGAAAACGGAACACAACAGGAGAAAAAAGAAAGAAAGAAAGGTAAATGGTTAGCAGCATAAATTCTCTGGCTAAAATATCTTGCTTGGGGGCAAATGAGGTTTCTGAGCAGAATCAGTGTCTGTGGCTTGAGGTTTCCAATGGGAGACTTTTATGATAGAGAAAGAACTCAGACTCAAAGCTCCTTTCCTCTCTGACATCCCTATATCACATGTATCAGACAGAGCTGCCTCTGCTTAAATCCCTAACGCCAAAAGAAAGAGAGAGAGAGAGAGAGAAAAGAAAAGCCCAACCATTGTTGATCTCAGTCTCAGAAAAAGTCCAGCTCCTGCTTCTAGTTCATGGTTCTATAGTATCTGATAGGAATAGCTTAGCCTTAGTAAATGACCTATTTTGGGACAAATCTTCTCTCACACTTTACACATCACTCTATTTTTGTTTGAATGTGTAGCAATCTAAACATTTGTGTAATAATATATAGTTTCAAATGATTTTCACATGCATTATCAATCTAATTTCAGTTCCTATGTTTAAATACAAATTAGCCACATCTCAGGAATCTCCAGTCTTGGCTCTCTAATCCCAATATTTTCAATAATTTGCATTTAAGTTTGCATTAAATAATGGGGTCACCTTTGAGTGCCCTACCTTCCCTCCCTGTCCTTCAAGGCTCCATTCTCCCCTTTGCTGTCCTGTGGTCTTTATCTGACAAAATGCTCAGTGGGTGCTCAATATATATTTGTTGACTGAATAAGTGAATGAATAAACACATGAATAATTCTACATTTAAATGAGTAGCGTAATGCCTTTTTCCTTTTTGTCTGGTCTCTTAGTTTATTCTCCCATAGTTTTGTCTTTTTTGTTCACATCTTTTCCATAGCTCACATGTCTATGTTGAGAGCACAGCAGACAACAGATTGCCCACTAAAAATGCCAGTACTTCCCCTCTAAGGATCTGCGAGCAAGCTTTTCTCTCTGCCCAAAATACTCTTCTCTCCTACACCATGTCCACAGAATGAGCTTCACTCATCCCTCCCTGCCAGTCTCAATGCCCTCTCTGACCTGTGGATGTCCTACTCTATCCTCCCAGTCAGTATTGATTGCTTTTCCCCATTGCACTTCATAGGTACATCTATTGTAGAATTTACAACACTGAATTATAATGTATTTTATGGATGTCTTTGTCTCTTCCCTAGACTAGCGAATCCTAATTTAGACTACATAGCAAAATCACCTGGAGGACATGTACTGAATCATAATCTCTGGGATGAAATCTGGGGATATTTATTTTTGTTAACAAGGAGGTCTGATGTGTCTTTTGCAATTCTTGGGTTGGCATTAGAAAATTGTTGTTTAGATTTATGCAGTCCTTAAATCAAGCAATGCACTTGACTCGGCTTTGTATCCTAAGCCTAGCATAGTATTTGTCTGCAGGAGGCACTCAATACATGTTTATTGATCAAAACTTAACTAATTATAATTTCCTGCCTACGGCTTTCAAACTCTTGAATTTAACAGAGGAAAAGGGCAGGATATAAGGGGGTAGGGATGCTAACTGTGGAATTTCCAGTGGTGGTTCAGTAGATGTTAGAGGACAAAGCAGTCTTCCTAATGGTTCATATTGACCCACAAGTAAGGCCTTTGCGTAAAGGAGGTAGTCTCTCTCCCCGCCAGTTTACTAGAAGCTTGCACCCTGATTTGGCTTACAGATTGTATGAACTGGCTAGGGAAGTCGTCCCAATCTTGTATATGCACCTTGGCTTCCTCTCATCCTATTGTGTGGGTTACCAGGATAGAGAGTCTCAGCAGGTGTTAACTGATCACCAGCCAGCGGGATGGATTATTGCTACTTATCAAGTTATAGAGAGCATTCAAACATCAGAAAGTGAGATCTCTCCTGCCACACTTCAGAGAATTTATGCTAAGAGCTTTCAGTAGTTCTTTGCTGTCCTCTTCTCTCTTTAAGAGCAGTGAAGTTTCATTACCAATAGCAGAGAATCTACTGCTCAAATAAAAGGAAACAATAAAAGAAAGCTTGAGAGTCTCGGTAACTCCTGAGATGCCTTTATCAGAATAGTGCAAAGGCACTTTGAGAATATCAGTTGTCAGGACCATCAATAATGGTCAAATCTTCATATCTAGTCAGATTATTTAATTGCTTCTCTGGGGCAATATTGACTTTCTGCTTCATCACACATTGTCAAATTATAAATTCCTTGAAGGTAGGGAATATGTCTCATTTCCTTTAGCACTTATCTTATGGCTTTGCCCAATGTAGCGACCAACATGTTAAACTTGTTAACATAATATCCTTTGTTTTCATTTTTATTGCTTTAATTATAAAAGTAACATAAATTTCTGAAGCAACTCCCCTCATACATGTATGAATATATCAAGAAAAAAGTTAAAGTTTATTAAGATATGGTATTCATGACCCCTATGGTGTCACTGAAAAGGGCTTTGTGTAGTCAGGAGCCTTTTGTCCTGATTAGCATGCCATTCACAGCTACATTCAATATTCACTATCCGTATAAAATAAAAAACAAAAACAAAAAACTGCACACACACAGACAAAATTACCTTTCATTTATAATAAGGTATACAGACTTTTCCTGCCACAGTTCCTTCCCCCTCCATAGTCTTTCTTCCCCCTCTCTCTATTGTCCAAAATCTGACTTTTGGATAAGAGGAACATCTCACCTTCAACACCGACTGGTCAATTTGAACACAGGATGATCAGGCTTGGAGGTTGAAGCAAGGGTGGACACAGAGCAGGCAGAGAGGGAAGGAGATGGAGGCAGACTGGGTGTCCAGGAGCTGATCTATTCCTAGATTCTGAGAGTTGCATCCCTTAAGTGAGGAATGGGGCTCTTGACCGCCTCCCCCGTACATGATGCCACCCCCTAAACACACATCCTTTAATGCTTCTAGGATAACATTTATAAGAATATCCTGAGTTTATCTATTTGCCTGCTCTCTGCCTCTGTATTTTATTCATCTTTGAGTCTCTATGGCCTGAAATGCATCTAGATTATAGGAAAAAGCTTAACCACAGGTTTTTGTTGAATGAGAGACTAAATGAATAGTGGTTGGGGTGGGTAAAGTGTGTGGAAGTGATCATAATCTCGACACATCAGGTGAGATTAGATCATATATATCCTAACACATTAATGTCATTTAATTGGGTAGCTGGGATTGTTAGTGGTTAGAGAGAATTTAATTTAGAGTTTAGATATGACAAAAACCTTCCCTAGTGCCTAATATAGGCACCAAAATATATCTGAACCAAATATTTGAGGACAATAAACAGATAGTTTGATGTCCAATTTCACCACTTATTAGCTCTATGACCTTGGGACAATTATCTCTGAGCCTCAGTTTCCACCTCTGTAAAACAGAGCTATATTCTAACCCATATTATAGAGGTTGAGGTGAGGTGTAATTGAATTCAGTTGCATAGTGATTAAAATAGAACATGGCACATATTAAAGAATCAATTATTACAGTACTTCTTGATTCCCTGGCAACCACATGCCTGTGATCCAGGGTGCATTTCATTGCCACCAACTTCTCCCAGGCTGTCATCGTTATCTGCTTTTCTTTTCCCCTTGTGGACCTCTCCAGTTTTGATAGCTTAGCTCTCCTAACCATTTTTCTATGTCCTGTGTGTGATCCTGTGTATAATTAGAATAACAGCAAACCTTTATAATATATTTGGCCTGTTTCAGACCCAGTCCCAAGTGCTTTCCATCAATCACTTTATTCTTCCCCACAACTTTATGATTTAAGTGCCATTATTTTCTTTCCTTTTCAGATAAAGAAACAGAATCAGGTAACTTGTCCAAGAGCTCACAGTTTGTAATTGATAGAAACTTGGATTAACCTGGCTTGTTCTCTGATCCACTTCATTATCCTCCTCCTCCTGAATGGCAAAACAAGATTTCCCTTCTTCATTCCCTTCACATGGAACTCCCTGTCCTCCCACCAGGATACTCTGCTTCTTTGGGCTGCATCACTTTGGCGCAGACACTACCTTGGTCTATTCATCCCAAGGCTGCATACGAGAGGCTCATACCCAGTTGGGTTTGGATTCTACCTTCCCCTTCAGATAGGTTGAGTTTCAGGCCCCAGGTCTCTTAGTTTTCTTGGTCCTGCTTAGATAACAAGATGAATTAGCATCAGCATGCCCTCTCTAACCTACTCCTACCTTACCAATGATGTCCTCTCTTTGATGCTCTCTCTACTTCTGCAGAATTTGTGTACTTTTTGAAACTGACTTTCCCACTCTCTTTTTATTTTGTATGTTTAATGCTTTCCATAACTGTGTATCATAACACAGAAGGCACAGCCGTGTCATACCTTTTTATTCTATTCTGTTCAAATGCATCTCTTTAAAATGACACAGTGGTTCTGCAGCCACATGGACCTAGAATCTCTACTTTCTGACTTTGTGATTTGGAGCATGTGACATAACGTCTCTGTGCCTCAGCAATTACATCTATGTAATGATAATAATTCCAACTTCCTAAGGTCGTCATGATGGTTAAATGAGATAATGTGCTTGTACAATGCTGTCCCTAGTCAGTACTCAATCAATCCTGGCAATACTACTTGTGGTAGCATCTTGCCTGCCAGGACCAGCACCACTCCACCAAGCTGGAGGACTGGTAAGGCCATGCGTGCCAAGCACACCATGATGTGATGAATGCAGGTTGACAGCATGAATTGATGGCCAGGTTCAGATGTGTTTCCTGCCCCATCAACTTCCTCTTCAAGCTGTGTTTGGAACTGTGGCTTTTATCCTGACTTCAGCCCCTCTTTGAGAATCAGGCAGAACACTTCAGTTGCTCGAGCTTTTTGTCTTGTGTTTTCAATGTTAAATGAATCCCTTCAGAACATAAGTTAGCTGGTGAGTGGTAATACAAAGTTGTTGATTATGCGGCAGCCAATTTCTGACACGGGTGGGATGGCATCTCAATCAGAAGCTATTGTGACCCACAAACCCCAATTGAAATCACACCTGTGTGCTTCTTGCCGCTGTGTAGTGAGGATATCAGACGTCAAAGCTGTGGGTGAGGGCACTGTTGGGGGCCTGATGCCCTCGGCTTGGAGGCATTCACAGCTATGTACCCAAAGCATCTCTGTGTGGATAAAAGGTGCCACTCACAGAACCTCCCCTTGTAGAGATCTGGAGCCCTGTGAATAGCTGAGTGATGGCTTTCTCCAGAAGGTTCTTTTGAGGTGGTTGCAGAGAATCAGACGGGGAGGCTGAGAAATACCTGAGATGTGGTAGTTCAGTTCAGATGGGACTACAGTAAGACGGAACTGAAGCACGCCCATTGGGAAGGGGGCTGAGGTCACCTACTTCTAATGGCTAAAGAAGAAGTGACTTTGACCTGCTCACGGTCATATTGTGGGGAGATGGACCCTACATCCTTTGGTTTGTTCCCCTGAGGCTTCCCCTGGGCTGAAACACACAAGGCACAGTTTGCTTTCATTGCCCACATTGTGGTGCTTGAATAATACTGAGATGAATGAGGAGCAAGTGGCTGAGGAGGAAGGAAGGAGCAGTCAGCGAGGAGAGGCTGGTCAGTTGTTCTCAGACCTGGGTGTGCATGAGGATAACAAAGGAGACAGATGGCAAAGACACACTTTTGCACCCCACCCTAGACCTTCTGAATCCAGATTGTTTGGGGTGGGGAGGGAGTGTGTGTGTGACTGAAAATCAGAATTATAAACTTGAATGTAATACTGAAGATACTTATAAGCAGTTAACTCTTACACCGTTATTATTAGATGTCAAGCACCATCCAAAGTGTTCATATCCATTAATTCATATAATATTCACAATGCTCCTGTGAGTAGGGTGCATTTTTTAAAATTCAAATCTACAGATGAAGAAAGAGAAGGTAAATAACTGTCTCAAGATCACACAGCTAGTAAATGACCCAGCTGGGCAAGGCTGAGACTAGGGTAAGGTCCCAGGACACAGTGTTTAAGGAAATGTGACTCTCAGAATTAGTCAAGTGACTTTCAGAAAGTCAGGACCTCCTTAAACTTTGTGTCCAAGCGTCTCACTTTTTTCAGCAGAGTCCTGGCCTTGGAGCTAGGATTTGAAGCCAAGGAATTTCTCTTCAGAGACCAGACTGCTACTGGGTACATGCAAATACCACAGAGAAGACTGTAACATATGGAGACAGTTTCCCCCTTGACCTCCATGTGACAGCCGAGGGTCTCCCTTCAGGAGAACCTACTGCAAGAAGCTTAGCTGGTAGACAAGCCTCCAAAGCCACATTTCAGAATCTGCTATCTCTTTCATTTCAAGGCTATGTTCTCCCAGGGTTGGCGGTCATTTATTGCTGGACCATTCCTGCCCATCACAGGACTGCCCTAGAGGACAAAATTTGCTCTAGTGTCTCCTAGCTAAGACTGGTGTCCCCTAGCCAAGACTACCTATCTTAGAGCTAAAGCACTTTTGGCCCAAACCGTCCTTCTGCCCTCTCTCCTTTAGGGCTGCCAGACTGGCATTGCAGTCTGAACACTGCCTTCTCCTGCTCCCTCCCTCTTTGTCTTGCAGTTGTTTTGGTGAGTAAGTTTCCTGCACATCTGATTCTATCTTGACATCTACTTCTTGGAGAACTGGAAGAGACATGCCGCACCTCCTTCTTTCTTTCGCATCAGTGGCTTTGAAATATTTTTGACTGAGACCTACAGGAAGGAAAGTATGTTTCATCCTGTCACACTGCATATGCGTGTGCAATTCTGGTTATAACCCACAAAATTGCATTCAAAACCAAACACATGCTAGAAATGCCATTTACTTTCACCTACTGGCACTGTTTGCTGATGGTCACATGACAGTAGCATTGACATTTGATTGTTCCATCATCAGTCAGTTCAGGAGGTGCCTTGCCGTGTATTGACCTTCCCTCTGTGGTCTGTTTCTTGTATGGCTTCTATCTTGTGAAATGTAGCACAGCTGGGATGAGTGTACTTCATGACCTCAAGGCATAGATGTCAAATAAAAAGATTTATATGAGTAATTCCCAATTGATTCCAATATCGGGAGCACCTACAAGCCAGGATGCTTCGTAATACCTTGAATTGAAAAATTTAATGTCATGACATAATATGTGTGTGGATGTGTATATATTTACTTATTTAAAGAAAATTTTTCTATGTTCTTCATGAATACCAGTCTCTTAATTGTTTGATACTTGCTATCAATTGTTTGATACCTGCTCACAATTAGAAGCAGTGACAGGTCCCTAAGATTAAAAAATATTTATTGAATAAAATATTAAAAATGAGAAATTCTGTCTATTTCATTTTAGATTAATTGAGCAAAGGCTAATTTAAAAAAATTAACTTTAGCTTAAGGAAAGTTATTTGTCTCCAGAGCATGTTTGAGAGGCAGTGATTCATGTACTGGACACTGTTCACAGCCTGTGTGGTCCACCCGCACCTTCTGCTCATGCATTTTAAAGACAGCTCAGTTCTGTTTGGTTTGCTAATTCTATTCTGAAACATCTATTCTAGAGAAACCATCCGAGTTACAGAAGATGATTTATGCATGACGATGGCCATCATGACATTATTTATACGGGTATAAAATTTGGAACAGCCTTAATTTCCAACACTGGGGGATGGCTCAATAAAGCATGACATGTCCATAAGAATATATGATGTGTTTCCAAGGTGCTGTCAGAGAATTAAAGCAGGAACCTGAATTGAGCACAGAATTTAAAATTTACATTGTAAAAGCATAAAGACTAGTGATAAATGACCACAGTCTTAAGAGTGATACTTCCTGTGTTATAGAACACTGGTTCTTAACTGGGGCAATTTTGCTCCCCAAGACACATTTGACAATGTCTGGAAACAGTTTTGGATGTTAGGAGTGGAGTGGCATCTAGGAGAAAGAGGCCAGGGCTGCTACTTAATGTCCTGCAGTGCACAAGACATCCTCTGAAACGACAGAGAATCAAGGAGTCCAACATGTCAGTGGTGCTGAGATGGAGAAAACCTGCTCGAGGAGCATGAGCCATTTTGGTTTTCTCCATCATATTTTTTCCAGCATTTCCCAAAAGTTTATTTTCAATGATAGATACAAATTACTTTTATGGTTAGAAAATACATGAGTGGTATGTGATTTTTAAAACTTTGTCTCGGCCAGCGGTTCTCAACCTGTGGGTCGCGACCCCGGCGGAGGTCGAACAACCAAAACACAGGGGTCACCTAAAGCCATCGGAAAATACATATTTTATAAACACAGGGGTCGCCTAAAGCCATCGGAAATACATATTTTATTTAAAAATGTATTGTATAATAAATATGTATTTTTCGATGGCTTTAGGCGACCCCTGTGTTTTGGTCGTTTGACCCCCACTGGGGTCGCGACCCACAGGTTGAGAACCGCTGGTCTAGGCCCTGACTGAATGGCTCTGTTGGTTGGAGCATCATCCCAAAGTGCAGAGGTTGCTGGTTCAATCCCTGGTAAGGACACATACAGGAACAGATTGATGTTGTGTGTGTGTGCATCTCTCTCTCTCTGAAAGCAATGAAAATAAACATTAAAAACAGCTGTGTCTAAACAACAAGTATAAAAGGGCCCATATTATGTTTTTCTTCTTTTTTTGTAACTGATGCTCTTTTTACCTCTCTAACCAGTATTTTTCAGACCTTCCTCCCCAGTTTCAACCTGTGAAATAGAGCTCCTGGGGCGATGTGCTCTGATGTGTCAGCATCTGTCTCTGCCCAGGTTCCCTTGGGAATGTCACCCTTTTCTGGGTTAATTTGTACATAAAGACTGCAGAGCCCATGTGCAACTTTTATTTATTTATTTATTTTGTGACAGAGTCATAGAGAGGGACAGATAGAGATAGACAGACAGGAAAAGAGAGAGATGAGACGCATGAATTCTTTGTTGCGACACCTAAGTTGTTCATTGATTTCTCATATGTGCCTTGACCGGGGGCCTATAGCAGACCGAGTGACCCCTTGCTCAAGCCAGCGACCTTGGGTTCAAGCTGATTAGCCTTCCTCAAACCAAATGAGCCTGTGCTCAAGCTGATGACCTCGGGGTTTCAAATGTGGGTCCTCCGCATCCCAGTCTGACTCTATCCGCTGCACCACCGCCTGATCAGGCCCATGTGCAACTTTTAGTCTTGTGAGTTATTCCTTATGGATATCGCTAGAATCCATTCTTCTTCTACTGACACTGACTCCATCATGGTTGAGGCAAGGAAATAGTCTGCCCTGGAATCTCCAGGAGGAACACAGCTCAGTTAACACCTTGATTTTAGCTTGAAAGACCCATTTTGAACTTCTGACCTTCAGAATTATAAGATAATAAGTCTGTATTGTTTTATGCCACTAAGTTTGAGGTATTTTGTTATAGCAGTAAGAGGAAACCAATACACATAGTTTTCAAGTGTGTTCATTGTCTGACTTCAACCTTCCCCTTAATTCTCATTTCCTCCTCTTTGCTCCCTTCTCTACACACCTCATAGTCTCTCCAGGACATCATGTTCTTCATACCTTCATGCCTTTGTGTCATGTTATTTTTTGCTTAAAATCGCTTTCTTTTTTCTCTGGCAAGCTTCCAGAAGATAAAAGGAAATACCTTTCTTAGTATTAGTAACTAGTAAAAGAATTTCTACTATTTATAGTATAGACAAGTTGAGGTTGATGACGGCACGGATTATCCTTCAAGTTTCCTACTTGAGAAAGTAGAGCACATTCAAAGAGCCCCATTCACATACCCTAATTTGGAAGGAGTAGAGCTGGAGGGGAAAGCATATTAATGAACAGACAAGGAGTTCTTCGCATGGAGTCCTTTTAGCATGGTAGAGCAGCAGCCCCGGGAAGCCACATGACGGGTGTGAGGGCAAGCATGAGCATGGAACTGGTCAGTGGTGGGACTTCCCAGAGACACAGCTTCTTTCTGCCTTTTTTGCTTCCTAAGTTTGAGTATTTAGCATGTCATACATTTGTAGTTAAAATATAGTTAACTAAAAAAAAAAGAGTTGGAATTACCATCAGCCCATTTCAGTTTTACTTGTAGTACTGGCAAGCTCAACGGGAGGTGGCTGTCCACTGTGGAACAGACAGCAGCTCTCACATCTCCACTGATTTAATGGAAACAGGGAGGACCTCCTTCCACTGCCTGTGTGAATGGACTGCTCTGGGGCTGGTGGGGACCGCTTGGTGAGAGTCTTGGCTGGGTTCATTGACAAGTCTACCAAGCTGCTTTGTTTTCCGAGCTCCAACAATGCCACAGTGCCACCATTGTGACCTACTGGTATTGCCGAGGCCCCTGAAACAATTGGCCAGAACAGCACACATACCTATGGAGGGCATAAATCAAGCCTCTTGTGTCGTTCCAACATTTTGCCAAAATTGCCATTTTTGCAACAGGAAGATGTTTTCAATTTCAGACCTGGGGCTCTTGATTCAAGATACCCATTCATTTTACTCTAGAGCAGAGATTTTCAACCTTTTCCATCTCATGGCACACATAAAGTTCTGCGGCACACGAAAAAATACATTTTTTTGCCAATCTGACAAAAAAATTAACATAATTTTGATTCATTCATACTAATGGCTATTGTTGTGTTGGCTGTTGTCATTCTTTTATGTGACAATCTAAGAGAAAAGAGGTCAGTGCCCCAGACTAAATAGTCAGGTATTGCATGTTTTAACAATTCTTGCGGCACACCAGTTGAAAATTGCTGATCCAGAGAGCTTCCTATTTCACAGGTAGAAGTACCGCCGTAGTCGTTCTGCCCACCCCTTTCCCATGCTTCCTCTTTACACAACCCCCTAAAGTATGGAATATTGTAGTACAGCAAGCTTTCCTTACAGTCCCCAGTCTTCCACGCTCCTCCCCCATAAACAGCATTGGTGAGGCAGAGAGACTTCAGAATCTGACATGCCGATCTCATTGGTCCTCTGTTCAGATGGGAACAACTTCTCCTAACAACTGTACAGCGTGTAAGGTGCCAGCTCCTCGCCTTGCTCATCCACCTACTGTGTCTCTGTGGGACTAGGGGGCAGTCTTGTAACTCTATACTGTTTGGTATTTCAATAGCCTTTCCGTTGGTTTCTATGGACCTACCTTTCAGGATTTCTTCTCCATAATGGCCCTTGTTGGACTGTTTCAGGGAGTCATGGACTTTAAGTGGAAAGATTCTGTTCAGGAATTGGTGGAGTTGTGGGGTGGAGGTGGGGGAAGTGGGGACACAGCATTACAGGTCTTTCAAAACTCAGCCAGCTCTGCAGAGATAAAGCAGTTTAGATTTTCCGATACTCACCTGGCACTTTCCAATCAAGATACAGACAGTGGGCGAGAGAGGCCACATCCCTTGTCCCCACCCCTTTTTTCTGTTGTCATCAGTTTTGCTCTATTTCTTATCAAACTTGTGTGGGCTGCCCCACCAAATCTTATTCCTCTGAAATCTTTGTGAGAGATTGATTTTCAATCCAAGCTGATGACATTTCATCTTTTCTTCCGTGTCCTCATAGGCGTTTGAGTGGAAAGTTGAAAGAGGCTGCATTTGGGCCTGCTAGCGGTGCATGTCACCAGCTAAATTGAAATTTTGTAACTTTCAAAAGCCTGCTTTGTTCTCTTTCATTTCCCCCCAATGCTTGTCTATTCAGACAAGCCCATTTTATGGATGGTAGAAGGGAGTTCAATGGAAGTGGTTATTACAGAGCACGAGGAGCTTCATTCAGTACTTCTTTTTTTCTTAGGAAAAAAATCTGTTTTGAAAGGAGAGCTCAGAAACCCTTAGCTTTTACATTCATGTGCTTGCTGGAGTTTTTGGTGCCAATTTTTATTTCCTTTGGATGAGAAATAGGTAATCTGTGGTTGATTGTGCTTCAACACAAAAACACAAATTGCATCACATGTCAGCTAATGACACAGCTTCTCCCACAGTGTATGGCGATTCTTGAATACTGAGAAATTATTTTAAAATTTGAAGGGTTTTCTTTAGAAATCTAGCTGCCACTCTGTTTCCCTAGTCCCCTTTCAGTCCTGGCCTTTGAAAGTGAAACCTGCACTTGCTGCCACATTCCTGCACCCACTCTCACCGGGTTCTGGGCCACCATGATCTCCTGGCAGCTCATCTCAAGATCACCACTGAATTCCTAGTGGCTAAGTTCAACCTTCACTTTTCAGTTATTTGTTCTCCTAAGCTCTGTAACCTCTGATTTCATGTCCTACTTCGTAGGGAAAAAATATATATGTGAACCAACTTGACCTGTCTCAACTTACCATTGTGAAATCACCCATTCTTACTTTCTTCCCTACGGATTGAGCTCATCTTCTGTTCAAAGCTCCATTCTTGATACTCTTCCCCTCCATTTCCTCATTACTTCGGGAATTGCACTCCATCAACAGCTCCTCTCTTTCAGCCTTCCTCTACCTAATGACTCCTTCCAAATCAACCTGTAAACATGTTCAAGGACATCCTCTCTTAAAAACAAACTCACGCACATACAACCTACCACACATTGTCCTTCCTGGATCCTGTGTTCTCCTTCAACTGTTAAACCATCTGTCTTTCCTTAAACAGCTAAATTGGTTGACAAAACAGTTCCTACTTGCTAGCTCCAAATTTTCACTTATTCTTTCTCTTGATTGTTTCAATTTCTTTTTTTTTTTGGCATCAAATGAGATGATTATATTTTTTTCCTCTTCTGATTCTTGTATTTTTTTAAATTCAAGTTACAAATGTTTTATTTGACATTGCATATCACAACAGTTTAACAGTATGTTTTCTCTAAGGGTTTTATAGGTTTAACTCTTGCATATACGTTTTTGGTTTTTAATTTATTCTGAAGTACAATTTGGGAATTTATATTTTTCCAGACAGTGCCTCTCAAAGTATTGTTCCCAAACCAGCAGCAATCAGAACCTCCAGGAACTTGTTAGAAACACAACTTTTCAGGGTTCAATCTCCAATGACTGAATTAGAAACTCTGGGAACGGAACCTAGTAATCTGTCTTCAAGGGGATTCCAATGCACAGACAAGTTTTAGAATCATTAGCCTTGAAATTTATTCTTTCATCAATATTTTTAAGTTAATTGATATGAAGTGTTATTCTTTTTTGTTAATATTTTTGAATAGTATATAAAATGTTTTGACTTTCCTTGCTGATATTATTTTCTTTTCTTTTTTTTTTTACAGAGACAGAGAGTCAGAGAGAGGGATATAGACAGAGACAGACAGACAGGAATGGAGAGAAATGAGAAGCATCAATCTTCAGTTTTTTATTGCGACATCTTAGTTGTTCATTGATTGTTTTCTCATATGTGCCTTGACCGTGGGGCTACAGTAGACCGAGTAACTCCTTGCTCAAGGCAGTGACCTTGGGTCCAAGCTGGTGAGCATTGCTCAAACCAGATGAGCCTGCGCTCAAGCTGGCAACCTCGGGGTCTTGAACCTGGGTCCTCTACATCCCAGTCTGATGTCCTATCCACTGCGCCACCACCTGGTCAGGCTATTTTCTCTCTCTCTCTTTTTTTTTTTTTTGTATTTTTCTGAAGTTGGAAATGGGGAGGCAGTCAGACAGACTCCCACATGCGCCCGACTGGGATCTACCTGGCATGCCCACCAGGGGGTGATGCTCTGCCCATCTGGGGTGTTGCTCTGTTGTAACCAGAGCCATTCTAGTGCCTGAGGCAGAGGCCATAGAGCCATCCCCAGCACCTGGGCCAACTTTTGCTTCAATGGAGCATTGGCTGCAGGAGGGGAAGAGAGAGACAGAGGAAGGAGAGAGGGAGGGGTAGAGAAGCAGATGGGCATTTATCCTGTGTGCCCTGGCCTGGAATCAAACCCGGGACTCCTGCACGCCAGGCCAACGCTCTACCACTGAGCCAATCGGCCTATTTTTTTTCTTGATGTTGATCATACTTGTCAAAATTTTGACTATATTATCAGCTGTTTTGAAGAACCAACTTTTGTTTTATCAATCAATTTTTCTGATTTTGTTTTATATTTCTTTTATATCACATTCTAGGCAAGAATCCTCTTAGGTGGGGGAGAGGAAGAAAAGAAGACAGAGTGAGGAAATTAAAAAAACAGATACAAAAGACATTCTCAGATTTCTACTTATGTGTTAAAAATCACAATCAAGTCTTATGTCTATTTCCAATTGTAAATGAGGCTGAGAAAATAACTGTTTTAACTTTCCAGTCATTAGAGTTGTTTAAAGCAAGCAAAAAGTGTTGAAAGGGATATTCAATGATCAAACTTCAATATCTGAAGTTTATATATATATTTATTTAATTTATATATTATTTATTTATATTTTAATATATTTACATATTATATATTTATATATATAAATAATATATATATATATATATATATATATAAAACCACTAGACTTTTCTCATAATTATAAAAGCAAAATTCCTCAAACTGTTATAAACCAAGTTTGAAAATATATGGGAATAATATACCATAAGCAAGTTGATCTTATTTTAGGGAAGCAACAATAATTTAATATAAAGAAATGTATAAATACATTTTGTCAAATGCTATATTAAAAAAAAAGACTTTAGAGGAATGATATCAGTAAGATGGTCAAATAAGACATCTCTTGCTCCCAGTTTCACCTCAACAACAATTTGACATTTGTTCATGTGAAATCCAGGTAGGAGATTGTGAAATCTAAGAATACAGTCTAAGGATGAAGAGAGGAATTTTGAGAAGACAGGCTCAGACCCAGGTAACTGACCCACTGACTGTGGTCCTGGCTATAGACCCATTACCAGTTCTGTAGCCCTAGAGAAGGGAAAGAGATTGGTGAAATTATATACGCATAACTGTTATAGAGAGCAGAAAAGCAAATTCTGGAGGGAAGGGGAGAGGGCGTTTGGGGAGGGAGCAAGGGGGATGTTGAGGGGAACACGGGGGGAGGTTGCATTCGGGGGACACTAGAATCTATGAAAACACAATAAATTAAAATCAATAAAATCCCCTTCCCCCCAAAAACAAAACAGTTCTGTAGCCCTAAAGACTCAGCCAAAGCCCTGTTTGACTTTGAGTCTTCCACCAGCATCATATACCAAAGGACCCAAGATGAGTCTCATTCACCCATGTGTTGGGTAACAGGCATGCAGACCTCAGTCCTGGTCGGAGACCCTGAAGTAGCTCATGAACTGGCTATGCCCCTCTTAGCAGCAGTCCAGGAACTACTGGAGAACACTGACTGAGACAATGACCGCAAATGAAAGAGAATTTGTGAAAGTCTAGAAGTCCAATGGAGAAGTTCCAGCACATTATTGGAGCAAAAAAATTGATATTGAATAATTAGAGAAGGTAAGGGAAACAATCTGACTTTGCCTGCATCACCTCTCCTCCAAAGCAGCATATCTCAGTGCCCAGAGACCCTTTCTCAGCCTGTGATTTCTCCCACGAGAAAGAGGGAGAGCATGTAATTGAACACACAGCTTCCCCAGCGACGTGGAATACTGCCAAAGAGGCCACTTTCTTGTCCCATCCTCTCTCATCACTATCCTGAGTAGTGAGCTACATGAATGACGGGCCACGAACAACTGGAAGTATACAGTGAGGGCTTAAAAGGGAACTGTTGTATGGATGTGGATCAACTTCTTCACGGACTCTATCAGAAGGTCTACCCACAGATTCCATCTGACTTGCTGGCACACCCAGTGCTCTGGGTATCTCACCCTCACCTTCCCCACCCTGCAGCCACTCTCTGCGCACACTCCAGACACTGGTGAGAGTGAGCACTTGCAGATGGCTACTGAGTATATGCAGAAAGCAAGACCACACACTCGATCATTTAGCAGCACCCTTAGGAAAGCAAAAGGGAGACTGTCAGCCCCGGGCCTGGTGCTTTGCAGGATCTAGAGAAAGGCAAGCGGGCTTAGGTGTGCTGTCACAGAGGAAGCAAGAAGTGTGGAGCAGTTGTGTCAATAGAAAGTCTGAGAAAGCCTGAGTCCCTCGCAGGGCTGATGGGAGGTATTCCTCTCCTGAGGTAGGACAGGAAAGACTGCGGAGGTGAGGAAGATGGCCATACAAGACTTCAAGGAACATGAAAAATCAAGGAAGCATGACACCATCAAAATATCACAATAATTTTTTAGTAATCAACCCCAAAGACATAGAGGTCTGCAATTGGCTTGATAAAAAATTCAAAGTAGCTGTTTCAAAGAAGCTCAATGAGCTACAAGAAAACACAGAAAGATAATTAAATGCAACATTATGGTACTGGCATAAAAACAGACACACAGATCAATGGAACAGAATCAAAAACCCGGAAATAAATAAATAAATATATATATATATATATATATATGCACATATATATATATATGCATGCATAAATGTGTAATATTTGACAAGGGAGGTAAAAAAGCTCAATAGAAAAAAGACAGTCTCTTCAATAAATAGTGTTGGGAATTGGATATTCAGTCCAAAAAAAAAAAGAAAAGAAAAAGAAAAGAAAGAAATTAGATCCTTATTTTATACTCACAAAACTTAACTCAAAATTGATTAAAGATTTAAATGTAAGACCTAGATATGGTAAAACTTTTAGAAGAAAACAGGGAGAGGGCTTTGATCGTGGGTCTTGGCCATGATTTTGGGGGTGTGACACCAAAAGCACAGCAACAAAAGCACAAATCAGTGTTTGGGGCTACAGCAAATTAAAAAGATTTTCACAGGAAAGAAAGCAATTAGGAAAAAGGCAACTATGGAATGGAATAGAATATTTGCACACCAGCTATCTGGAAACAGATTAACTTCCAAAATGTCTAAGAAACTCATAGAACTCAATGTAAAAAAAATTGACTATAAAATACCAAAAGTGAATAAACATTTTCCAAAGAAGACATACAAATGGCCAACATGTACAACACCATCATTAGCCATCGAGGAAATGGCAAAGCAAAACCACAATGAAATATCAACTCACACCCATGAGAATGGCTATTATTAAAAAGACAAGAGATGAGTGTTGGCAAGAATGTGGAGAAAAGGAAACCCTTGTGCACTGTTGGTGGGAATCTAAATTGGTACAGTTACTGTGGAACACAGTATTGAGGTTCTTTAAAAAATAAAAAATAAAGTACCATATAATCCAGAAATTTATGGGTATATATCCAGAGGAAATTAAAGCAGGATCTTTATTATTATTATTATTATTATTATTATTGTTATTATTTATTAAGTGAGAGGCAGGGATGCAGAGACAGACTCCTGCATGCACCCCCACCAGGATCTACCCAGCAAGCCCCCTACCAGGCATGCTCTGCCCATCTAGGCTGCTGTTCTGTTGCTTGGCAACTGAGCTATTTTAGCGCCTGAGGCAAGGCCATGGAGCCATCCTTAGTGCACAGGGCCAACTTTGCTTAAACCATGACAGAAAGAGAGAAAGAGAAAATGAGAGAGAGAATGGGGGGAGGGACAGAGAAGCAGATGGTTGCTTCTCCTGTGTGCCCTGACCAGGAATCAAATCTGAGATTTCTACATACCAGACCAATGCTCTACCACTGAACCAACCCACCAGGGCTGAAAGCAGGATCTTGAAGCAGTAGCTGCACTCGCATGTTTATTACTACAGTATTCACAATAGCCAAGCTATGTATACATAACTGTCCATCAATGGATGAGTGGATAAAGAAAATGTGGTATACATTTACAATGGAATATTATTCATTCACAAGAAAGAAAGAAGTCCTGCCCTTTGCAACAACACAGATGAACACTGAAGCAATGCTGTATGAAATACATCTGAGAGAGGGAGACAAATACTGTATAATATAATTATTATGCTGCATCAAAAAAAGCTAAATTCATAGAAATAGAGAGTAAAATGCTGGCGGTCAGGCAAATAGAGAGATGTTGGTCAAAGAGCATAAACTTTCAGTAATAAAATAAATAAGTTCTGGATACCTAATGTGAAAACTATAGTTAACAATGCTGTTTTATATACTTGAAAATTGCTAAGAAGTAGAATTTAAATTTTCTCATCACAAAAAGATGGTAATTATGTCAGGTGATGGAGGTCTTAACTAACCCCACTGTGGTTAGCATTTTTCACTATCTACATGTACCAGGTCATCATTTTGTACACCTTCAGCTTACCCAGTGTTATATGTCAACTATATCTCAATAAGAGTGGGAACAAAAATAAAGATGGGTCATAAAAATTGTAGGGGAAAAAAAGGAAAATCTTATTTTTTAAAACAGATGGTTGAATAGGCATCTATCAATATATACTTTCATATTAATTCCTGACATAACTTGTTTAAGTGATCAGATGATAAGTGTTTTGTTTTTGTTTTTAATCTGAGAAACATGCACACACTATTGTGAAATAGTGGAAGATTCTCATTATAGATGAGCACAGGAAGATAGCTACTGTGATCAGTATTGTTTAACTCTTTTCTGGAAGTTTCAGCAAACACAACAAACCAAGGGAAAAAATTAACTTGTGTTACTATTGGACATAATATAACAAAGTTATGTCATTAGGGCCGTAGTGACCTTTGGTGTTCGTTGTATTGCTTGGTCCATAACCTTGGCTGGCCAATGTCACTGACCCTCATTCAAGATGGAAAGAGGAATGTTGAATGAATTCTTACCTAGTATAGGAAGTTGGGTAAAAGTAAGCCATGCCCTCTTTTGACCCCTTTTTTAAAATATAGGGAGTGATTCCACTTTGAGTTACTGAAGTGCTCTTGCTATTCCAGAAGGAGATGACAAATTGAGGAAGTAGACACATGAACCACCAGGATTTCCCTGATTCTTCATTCATGTCCCCCCACAGAGGGACGTCAACAACCCTGGAACTCTAGTATTCTTTGTAAAGAATTTGGAATTAAGTAGAGAAAGAACAGAAAACAGGTTATGTTGGTCTCTATGGGGAAGAGGTGGAAGTGACGGCCAGCCTTCTCCTGACCAACTCCTTCTTTACCTGACCCCAAGGATGAGTTCTAAATCGAGGTTCAATCCAGGAACCTTTAGAATCGTAATTCTAGTAAGGGAAATTTTCTAGGAGGTTCAAAGGTCAACTATGTGGAAATATTTGTTTATTTTAGCAGGGGAGAAATAAATGGCTGTACCATTTGTTATTTAATTACAAGTGTAACGAATGCTACAAAGAAAAGTCACTTATACTTTTGTTTTTACCTCATACATGTTATTGAATTAGCCATGACTACAATTTAAAAATATTTCTCTAATAATATTCTAGTTCCTAATTTTAATAGACATATTTCTAATGCACAACCACTAAGACAGAATTTTTAGAAATCATTTTGAAAATTACATATTTATTTCTACCTTTCTAATATGTTTTTCCCCTTAAAAATGTGTGATAAAAGTTATCAGATACTTTCCAGTATCTCTTGAGCTTTTCAAATAAATTTTCATGTTACACCTATTTGTATCAAGCTTCATGTTTCAGGATATCCTAATAGCAAAGTACCTTGCATAAATGGAGTAAAATACTAGATGAAGGTGTGTAAGCATTTAAATTTATTTGAATTTAAGTTACTGTTACTTTAGTGTCTTTTTGAAAGTGTGATTGGGTTATTATATTAATTCTAACATTTTTTAGTTTTAATCATTTTATATATATTTTAAGTTCTGCAATTATTTATATATGACTTTTTTGAAAGTATGAGAAAATTAAAATCAAAAGAAGGGAAAGAAACTAGGAAATATTCACATACTATCTCAGTTACAGGGTAGGAACAAAGACCTAGACCATAGTCTCACAAAACCAAAGCATTTGATAAAGTATCTTGAAAGGACTTTAAAGACTATCTAGTTGAAAACATAGTCCTCTAGCCCTTAAAAATCTATATGTCCTTAGAAGTAAAATTGGCTGGCTTTTGCTCAGTAACTTTGAATAGAGTTTTAAGTCATAACAATGACAACTCCTTAGAAGAAGAAGGTGGAGAAACACCATTGGGGAGAACGGTGTGATTCCCATGGCACCAGTAAATATCTTTCTTATAGCACTAACCCCATCTAATTTAAATTATTTATTTGCATGTGGATAACCCTCACTAGGCTGCAGCACCTTGAGAGCAATGATGATTATTTCTTCAGGTCTCAGTCCTTCATCCTGGGACAGCTCCCAGAGTGTTCGGTTTTCTATAAATTTTTACAACGTGTATGAAGAAATTAACAGGGCCAGAGAGGGCACTTCACAATCTAAAAGCCAATTCTTACTGTTCCAGTGTCCCAATAAAAGACCTAAATAAGAGTTTTTACAGAGGCATAGAGATGATTTAATGACAAAGGTTAAAGAGAACAGGCAAATATCAAGGACTTTCACTGATGAGTGGATAGCTAGTAAAATGCACGCGAATCTTCTGCTATGGGGGGTTCTAACCCGTGAGAAAGACAGCCTGTTGGCATGGAGATGTCATTAAGCTCAAAGTGACTTGTACAAACTATGTGTTATCATAAGGGCCCACATCTGGCTACCAGCTGGAGCTTGGGGTTTGCTGGGTCTCCGTCCTCCCGGCTGTGACACATGAAGGTGATGAAATCTTTCCTACCCTACATCTTTTGATGCCAAGATGCATGAAAAACAAGCAGGTAATTTTTCTGGAAGATTTACTTTAAAATAAAAAATAAGATTATAGATGTTTACAGTAATAAAAGTGAGTTGGAGGTTGCTGAGTCACTGACCAGTTTTAAGCATCCCCATGAGCAGAAAATCTCTACTTAAGGAAAGAGAAACTCAGCTCAGTCCCAAAATGTCAAGACTTTTTACCTGTCGGGAGGAGAAATGATTGCTCACTCTTAGGAATGTCAGGCAGTTATCCAGTCAAAGAAGTTAAATAGCTTTCCCTTCCCAATATATGAGACCTGGATCTTGCTTCTTATTTCCGCTCTGTGAGTGCTTGAATTGGTTAATGTTTAGCAAGGGGCAAAGGGAGAGAGATGGCAAATTGCAGCCACTTTTCTTCCACAGCCACAGGCCGAGATGTCAAGAAGCAAGTGATAGAAGATGTCAGCTCTGCTATCTATAACCTCATGCTTTGCGATTTCCCCAGGGCCCTGTGCATTCTTATAGCTTCTTAAACAAGAAACAGACTGACAAATATGTAAATGCATTTTGCACAGTTACACCACAAGCTTACACAGTGTACTCCTAAATAGAAGGCTTCACAGAGAATGCTGACACTTTCTTTTTCCTGCCAAAGAACAGTGTCTCCTTTAAAAATGCTGACCTTGGGGTTGTGGATATTCTTTCTGTTGAAAGGAAGGCATTTGGTACCTTTGTTTAAACAGACTGTCCCACACACAATGGCAGTTGATGAGAGATAGTATGCAGCCCAGGCAGGTGGTATTGAGAGGTAGGGTGGGGAGGAGAGAAGAAGGTAGAAGAGGAGTCACAGGAGAAAGATGAAATAGACTTTAAGAAAAGCCAGGGAGATCCTGGGAGCGCCTGCCAACAGGAGGACCTGCAGGAGAGGAAGGGAGAGGTGAGAAGGTCCTAATGAGAAATCTTGCCACATCTCTGCCTACTGTAGAGAGTTGGGGTTTTGTACAAACTGCGTGTTCCCATGGGGATTCAAAGCTGACTGCTCTGAGCATTTCATAGTATAAACTGTGGGACTTTGACTAATGCTGGCAAAGTTCTTTAATATCTTCCAAGGAATGGCGTATACAGAATTTTTTTTTATTACACAGATCAATCATTAGAAACAGCATCGATGATATTATTCATGCAGTTAACCTGAAACAAGTATGGTAATAGTTGCAAAAAAACAAGCAAGAATTACCCTCATAAACTTGGTGATTAAATTAAATCTTTTTGTTAAACTCATTTGTTGAAAAAATTATTGATTCTCCCAGTAATAATGTGATTCTGTGAACTGAATTTTATGTTATTTAGGGACTTCAGAGTAAAATTATTCCAAGACTTGTTTCTCTTGGATGAGGGACTGTGAAATCTCATTTAGATGTATAATATTATAATTGCATAAATTACTTGGGGCTTATGATATGAGATTTTTTTTTAAGACAAACAAATAGATTTTTTGCTTTTAAAAATTACAAGGCAAATGTGGTTTCCTAATGAGATCAGTTTCTTTTCAACTCAAATCAGCTTAATTTCTTGGCTCTTCCACCAACTCTGCTCCCTGTGCTACAAGCATTTCTAAGGGAGACTGTGTCATGTGCTCTCAGATTCTGGCAAGATAAGTGCTCCCTTGCTCACGGTTGCATTGGATCTTTCAGATAGTTCCTGTAATGGAGCATAGCTACACGGAGAGGTCAATGTTCAGTTCTTACTTATCATGTGTCTTTAAATGGTGACTCTACAGTTAGATTGGCCTGTAAACAGACTAAGAAAATAAATTAATATCTGATTTTTTTAATTAAAAATGGATAAAGTATCTCTTTTATTCAAAGTAGAAATTGTCTTATATTTTCCCAATATGTCAAATCTAAGAAAAGATCTTGCCTGACTAGGCCATGGCGCAGTAGATAGAGCACTGCCCTGGGATGCAGAGGACCCAGGTTTGAAACCCAGAGGTCACCAGTTTGAGTGCAGGCTCATCCGGCTTGAGTGCCAGCTCACCAGCTTGAGCACGGGGTCACCAGTTTGAGTGTGGGATCATAAACATGACCCCATGGTCACTGGTCACTGGCTTGAGCCCAAGGTCACCGGCTTCAGCCCAAGGTTGTGGGCTTGAGCAGGTGTTACTGGCTTGGCTGGAGCCCCCCATCAAGCATGTATGAGAATCAATGAACAACTAAAGTGGTGTAACAAAAAATTGATGCTTCTCATCTCCCTTCCTTCCTGTCCGTCTGTCTGTCTCTTGCTAGAAAAGAAAAAAAAATATGTTGTATGTAGCCAGTTTATTTGGGGGAAATTATCCCAAGGCAAAAAGTGAAGGACAAAGAAGGAAGAAAAAGTAGTCTAAGGGTGTACTATGAAACTTTTCACCACTACAAACAGCCGGGGCTTTATCCACTTAGGAACATCTGAGGAACTATTAAGAATTTTTCTTAGAATTATTTACTCCAAGAATCAAAAGGGAAATATTTATCATGCAACTTCTATTCCCCCACTGGTCAATGCACAATGGGACAGCAGCCCTTTCCCTTCCCGGTTCATTCACAGATTGGAATGCCCAAGTGCATGTCAGCAGCCGTCAGGGAGCGGGCACTGACATTTTCCCATTGTTCATGCACTGCTTCCCAGACCTTGGTGAGCATCTTTTTCGCCATTAGGTTGAACTCTCTATCAGGTAACTGACTCATTTTCATTTCACTGAGATCTGTTTCTGGAATTTTATTCTATTCTTTTGTTTGGAACATATTCCTGTTTTTTCTTTTTTCTTGACTGTCTATTGGTTTCTATGCATTAGATTAAAAACAAACAAACAAAAAAACCTCTCCAAGTCTTGGCATTATAGTCTCATGTTGGAGATGGAGCCTGTTGATCAGCCTGCCTGAACTCCTAGTTTTCTCTCAGACTTCTGTGATTGTCCAAGCCTCCTTCTTTGTTCTTAGTGGCCCTGTAGTTGAGGGTGTGCCAAGATCCATCAAAGTCCCAAAGGGGAGGATTGCAGTCAGCCCCCAGATGTCCTAGCCCTCAGGCAGCAACTTTCTTTTTAAAAATACTATCCACATATAACATTATATTAGTTGCAAGTGTACAACAATTATATTGCAAATGACTACCACAATAAATATCATTAACATCCATTTTTTGTTGTTATAGGAAAATAACTTTTAAAGTCAGCTATTTTAGCAATTTTCAAATTTACATACAGTATAGTTAACTATAGTTAACAATATATTACATCCCCAGGATTTATTTATTTTATAACCAAAAGTTTGTACCTTTTACCAACTTCTATCCCACCCCTACCCTCCCCCCCACCTCAGGCAAGCACCAATATACTCTTTGTAACTATTTATTTATTTATTTATTTTTAAATTCCACATATAAGTGAGATCGTATGGTATTTGTCTTGCTCTCTCTGACTCATTTAACTTAGCATAATGTTCTCAAGTTCTAACTGCATTGTTGCAAGTGGTAAGGTTTTTTCTTTTCCTTTTTTTTCTCTTTACATCTGAATAATATTCATATCTATATGAAAGTATGTAGATAAACCTCTTTCAGGGAAAGAGTAGGATGACCTGCCTGCTCCCTCTTTGCTGAGCACTGGGTGGATAGCCACGAGTGCTTGTACACCCTCAGGAAGGTTCCTTGTTTACTATAGTCTTGTGTGTCTTGTAGACACAAGCTCCAGCGGCTAGCTGTTTTAGAATCCTGGCCCTCCATTGGGAGTCCTAAAAGTTGGGACACTAGAGGTGAGATCTAAACCCTTAGCTCCTCAGGGAACATCTAGGAGTTGGAGGTACTTGCTGATTGTATGGCACTCATTTAGGGTGGGGTGAATGGCACCAGTGTGTCTCAGCCTTTTCTACCCCTTTCAATGTGGGCACTTCATTCATCTGATATGTAGGAGTCACCCAGCTGTGTTGCTGATCTCTTTCAGAAGGAATTTCTCCATGGTAGCTAGCTATCCATTTGATGCCTCCACGGGTGAAGGAGAACTAAGGAGCTTCCTATGTACCATCTTGTCCACTCTACCTATACACTACTCTTAAAATTTGAATGGAGAGCCAATGACTGTCAAACTTTTAAGAATATCCTTAAATGATTTATATTTTTTTCTCTTTTTATATTAAAAATGCCATCATGAAAGCAACATTTTTGCAATGAATAAAGACCCACTTAAAACATTTTGAGTGAGTTTATTGTTGCTCTGGTATAAGATTTTAATCCTTAGTCCTTTAAAAATATTTTTATTCCTTTATTTTTCTTTCATGTTTGAATAGTAATTTTTTTTAATTTTATTTTTTTATGTGCCACATCTTCTTTATCTAGTCTTCTACTTTTTTTTACAGTGATTAAAGCCTTTAAACAAACTCTTGGCCAATACAGCAAGAATCCATAAGAGAGTCGTGTCCTTAACATGTTCACCAAGTCCAAGTTGGCCCCAACACCATGCCAAATCCCTGAAAAATGCAACCCAACCCCAGTTCAGTCTGTTAGGAGCTGTCACAAGGAGCAGGAGTCCAATAAAAGTCCATATCCAGGAAAAGTCTGCATGGCACTGGAATTATTATCACAATTCTATACTTTGCAGCTCATGTCCAAGTCCCATAGACTGCTGCTTCTAGCTGGTAATGATTCAGGTAGACTGGAAAAGCCATCTGCAGCATGTGTGGATATGGAGCTTCTGTTCTCCTCTGCCTGGAGAGATGAGACCAAGTTGCTTTTCCCTGGAGCTCTGTGACTGTGGCTTGGTAAAGAGAACCTTGGGATACACTAAGCTGGGTGGCAAAGGTAGATTCATAATAGAAGTTGGCAAAAGGGGGAAAGAGAGCTCTAAATTAGGAGTAGGTCCCAGCCTGAAATATGAGTGGGGCATTGAGGTAGGAGGAATAAAGGAAACACTATATATTAAACAAAGCAGCAGAAAATAGGACTATCAACACCCACAACAGAGATCTTCGAGGGAAGAATAAAAAACCTGACTATTCAGGCAAGACATAGTTAAGTGGCCCTTGTGCAAATGAGATCAGTTTACCTGCTTCTTGGAAGAAATACCCTAGGCTCATCCACAGTGTTGTAGATGGGACTGATGGCCCTGGGCACCTTCAGCCTTCAGTGGCAAACCCCAGCATTCTGGGCAAGGTTAGGTCATAGGTGGCTGGAGCAGGGCTGGAAGAGACTGATCCCTCCCTTAGAGGAGCGAGGAGGAAGCCTACCTTCCAGTGTCCCTGTTTCCTCACAACAGAGGCATGTAAGTCTGGCAGGCTTTAGCTCAATGACCTTCCTTTCCACTATTGATGCAGGACCCAGATGGCATCCTATGAGACCCCTTTGGGGCGTTGGAGCCTTTAAGGGCGTATCCTAAAAGCTGGTAGTTCCCCTGATCTCTATTGGGCTTTTTCTGCCTCTCGGTATCTTAAAAGCCATGCTCAGAAGATCTCGCTGAGGGGTTTGAGGATCCCCATTCACCTATATAAATCTTTTCCATATATCTGGAGCTATTTGGAAAAAGACAAAACAGTGTTATTAGCTGGATCAAATAAAGAAGGTAGTAGTTTGCAGGCGAAAAAGATTTGGCATCTCCTGTTCATCAGCATTCAAAAGAAATTTAATTTTTTTTTAAGTAAAAAGCATGGTATGGTAGACCCATAGGAGTTCCAGGATATGACTCCCCCCTTTTAATTTTTTTTAAATTGACCTTAAAATATTTGCTGGGTACACTTTAATAATACCTTAACTTTAAAGATTGTAAGAATGACAAAATACAGTAAATGCTTTTGCTCCATATGCAGCAGCATTTTCAGTTTAACCAGTTTAGGAAATCCAATAATAGAACAATGCATACAGACAATGAGACATGCTTAGCAGCCTCTCCTGTTCTGGCAGAGGTTACTATAAATCCAGAATATGTATCCACTGTAACGTGGACATAGGACTGTTTGCCAAATGAAGGTATATGAGTAACATCCATTTGCCAAAGTTGTCCTGGTAGGGGTCCTTGAGGGTTAACTCCAAATGAAGAGGCAGATTGTAGTATAGGACCCCTTGGGCAGGATTTCCCAATCTGCTGTGCTGCTTCCTGAGAAAGTTGAAACTGTTTACACAGGGCTGCAGCATTCTGGTGATGAATAGTATGAGACTGAATTGCTCGATCTGTCATGGTTGCTCCAAATAATTTTCTTTTGGGTAGCTTGATCAACAAGGGCATTCCTAGGCCCTGGCCGGTTGGCTCAGTGGTAGAGCATCAGCCTGGCGTGCAGGAGTCCCGGGTTTGATTCCAGGCCAGTGCACACAGGATAAGCGCCCATCTGCTTCTCCACCCCTCCCTCTCTCCTTCCTCTCTGTCTCTCTCTTCCCCTCCCGCAGCCAAGGCGGAGCAAAGCCACCCTGGGCGCTAAGGATGGCCTGGTGGCCTCTGCCTCAGGCGCTACAATGGCTCTGGTTGCAACAGAGCAACACCCCAGACGGGCAGAGCATTCCCCCCTGGTAGGCGTGCCGGGTGGATCCCGGTTGGGCGCATGCAGGAGTCTGTCTGACTGCCTCCCCATTTCCAACTTCAGAAAAATACAAAAAAAAAAAAAAAAAAAAAAAAGAAAAGGAAAGAAAAGAAAAAGAGAAAAAAGAAAAAAAAAGAAGAAAAGAAAAAAAAAGGGCATTCCCTTGTGCTAAAGCTCCAGGGAGCATAGAGTGAGCTCGAGTATGTCCTATGAAACATGGAGCTCTATGTTGACATCCAAGTCTTTGAAGAAGGAGAAACTGCTGAAATAGTTCATCAGCATTTGTCCCTAAGACAGCAGTCTTTATAGTGGAAACACCATAAGTAAATATTTGCTTTCTGTATATAGATTAAAGGGGAATATGGCAAATGCTGAAAAGCCATGATAATGGCATATAATTCTAGTCTTTGAGCTGATTTTAAGTTGACAGCTTCAGTATAAAGTTGTCCATGATTTGCAAGAGTGATTTGCCATTTAGTGGAAGTTTCCCAGAGCCATTGTTGTTGATCCTTTGAAAAAAGGAACAATAATAATTTTGAGGCTCAAAACCTATAAGCTGTAAGGGTCGCCTATGCCTCTTGATTATCCAGGAGGCAACAAGATCAAAATATGGAAGTGTATTCCATGGGCTATTAGATGATTCAATGTGCCCAAGCTGTAGCTGCTCTTGTACCCATTGAGCAGCTGCCCTAAGTTTCTCCTGAGAAAGGGGCCATTGGTCTACCCACACAGGATTATCTGATTTCCAAGTAATTGGGTCTGCACAATGCATTATTGAGGTAGCAGGAGCTACCAAGGCCCCTATGCTAAATTTTGATATCCTAATCCACACCTTCTGGTATTGGGTGCCACTTCTATGGGGGTGAGAATTCCTCGCTGTTCTTTCCCTAGAACCTTGGTGGGCAAAAATCCCCAATCAAGCATCTGAGTACTGACTAAACCATTAGGACTGACAAGCAATACTCCCATATTTTTCAAAACATCTCTATCTCACAAATTAACTGGCCATCCAGGGAGCACATAAGGCTTAAAAAATCCAGAATGACCTTCTTAATCTTCCCAATGTAGAAAACTAGAACTTTGTTGAGGGGATTTACTCTGCCCTATATCTTGTAATTCTGTGGCTGCTGCATGAGTGGGCCAGGAAGGAGGCCAATGTAGCTTAGCAATAATTTTTATTCCTTTCTACAAGGTCAGTCCTCTTTTTCCTGTTCCTCAAATCTCTAAAATGACAGGTTTTCCATTTTGACATTCATCATGTGTTGGAACCACCTTATAGTTCACAATAGACCTGACTGCCACTCTATTTTGCTTGATTTCAGTTTAGTTATTTCACAAGGTGTTTTATTAGGTTGATATTTTTTGTTTTTCTCATTATTTATTTCTCATTAGTTCATCGTATAATTTTGTTGTGGTATATATACATTGAAATTGAAACTTTCTCTAAGCCATTGTCAGGTAACTCAGTTGGTTAGAGTATACTCCCAATACCCCAAGGTTGTGGGTTTGATCCCAGGTCTGGGTACATAGAAGAATCAGCCACTGAATGTGTAAATAAGTAGAACAAATTGATCTCTCTCTCTCTCTCTAAAAATTAATAAATAAATTTTAAAAATTAAAGAAAGAAACTGTTTATCTAAGACAGGGGTCCCCAAACTTTTTACACAGGGGGCCAGTTCACTGTCCCTCAGACCATTGGAGGGCCGGACTATAAAAAAAATCTATGAACAAATCTCTATGCACACTGCACATATCTTATTTTAAAGTAAAAAACAAAACGGGAACAAATACAATATTTAAAATAAAGAACAAGTAAATTTAAATCAACAAACTGACCAGTATTTCAATGGGAACTATGGGCCTGCTTTTGTCTAATGAGATGGTCAATGTCCGGTTTCATATTTGTCACTGCTAGCTTTAACAAGTGATATGATGTGCTTCCAGAGCCATGACCCGTGCCTCCCATGTCACCAGAAGTAGTACTGTACGTGAGCGACGCCACACTTTGCGGCACCGCCACATACAGAACTCTCACTTTCCACCAATGAAAGAGGTGCCCCTTCCGAAAGTGCAGCGGGGGCTGGATAAATGGCCTCAGGGGGCCGCATGCGGCCCACTGGCCGTAGTTTGGGGACCCCTGATCTAAGAGTAACTAACAAGTATTTTAAAGTTTAAAATAAATCAAACCTTTAACTTATTATAGCCGTCTTCCATTAAGGTCAGGAAGACTTCAGATTTTTATTTTTTTATTTTTTTGTGACAGAGACAGAGAGAGAGAGAGAGACAGAGAGGGACAGACAGGGAAAGAAAGAGATAAGAAGCACCAATTCTTCACTGCACTCTTTAGTCTCCTTAGTTGTTCATTGACTGCTTTTTCATATGTGACTTGACCAGGAGGCTACAGCAGAATGAGTGATCTCTTGCTCAAGCCAGTGGCCTTGAGCTAAAGCCAGTGATGTTGGGCTTTAAGCCGGTGACCTTGGACTCAAGCCAGAGACCATGAGATCATGTCTATGATCCCATGCTCAAGCCAGTGACCCTGTGCTCAAGCTGGTGAGCCTGTGCTCAAGGCAGTTACCTCAAGGTATCAAACCTTGGGCCCTCCGCTTCCCAGTCCAATGCTCTATGCACTGAACCACTGCCTGGTAAGGCAGGAAGACTTGAAAATTTTATGCCACTAGTTTATATTTATAGCTGAAAGAGGGTTTGTTGTTAAATAAAATGTTTATGTAATTTTAGCAAGTTCAGTGAGACATATAAATTTGTACCTATTTTGAGCTTTAAAAGTAAAATAATAAAAGCCTTCAACAATCTTCAAACATTCTCCTCACTTACTTTTTATTATTTTTGTTAAAAATATGTAGAAAATTTATTTATATAAAGTTCTGTCTCTTTTTGCCAATTTTTTATTTTTCTTTCATTTTTTTCCTTTTTATTGATTTATTTGGGTGACACTGGTTAACAAAATTATACAGGTTTCAGGTGTATCATCTGTATTGTGTGTTCACTACCCCAAACCAAGTCTTCATCCATCACCATTTACCCCCTTCTACCCTCCTTCATCGCCCCCTCTTCTTCCTCCCCCTGGCAATCACCCTAGTGTTGTCCACGTCCACAAGTTTGTTCCTTTTTTTTCTTTTTTGCTTAATTCTTCAACCCCCCTACATAACCACTCCTTATACAGAGCTCTTTATTATGTACATTAAAATGTAGTTAGAAGTTTCAGTTTTCAATTTAATGAAAAAAAGAGCAAGAGAGGATTGTGAAAGGGATTGTGGTATGTTTTTCTTTCTGATGAAAGGGCAAGTGGTAATGAATTGTTGGTACAGAAAATGGATAAAGAAGTAAAAAGTCAGCGACGTAAACATGATACACATTTATGCAAACTCAACTTCTAAATATGAAAGAGTCTTATCTGTACTATGAAAGTGATTGAAGGCCCTGGCCGGTTGGCTCAGCGGTAGAGCGTTGGCCTGGCATGGCATGCAGGGGACCTGGGTTCAATTCCCGGCCAGGGCACATAGGAGAAGCGCCCATTTGCTTCTCCATCCCCCCTCCTTCCTCTCTGTCTCTCTCTTCCCCTCCCTCAGCCAAGGCTCCATTGGAGCAAAGATGGCCCAGGCGCTGGGGATGGCTCCTTGGCCTCTGCCCCAGGTGCTAGAGTGGCTCTGGTCTTGGCAGAGCAACGCCCCCTGGTGGGCAGAGCGTCCCCCCTGGTGGGCGTGCCAGGTGGATCCCGGTCGGGCGCATGCGGGAGTCTGTCTGACTGTCTCTCCCCATTTCCAGCTTCAGAAAAATACAAAAAAAAAAAAAAAAGAAAGTGATTGAAATGAATGAGTGAGAGGCAGGGACATTTTTGAAGGTCTGCTTGACTTTTTGCCTCTGAGTCCTTTTGAAAAGATGTCTACAGCCCAAAAGTCTGAGCCAATTCATACAGATTCCACAGTATTGTCAATTGAGGTTGACATCCAAGGTACTAAGAGTAGAAAGGCAGATGTGTTTTGTAAAGACTAGAATGGAATAAAAGGTGATCAGCAGGTATATTCTAAAACAATTACCTAGAAAAACTGCAAAATGTAAAAGGAAAATCTGCATGCAGCTAAGCATTCTAATTATTCTGCCTTAAGATGATATTAAATCCTTGGAAAGAAATGGACGATGAGTGGGTGGAACTCTAATATTTTTCTGCTTGTTTATATAGTGTATTACATTTTACAACTGGACAATGCCAGACTCAGAAGAGAAATCTCACATGTATGGGAGTGGTGTGATAAATCTCAGAGAATATAACTGGAATATATATGGAGTGCCTTTAGGATCCTCAGTGAGTTGAAAAAAAGACAAAGTAAGTCTTGATTAAAGTAACTTAGTAAATATATTGCTGTGGTAAAGTCAAGAGACTGTACAGTAAAGGGTAATACTTAAGTTCATGTCAAAGTATTTCATTTTGACCTGGTTTTACATAGACACAAAATCTCAAAAACACACTACCTTCTCTGGGGTCAAGATAATCTTCCCTATCTGCAGATCCCAATGTGTTTAACTTTTCCATAAGATAAATGTGTTAATGAGTTCTCATAGGAGCCAAAAGTACACAAGTCAGACACGTGGTGATCAGCAGGGATATTCTAAAACAATTACCTAGAAAAACTGCAAAATGTAAAAGGAAAATCTGCATGCAGCTAAGCATTCTAATTATTCTGCCTTAAGATATTAAATCCTTGGAAAGAAATGGACGATGAGTGGGTGGAACTCTAATATTTTTCTGCTTGTTTATATAGTGTATTACATTTTATTTTAATGACAATCTTCCATAATTACACTATATGTTGACAATAATATTTGTAAACCTCAGGGTAAGACAGCTAGCCAAAGAAAAGTAATTTGAATCAAGACAAAGGGACATTTTAAGGATGGAAGAAGAAAGATAGTTTGATAGCTAGAGTCTGTAATATATCCATACTCTAGAGAAAAGGCCATGACCCGCACAAGGCATGCCTTAGCTTAGAAAAAAGAGAGAGAGAGCCTATATTCTAAAATAGAGATAGAGGTAAAAAAAGACAGAGAAAGAAGAGACTCATGATGGATGAAGACTCTTTAGCTGTCTAGTACAGGAAATTGTGCTATCAACTGGGACAGTAGGAAGTGTTTAACAAATGATGTTTGATAACGTATTTAAAGCTTAAGTGGGTCACACAGCCTCTCCCTAGTTAGAAATTTCTTTCATTGATTTTGAAGCAATTTTTCTTGCTTTTGTCTGTTAGCTTAGTCAGTGATTGGCAATTATTTTGTGTATATTTAATAATAAAACATAACAGAGCCTCATTTAGTTCTGGATAGCATCCTTTTCGGGCCATATAAAGATTTTAGTCGTTGCTTTGTAAGAAAACATGAAAATGCAGTTATCCTTATAGTAATGAGTATTTGCTTTACTGATATCAAATTTATGCCCTGATGTACTATTTATATACTTTTCTGTGTACTCAATAACAGTTTGTTTCAGTGCCAAGACAGAGTATTCTGTTTGAGGACATTTTACCTGTCAATTTAATTCAGTGCGTAGAACATCAACAGTGCACATAGTTCCACAGAAGTAATGATACTGTGAACAACTAGGTCCAAGTTCAGCTTATGCTTGCACGAGCAAAGGCAACTATGTCACGATACTGATAGCAGTTGCAAGATTCCATTAATTATGAGATACAGTCTAATTTTATGTTATTATATTATGGGAATAAAAGTTTCAGAACCATTAAATATGATATATAAAATATAGTTCCACAACTCATTTTATTATATTCTTTCATGTGCTTAAATAGCCAAAAGGAATTTGGGAAATTTACTCCACTAGGTGGAAAATTCTATTTGCTTGGAAGCCTGCAGAGCACAATGTTTAGAGAAGGTTGTTACAGTTTTCAGGAAGAACCAGTAGAAGGTGGAGTTCTCCACAGTCAAAGGCACATTTAGCAAGAAGACCATAGGTCAGGCTGTGAGGTAAAGCTATGGGAGCTTCCAATGATGTGCTTCACACCACAAAATGGAAGAGAATAGAGAGCTGAATGTGGAGACATAAAAACATGCCATATATACAGAAGCAAACTGTTAGGCAGCATGGAGCAAAAATGCCATGCTTCACAGCTGCTAATTTCTACTGTATGAGAAAAGCAAAAGCTAAACACACAACCCCAATTTGAGTGACACATAAAGTTGATGGCCAGACTATTAATTAAACCAAAACCTTTCCTTTGTTGCCTCTCACATGAACCTCCTAACAGTCATTACAGGGAGACATCACCTCTTGAACATTATAATAAACAAACTGCATCAGAGCTATACAAAAGTATTATAAAATAGGAGAGGAAAGGGTAAAGGGGGGATAAATGGTCATGAAAAAAACTTGATTTGGGGTAGTAAACACACAATACAATATACAAATGATGTTTTATAGACTTGTACACCTGAAACCTATATAATTTTATTAACCAATGTCATCCGAAGAAATTTATTTATTTATTTTAATTTAATTAATTAATTTATTTATTTATTTTTCTAAAGCTGGAAACAGGGAGGCAGTCAGACAGACTCCCGCATGCGCCCGACCGGGATCCACCCGGCATGCCCACCAGGGGGCGATGCTCTGCCCATCTTGGAGCATCGCTCTGCCCATCTTGGGGCATCGCTCTGCCGCAATCAGAGCCATTCTAGCGCCTGAGGCAGAGGCCACAGAGCCATCCTTAACCCCTCGGGCAAACTTTGCTCCAGTGGAGCCTTGGCTGCGGGAGGGGAAGAGAGAGACAGAGAGGAAGGAGAGGGGGAGGAGTGGAGAAGCAGATGGGCGCCTCTCCTGTGTGCCCTGGCTGGGAATCGAACCTGGGACTCCTGCACGCCAGGCCAACGCTCTACCACCAAGAAATTTAATTTAAAAAAAAATGGTAGGAGAGGAATTAAACAAAGAAAACACATGAGAAAAATATCCTTGTAAATGAAATTATTAACAAATGCATAAAAATATTAAGAAAATATTACCTCTCTAAAACAAGAACTAAAAGCAGAAATAAAAGAGCTCAAGAAAGAAGTGAGGAAACAACTAAAAATGAGAACAGAGCTCAGGGGACAAAGTAGAAAAGACAAAAGAATCATAGAAACAAAGGCTCAATGAGAAGCAGCACAAAGAATCTGACAGTGCAGTGTTAGGGTTTGAATTGTGTTTCTCCGAAATTTAGACACTAAAGTCCTAACCCCCAGAACCTCAGGATTGCAACCTAATTTGAAAAAAAAAAAAAGGTTGTTGCAATTCAATAAAATTAGATTTAATAACAAAACAAGAAACAAAAGAAAACTATACCCTATGAGGAAACTGGGGGAAAAATCTCTTAAAGAACTCTGGAGTCAAAGAGTGAAAAAATAGTCCTGGCCAGATGGTTCAGTTGGTTAAAGCTTTGTTCTGAAACACAGAGGTTACTGGTTTAATCCCTGGCCAGAGCACATACAGGAACAGATTGATGGTTCTCTTGCACTTTCTCTCTTCCCTTTCCTCTCTCTCTAAAATCAATTAGAGTGAAAAAATAAAGGTAAATTTACAACAATAAAATACAACATATCAAAAGCAATGAGATTGGCCCTGGCCAGTTGGCTCAGTGGTAGAGCGTCGGCCTGGTATGCAGGAGTCCCGGGTTCAATTCCCGGCCAGGGCACACAGGACAAGCGCCCATCTGCTTCTCCACCCCTCCCCCTCTCCTTCCTCTCTGTCTCTCTCTTCCCCTCCCGCAGCTGAGGCTCCATTGGAGCAAAGTTGGCCCTGGCACTGGGGATGGCTCCATGGCCTCTGCCTCAGGTGCTAGAATGGCCCTGGTTGCAACAGAGCAATGCCTCAGATGGGCAGAGCATCGCCCTCGGTGGGCATGCTGGGTGGATCCCAGTTGGGCGCATGCGGGAGTCTGTCTGACTGCCTCCTGTTTCCAACTTCAGAAAAATAATAAAAAAGGAATGAGATCATGTTGTTCTCACAGCAAATTTCACAGACTTAAATCTTCACATTACTATTCAAGAGAGTATAAAAATAAGTGGCAGAGCATCCAAATGAAGAAGTTAGAAAAATAGTGCTGAGCCTGACCAGGTGGTAGTGCAGTGGTTAGAGCGTCGGACTGGGACACAGAGGACCCAGGTTTGAAACCCTGAAGTTGCCAGCTTGAGCGTGGGCTCATCTGGCTTGATTGTGAGCTCACCAGCTTGAGTAAGGGGTTGCTGGCTTGAGCGTGGGATCACATACATGACCCCATGGTTGCTGGCTTGAGCCCAAAGGTCGCTGGCTTGAAGCCCAAGGTTTCTGACTTGAGCAAGGGATCACTCGGTCTTCTGTAGCCCCCTGCTCAAGTCACATATGAGAAAGCAATCACTGAACAACTGAAGAGCTGCAACAAAGAATTGATGCTTCTCATCTCTCTTCCTTCCTGTCTGTCTGTCCCTATCAGTCCCTTTCTCTGACTCTCTCTATCTCTGTCAAAAAAATACTGAAATAGTGATGATGATGCAAAAATACACACTTAATAAATTTAATAAGAGAAGAGGGAAGCAGGTACATTCAAAATAAAAGGGGAGTAAGGGCTTGACTGGTGATGGTACAGTGGATAAAGCATCGACCTGGGATGCTGAGAACTCAGGTTCGAAACGCCAAGGTCGCCAGCTTGAGCATGGGGTCGCCAGCTCAGCTGGAGGCCCCTGGTCAAGGCACATATAAGAAAGCAAACAATGAACAACTAAGGTGCCACAACTACCAGTTGATACTTCTCATCTCTCTCCCTTCCAGTCTGTCTGTCCCTGTCTGTCTCTCTCTCTCACTTAAAAAAAAGAGAGAGAAGTAAGAGATGTAGAGAAAACACTTATGAGACTACTTAATGCAACTTTATTCAAATAAGCCCCAACCTTATGTAGTAGATATTTCTGAGAAAAATATAAACTATAAAAATTGACCACAAAGAAGTTACCAAGTTTAACAAACTGATTAATACAGAAGATATAAAGAGAGCTGCAGAGAGTTAAAAAAAACGATATAAGATCCTAAAATCTGACAAAAATAGCACAGAAAGGAAATACAAATTTCATTAAGGAACTTAAGTGTAAAAATACAAAATAACCTGACTGGTGGCAGTTCAGTGAATAGAGCATCCACCCAGGATGCTCTGGGTCCTGATTTGAAACCCCAAAGTTGCTGGCTAGAAGCGTGGGATCACTGACAAGATCCCAAGGTCACTGGCTTGAGCAAGGGATCATTAACTTGGCTTAAGCCCTTGGTCAAGGCACATACAAGAAGCAATCAATAAACAACTAAAGTGAAGCAACTATGAGTTGATGCTTCTCATCTCTCTCTTTCCCTCCTCTCTGTCACCCTTCCTGTTTATCTCTCTCTCTAAAAAAACAAAAAACAAAAAGGCCCTGGCGGGTTGGCTCAGTGGTAGAGCATCAGCATGGCGTGCAGGAGTCTCGGGTTCAATTCCCGGCCAGGGCACACAGGAGAAGCTCCCATCTGCTTCTCCACCCCTCCCCTTTTCCTTCCTCTCTGTCTCTCTCTTCCCCTCCCACAGCCAAGGCTCCATTGGAGCAAAGTTTGCCAGGGAGCTGAGGATGGCTCTGTGGCCTCTGCCTCAGGCGCTAGAATGGCTCTGATTGAGGCAGAGCGACGCCCCAGATGGGCGGGGCATTGCCCCCTGGTGGGCATGCCGGGTGGATCCCGATCGGGCACATGCGGGAGTCTGTCTGTCTGCCTGTCCATTTCCAACTTCAGAAAAAAAAATACACCCCCCCCCAGAACAAAACAAAATATAAATATTAGAAAACGGAATCCAGTAGCACAGTTAAAGCATGATATATGGTGGATCAATAGGCCTCATTCAAATAATTAAGGGATTCATTTTGGGAAAAGGTAAAAGTCAAATAATTAGCTTTAGAGATGTCTGTCTTAGTTGGTTTGAACTGCTATAACGAAATACCATAGACGGGGTGGCTTAAGTAACATAAGTTTATTTTTTCACAGTTCTGAAAACTAGAAGTCCAAGATCAAGGTACCAGCATGGTCAGTTTTAGGTGAAGCTTCTTTTTCCGGCTGTGGACAGTCACTTTCTCCTGGATCCTCAAGTGGCAGCAGAGGGTGGAGGAATAGAGAGCAAGCTTTGGTATCTCTTCTCAGAAGAGCACTAATACCACCGGACCAGGCGGTGGCACAGTGCATAGAGCCACTGGGCTGCTGAGGACCCATGTTCAAAACCCTGAGGTCACAGGCTTGAGCACAAACTCATCAGCCTTGAGTGCAGGCTCACCAGCTTGAGTGCAGGCTCACCAGCTTGAGTGCAGGGTCACTGGCTTGAGCGTGGGATCATCAACATGACTCTATATGGTCACTGGCTTGAGCCCAATGATTGCTGGCTTGAAATCCAAGGTCACTGGCTTGATCCCAAGGTCACTGGCTTGAGCAAGGGGTCACTCACTCTGCTGTAGCCCCCCAGTCAAGGCACATATGAGAAAGCAATCAATGAACAACTAAGGAACTGCAACAAAGAATTGATGCTTCTCATCTCTCTCCCTTCCTGTCTATCTGTCCCTATCTTTGTCTCTCTCTCTCTCTCTCTGTCACAGATAAAAGAGCACTAATGCCATTCTCACGACCTCTTCTAAAACTACCTCTCAAAATCTCTATCTCCAAATACCATCACATTGAGGATTGTGGCTTCAACAAATGAAATTTGGAGAAGACATAATTCAGTTCATAGCAATGTTGAAAATGTATTTTTTAAAATTCCACATGCACCCTTTTTTTTTTTTAAGTGAGAGGGGAGAAGGCAGAGACAGACTCCTGCATGCACCCAACTGGGGTCCATCCAGCAAGCCCCCTACCAGGTGATGCTCTGCCCATCTGGGCTGCTGCTCTGTTGCTCAGCAACCAAGCTATTTTAGCACCTAAGGTAAGGCCATAGAGCCATCCTCAGCACCTGGGGCCAACTTTGCTTGAACCATTCGAGCCATGACTGCAAAAGGGGAAGAGAGAGAGAAAGATGGGAGGGGCAGAAGTGATGCAGATGGTTGCTTCTCCTGTGTGCCCTGACCAGGAATTAAACTGGAACTGCCACATGCCGGACCAACACTCTACCACTGAGCCAACCAGCCAAACCACACATGCACATTTTTAAAAACAGGAATAGATAAATATTTCCTTCAGATAATCAAATATATTCTGATATTTATCTCAAAATAAAAGATAGCTTCATGGTTAATAGGGAAACAATAAAAGCTAAGAGGATGTAAAGAATTTTCAATATTACCACTATTCTTTTTTTAAATCAATGCAGATAAGAGAAAATTTATACATAATAAAATGCTCATATTTTAAATTTAGTGTTTGATTACATTTGACAAATGTATATGTAATCATAGCCCGCAAATTTTTCTTCTGTTTCTTTTAAATCAATAATCAAATTTTCTGGTTTTATAATTGTGTTTTACTGTCTCCCATAGTTCTGTATATTCTACCTTAAACAATTAGAAAATATGTAGCAAGAAGGATAAAAGCTAGAGAGGAAAAGATAAAATAATCATTTATAGCTAATATAGTAATTGCAATTATAGAAATCAATGAAAAAAAGTGTAGATGCTAAGTTTATTGAACACAAAATTAATATTCCAAAGTCAGTAGCCTTCCCATATTTAAATAACAATGAATGAGACACATTATGGCCTTTGTTCACTTTGCATTCAGCTGTGATGACCAGCAGAGGAACCCTGGAAACTGTGTGTTGAAGATGGCAAAGCTGCTGTCACCTCAAGTCCCTAAGCAGAGAGATCCCTCTCCGTATCTCCATGAAATACAATAAATGAGTTTTTACTGTGTTTGAGAGAAATATAACTAGACGTAACAAAATCTATTTACGACTGAGCCAAAAAAAAAAAAATGCAAGTTCTATGTGAAACTTTAAAACTACTAAAGTCTACTGAAAAAATTGGAGAAATGCAAAGTCATAGTATTTTAGGTGGAAAGATTAAATGTTATAGAGATGTTATGTTTCTCTAAATTAGTTTATGAATAATAACAGCCTAATACACCAAAAGGGTTTTTATAAATAGAGAAGCTAATTTTAAAGTTAGGAAAAAAATGGATGTACAAGCATGACTAGGAATATTATGAATAATACATAATGTGGAATGATAAACACTCTATAATGTTTTAAAACATTTTCTTTTAAAAACATTTTTATTCAACAAATATTTGAGCCTTTAAAATATCAGTCATTGTTACAGTATATAACAGTTAAATATTTCTTGCATTAATGGATCTCTAGTTAGGAAGACATAATAAACAAACAAATAAATTTGCATTGTAATTATAATAACAGTATAAATATAAATACAGATAAAAGAATGTAATATAATGCCATTATATATTCTAAAATAATAAATGCTGAGTAAGCTACAGAACTTAAAACAGGATGGTACTGACACACAGGTATACTAAGTCATAATTGGATCAGAACAAAGAGTTCAAAAATAGACCCACACATATGCAGCATGTTTTATTTGATAAACATGGCATTTTCCATTAGTGGAGAACAGGTGTGTTATTTAGCAAATGGTATTGGGATACAAGTAGGCATCTAGAAACAAATCTAACTTGTTTCTTACCCCCAAAATGTATTGATAAAGATCACTTAAGTGCTAAATGCTGAAAAAGAAATCATGAAACTACTAGAATAAATGAAGAGAAAGAAATAATCATGGATTTGACAAAGTCTTTGGAAGGCAAAAGTTAAAAAATCTCTTGCAAGGATGGGAACAGGAATCTGGGAATCCTCTTGCTTCTTTAACTGACTTTAAACTAAATTTTTGCTCTAACCCCTATTCTTTCTTTTCACTTTCTGAGCTACCTTGTATCACAACTTTCTGAGCACGATGGAGGGTTTTATGGATTAAAAAAAGGGGGCGATTCTTAAATTTACCTGATTCTGGCTTGAGATTCAATTTAATGTACTACTTGCTTTCCAGCTTCTAAAATTTTACACCTTGCCAATGTTTCTATCTTTGTGAAATTTTTTACTTGTATTGAACTTATTGGCGTGACATTATATATTCTAAAATATATAATGTCATTGATTAATAAAACTATATAGGTTTCAGAGTTACAATTCTATAATACGTCATCTGTATATTGTACTGTGTGTTCGCCACCCCAAGTCAAGCCTCCTCCATCACCATCTATCCCCTCTTTACTCTCTTCTACCTCCCCTATTCATACACTTCTAAAATTTTTATTTATTGGGGGTGTAGGAGGAAATGAAAGGAGATGAATATGTTCAATCCACCATCTTTACCTGGAAGTTTCCTTGGGAAGATTTTTGAAAGAATTCGACAGTTTATATATATCAGTGATCATTAGAACAAAATAAACTACAGCATATCTTGGTGGCTTAGAACAACAACCACTTATTTAGTTTATGATTCTGTAGGGCAGCAATGTAGGCTGGGCTCGGCTGAGCAGTTCTGATTGATTGCACTCATTTATGAAGTTATCTTAGGGCCAAAAAGATGGGCCTGCTTTGGGGAGTTGGTTGGCTGTTGGCTGAGGCATGTGACCACGTCCTCCAGCAGACTAGCCTGGGCTGGCTATTCATATGGCCACGGTAGACTTTCAAGAGAGCACGTGGAAGCACACAGCTCTTGAGACTCCGGCTGGGGACTGGCACATCACCAGTTCCACTGCATTCTGTTGTGCAAAGCAAGTTACAAGTCCTGGTTAGATTCAAGAGGTAGGGAATAGATTATACCTCTTAATGGGAGGATTTGCAAAGTCATAGTCATATGATAAAGGTACAGATTCAGAGAGAGGTAAATAACTGGGGACATTTTAAAAAATCAATCTACCAGAGTTGGCAAGTACTTTTTAGTCCCCTGTATTTCAATTTCTTTCCTTTTCCTGCTTAGAATGAGGATTTGATTCCTGAAAATGTAGCAACCATATTATAATCTGAAGGATAAAGGCCTCATGATAAGGAGGGTAGAGGCATGCTGTGTTAGTCTGAGACTGCATTTTCCTAGACTACTTGTTGCATGAGATTAAATAAGTCCTTTTCTATTTAAGCCACTGTAGCAGATTTTATTATTATTTGCAGTCAAATGCAAATGACATAAACATTTCTCTAATCCATTAAGCAAAACACATCAATTTTCTTATTGTACTCATGTCTCTCGTACCATTTCTTCCCTTTTTTGAGAGCTCTAATATATCTGACTCTTAAATGTGGCAGCAAAGCACTTTGTCCTCATTCCACAAGCCTTCTTACACTAGGACCCCCTGGTGTGGTTGCAATGCACAGCCTGCATGGCCATATGTGGTGGCTCTACTCCCTATATGCGTCTCTTGGTGATTCAACCTTCAGGTATGGGTTGAATTACCTTGTTACCAACACACTATTCTTATGTCAGCAGATCAAGCCTAGGCATCTACCTTGCATTCAGATTCATCTTCCCAGATATTTGTTGGACATTTACACTAGATGTACCACAGATAGCTCAGTCTCAAATGGCCAATTGGGGGGAACTGGCTATTTCCCCTTATTTCTTCACATCCTGACTGTCTTAACTTTTAAACACCTAGTCTTGGTGAATTTCCTCCTTAATAATTTCTTAAGTGTGTCTCCTCATTCCTATCCAGGTGAACATTGCTCTGTTGAGGACCTCATCATTTCTCAAGTGGACTACCTAAAGAACTTGCTAACAGTTCTAGTAATTTCCAATTATGTCCCAGTCAAATCCTTTCTCCACACAGCTGCCAGTGTCATCTATTTAAAATGCAAATAACACCATGTCATTCCCCTCCTGAAAATATTTAATGGTATTCTATCAGCTGTGGGATAAAGTTCAAACTCCTAATAAGACACGGAGGATCCTACATTATCTGTCTCCTGCTGACCACTGCAGCTTAACGTTGGTGACTGTACTTTGAAATTTACGTCCACCCATACCCAAATGCTTGCCATCCTTCTCACCTAGCATCCTTTTTTGCCTATCTCCTATTTTGTTTTTTTTTTTTGGGGGGGGGGATTTAATCTTTTCAGACACAGCTCATGCCGCATCTTACCTTCTCTAGGGTACCTCCCCAAAGCCCTTTTTACCAGTCAGGGTTTTAGGTGCAATAAATGGAAATCAAATGTGACTCCTTTAAGAAGAAAGTTTATTTAATGAATGTTTGGTGTCTTAGGGAATCTCCAGGACTCTGCAAAATCAGATTCAGGGCTACATGGTCAGGAACAACAGGCAGATAACAAGAAATTGCTTCAGTGAGTAAAATGCTGCGGCAGCAGCATCTTAATCTGCTCAGTCTGTCATCAGAACACCATAGACTTGGTGGCTGAGACAGCAGACATTTATTCTCACAGATCCGGAGGCTGGGAAGTCAAGATGAAGGTTCTATCAATTTGATTTCTGGTGAGAACTCTGCTTCTGGTTTTAAGATGTGTCCTCACATGGTGAAGAGAGAGAGTAAGCTCTCTGGTGTCTTTTGTAAGGGCCCACCATGACAGCCCCACTCTCAGGAATTTATCCAAACCTAATTATCTCCCAAAGGAACCATCTTCAAATACAACCCCATTGGATCGGGGCTTCAACATAGGAAACCTGGGGAGACATAATTCAGTGAAGAACAAGGGTCCAGATGTTGGAGATGACACTGTCACATTCACTTCTGCTGGACGTAGGACCTGGATAAACACCTTTGCCAGTACCAGCAATGGGACTTGACATTTCTGCATTTACTATTGCCCCTGCCCAAGACAGAATTCTGTTGGTATTCTCTCCTTCTCATCACTTCTACATTACAAGCTTGAGCAGAGTACATTCATTGGAGAAGCCTAAGTCCTCTCATATATCCATATCCTAGCTGCAAAGCAGGCTGGGAAAATAGCATCTAACTGAAAGACTTCCATATTTATAAGCAAAAGGAAGAAAGGGTCCAAAGATGAGTGGTCAAAAATTTTTTTGTTAATGTGAGTTCTTTTAAACTTTAAAAAAAATTTAAATTGATTTTATAGAGAGGAAGGGAGAGAGAGAGGGGAGAGAGAGAGAGAAAGACAGGATGTTCCTGTATATGTTCTGACTGGGGATTGAACCAACAAACGCTGCACTTTGGGATGATGTTCTAATCAGCCAAGCTATCCAGCCAGGGCAAATATATATATATTTAAAATTCTACTACATTTTACTTGTCTGACTTTCAAACAACAACAACCTATCCTTTTATTCTTATTCTTACACTTAAAAAATGCACTGGCCAGTTGGCTCAGTGGTAGAGCGTCAGCCTAGCATGTGGATGTCCCAGGTTTGATTCCTGGTTAGAGCACATAGGAGAAGAGACCATCTGCTTCTCCACTCCTTCCATTTCCCCTCTCTCCCTCTCTCTCTCTCTCTCTCCCTCTCTCTCTCTCTCTCTCTCTCTCTCTCTCTCTCTCTCTCTCCTCCCCCCTACAGCCATGGTTCATTGGTATGAAGGCATTGGCCCTCGGTGTTGGGTATGGCTCTGTGAAGCCTCTGCCTCAGGTGCTAAGAATAGCTCAATTACGAGCATGGCCATGAATAGGCAGAGTATCGGCCCCAGATGGGGTTTGCTGGGTAGATCCCAGTCAGGGCATATGCAGGAGATTATCTGTCTCCCCTAATCTGACTTGGAAAAGAAAAAAAAAAATTAAAAATGTGTCATCCAGCTTAATGCAATAATTTCTCATAGCATTAAAAAGAAATCACTTGCTACTTCCCTCAGTGGGGTTAACACAGACACTGAATTTGGTTTCAGGTCTGGAACCTCTGATTGTGTTTACTACTCCTCTAGGTTTGTCCCAGTCTTTGTCTAGTGTTTCATAAACTTTGGACCAGCGTGTTCACCATTGCTAACATATTTCTAAGAAGTATAAAATTTGGGGGTAAACAAAAATATTTTATTCTGAAGTTTAAAAATCATTGATGTATAATATAGATAATTAAATGCAAAGCCTATTTATTTTTTCTTATCACACATTGTAAGTGACGAGTTCAGTGAGGTTTGACTAATGTGAACCTCAGTCAGGAGAATATAGAACATATCCATTATTCCAGAAAGTTCCTTTGGGCTCCTTCTTCTGCAGTCAACTCCTGTGCTCTCCCTCAGGCAGCCACTGATGTGATTTATGTCTGATTAGTTCTGCCTGTTATAGAACTTCCTATAAATGGTCTCATATGGTGTGTACTCTTTGTGCTTAGCTTCTTTGTATCAACATGTTTTTGAGATTTTTGTTGTATTGTTTTTTGAATTAAATTTATTGAGGTGACATTGATTAATAAAATTACATTTGTTTCAAGTGTACACATCTATAATACATAATCTGTACACTGCACCATGTGTTCACCACCCAAGTCAAGTCTCCCTCTGTTGCATTATCCCCCTTTACTAAATAGTTCATATTTACTGCTAATGAGCAATAACAAAGATGTAGACCATCTGCTTATTGATCAGTTCTAAAAAGTCTCTCTCTCTCTCTCTCTCTTTAGAGAAAGAGAGAGACAGACAGACAGGCAGAGAGACAGGAAGGGAGAGAGATGAGAAGCATCAACTCTTTTTTGCAACACCCTAGTTGTTCATTGATTGCCTTCTCTATGTGCCTTGATGGGGAGGGAGGGAAGGCTTCAGCATCACTGTACCTCTGCCTGGTCAGGCAGAATGTCCTTTTGTGTGAAACATGTTTTCAAATCTTTAGACCACTTAAATTTTTTCTTAGAGAATTTCAAATTGTTTCATGAGTATTCTTCCCAGCCTCTTTAGTAACAGGCAGGGTTATTTACTCCTTTCTTTTACCTTTTTACCCAATAAAATTAAAACCTAAAAGTAACCTGAAATAATATTGGTTTACAAGCTTGGGTTTCTTTTCTTGGGTACTAAGACCTCTAGAGCCCAGCACCTTAGGGAGAGTGAAAAGAAAAGCTTTTAAATGACTTATTCGGTATGACGGTGAGTTACTGCTTCACTCCCACCTCCTCTTCAGTGTCCCTGGAACCATTTTTTCGGACCATGGGAAAGCAAATGCCATATGGAACAGCATGTCATCCTCACTGAGTATAGCCTTTTACTGATACTGACTCTCTTCCAATAGACCATTTCACTATTCACTAAGGCCAGCTGTTTGGGGACATGGGGTAAATGCTAAAACCAGTGAGTCCCCTGGGCATCAGTCTCCTGACTTCCTTCCTGATCGTAAAGTGAGTTCTCCTGTTAGAAGCAATGATGTTATGTGAAATTTCACCATGATAAATAAGGTGATCAGTAAGATCATAGACGGTGTAGCTGGCATACAAAATTGGCAGGCAGAAAAAAAATATATCAAGAACAAATGTTTATTCAGTAAGGGAAAATCATTTTCCACCTCATGATGGAGTGAGTCCAATGCAATCAGCTTACCCCTGGAGTGGGTGGCTGATTCCCCCCAGGCTTTGGCAGCCTATCAAAGCGTAAGGGTTGGTCACTGCTGCTGGCGTGATGAGGACTCAGCTGTGGTGATGGCCAGATCAGCCTTGGTGAGGGGAAGTTCTTATGACTGAGCCCATGCTTAGCCTTGATCCCCACACGATGAATGTTTTGTTACTGAGTACACTTAACAAACACTGAGAGGACTGGGGCAGGAGGCTGACTGGCTTGCTCAGTCATTTCATCCCCCTGATTACTAATAATCGACAGCACAGTGAGACCTTTAGTTGTATAATCACGTGGAATCCAATGAAGGCCAATTCTGAGAGTTTTATTCACATAACTCAATCTCATAACTCCTTGTCACCAATCATTTTCCTTTAATAAATGAAAAAATAGCTAAGTCATATATCACTTCCCATCTAGCATTATAAATTCATATTTTAAGCCATATTTCTTTTCATGGATGAAATTCTATCTCCTGGAGGATTGCCCTTAGCCAATGTTCTGATGAGATAGATCTATATCACTGAAGTATATCATTCAGAGCATTTGAATCGGCTTAAAGTTTTTCTTTTCTCTCTCTTTTAAGTGGTAATAAGAAATTCTCTGGAAAACCCTTGATTTGGGTTGAGCAAGAGATGGCAGTGTTGTAGGAGCAGGAACACTGGGGATGAAATCCTCATGCTTATGTGACTTAAGCCCTCAGGATTTGCCTGAGCACATTTCTTTATATAACACTCACATCTGTCCATGGGGTATGGTTGCATATGAACAATTTTATGACTTGATGAATCACATAAAATCCTGTACATTATGGTCAGCTCAAATTGTATGATCATCAAATGGTTCATGGTTAGACACTCAGTCTACCAGCGCTCAGCAGCAAGCCAGTAGCTGTTTTTTTTTGAAAGAAATATAGTTAATTATTTAAGAAGGCACACCTTAACCCATCAGGAAATCTTGCTGTTATTTTTCTACTTTGGCTTGCCACACATTCTATCTAACACACTGATCTTCCATAGAGTATCTGCTGGGTTCTGGGCACAAAATATCCACCCGGATCAGTTGGAGAACCACCACTTTCTCTGAGCCTTGGTAAATAGGTTTGAACAACACACAATCACATTATTAACTTCAAAACCCAAAGACCCAGTAACAACATGCCTTTATGTTTGGGTTTTGAGAAGGTAGCAAATTGTTTTTCAGTTTGGAGTGGATGTCTCACAATGTCCCAGGCAACTGATTCTTTTCTATTTTTGTGTGACAGAGACAGAGATAGATAAGGACAGACAGACAGGAAGAGAGAGAGACGAGAAGCATCAATTCTTTGTTGCAGCTCCTTAGTTGTTCATTGATTGCTTTCTTATATGGGCCTTGAACAGGACAGGGGTCAACTATAGCAGAACGAGTGACTCCTTGCTTCAGCCAGTGATCTTGGGTTCAAACTAGCAACTTTGGGCTTCAAGCCAGTGACTATGGGGTCATACATACGGTCCCTTGCTTAAGCCAGCAACCCTGCACCCAACATGGTGAGCCCTCACTCAAGCCAGATGAGCCCACACTCAAGCTGGCGATCTCAGGGTTTCGAACCTGGGTCCTCTGCATTCCAGTCCAATGCTCTATCCACTGTGCCACCACCTGGTCAGGCCCAGACAACTGATTCTTACAAACTCCACTATATAGTGGCTTAAGCTTATAATTCTATGGGAAATATTTCCTGTCCTGTGATGACATGTAGCTCATAACATTACCTAGAGTACCATTATATTTTGTTGAAGTTCCTACAAGCATGTCAGCAGTGTGAGGACCATTTGATGTCCTGTGGTACTATTGAGATGAATGAACTATCTGAGACTAAATAGTGGTATAGATCTGAAGAACTAGAGATATAAAGAACTGGTGTAATTCTCAGGCTAGATGAGAGTGTACTATCCCTTCCAGTTTAAAGCAATGTGCTTCTTGCGTTCTCTCATTTGGGGAATAGAGCAATTAGCACTCTCTTTGTATCTGTGATTCTCTGACATTAAAGGTACAACAGAATCACCCACAGGGCTTATTAAAGCACAGGACACTAGGCAATAGAATTTCTGTTTCAGTATAAATTAAATAGGGGTGTAATAAGAATCATCACCTTTGAATCTTTCAGACCATCTACAGTATCATTAATTCTTTGTCTTCCCAAGGTTTTATAATTTTGGCATGGATCAGAGAGCTAATGTCACTTATGCCAATTACTGAGTAAACCTCTTAGCCAAATAGACTCACGGGAGTATGGGCCCTGGACAAAACTTAAACTGTCATTATCAGATTTACAAAATTATTAGACTGAAGTGGCATTCTGAATCCCAGAATAAAGCAGTTAGATCAAACTTAGGGTTTAAAATTTCTCAAAATATCTGTTTTCCTTTTCCTTATGTACAAGTACCCTGGCAAATGGCCATAGGATCTTTAGGAAAAGACAGAGAAAATGGGATACAAACTTGTGTTATTACCTCAAGTACACTAGGCTTTCATTCAGCCAAGGGACTCTGAGTGTCTGAACTGACATAGGTCTGAGAATTCAGTGAAAAACTATATTTCAGGCCCTGGCCGGTTGGCTCAGCGGTAGAGCGTCGGCCTGGCGTGCGGGGGACCCGGGTTCGATTCCCGGCCAGGGCACATAGGAGAAGCGCCCATTTGCTTCTCCACCCCCTCTCCTTCCTCTCTGTCTCTCTCTTCCCCTCCCTCAGCTGAGGCTCCATTGGAGCAAAGATGGCCCGGGCGCTGGGGATGGCTCCTTGGCCTCTGCCCCAGGCGCTAGAGTGGCTCTGGTCGCAAAAGAGCGACGCCCCGGAGGGGCAGAGCATCGCCCCCTGGTGGGCAGAGCGTCGCCCCTGGTGGGCGTGCCGGGTGGATCCCGGTCGGGCGCATGAGGGAGTCTGTCTGACTGTCTCTCCCCGTTTCCAGCTTCGGAAAAATACAAAAAAAAAAAAAAAAGAAAGAAAAAACTATATTTCACTATTATCACAGCTCACGTTAGACCTCTTAATCAGATCTAGAGATTTAAAAAATTTATTTATTATACAGATCAATTACTACTTTAGTGTATTATCCATCTGGTTTAGTCCTAATGGCTTCAAGATCAATTAATTAAGTACAACTAGAGATCTGTGTGGATTTCATTATTTTGTTATCAGTGTCATCACTGGGACGTATTATAACAACCATTTCCATCTTGTCTTGGTTGAGAAAGTGCTGCTATTTGACCTATTCTATTGCAGAATCTCATCATCCCCATTAAACTTTATGAAACATATTTCAATGGTGGCGTCTCCTACCCAAATCCTTGATCAACAGTAAACAGCCACTAAGGTTTTTGTAAAAATGTGGATGCTTCCTTCATCAATGTATGTCTCCAAGCACTTGTTAAGTAAGACTCTTGTGGTAACTCTTGGAAAAGAAGAGTCCTAGTTAGGGGGTGAATCTAACTTAGCTTATGCTCCCATCTTTGTAAGTTATTGGATTCCCTTCTCTGCATTTCAACCTTGACTGCTCACTAGAATCAGGTGAGGAGTTCTTAAAAAATCCTTTTGCCTAGGCTGTATCCTTGTCCAACACTCTCTAGAAGTGAAATCCAAGCATAAGTACATAAATGCTTTTTAAAATTCCCCAGCTAATTTCCCATTGCAGTTGCAAAATGAATTTATAAAATCCAAACTTTGTTTAATGTAGGCCACTCCTAAGTCTAGATATGATCATTCAATTATTGAAAAACAACTTAGAACAGTTTCATCTGTTCAAGTTAGCACAATAAATTGAAACTATATGGTAATTGTACCAATAAAAATCAACCCAATATAAAATTAAATGATGTCCTCTCTGTCCTGATACTCTTAAAATTCATTCTCATACATATTCTCCAGGCTTTTCTATAAGTAAAACTTTAAAGTATAACATACTGAAGTATAACATACATAGAGAATAAAATGAGTAAGTGTATAGCTTCATGAATCTTACAAATTGAACACACCTTGTAAGTCTCACACTAACCAGAATAGTAATACCTCATCAGAAACTCCTTCGAGGCAGCTCACAGTCATTACACCTTCTGCAAACTTAATTTCTATTTTTCAACATTCATTGTGATAGAGTAAGTTTCCCTGATTTTGAATTTTAAATAAATGGAATCATAAAGTATGTATCCTTTTGTACTTGCCTTCTTCTGCTTAACAGTGTGTCTGTGAGATTCATCCATATTGTTGTGTGCAACAGTTGGTTCTTTTTCATTTTAAGCAATTTACCATATTTTATTTTTACATCATTCGTGTTGTTTTCAGTTTTTGAATATTAAAGTGTTGCTGCTGTGAATGCACTTATATATGTCTTTTGATACACATATGTACAGATGCATGCTTGTGGTTATTATCAGTCTTTTTTAATTTTAGTTATTATTCCCTAGAGTGCATAAAAGTGTCTCACTGTGGCTTTAGTTTGCCTTTATCTGACAATGTTGAGCACCTTTCATTTGCTTATTGGATATTTGGATGCCTTCTTTTATAAAGTGTCTGTTTAAGCCTTTTGCCTGATTTTCTATTGAATTGCTTGTTTGTTTTTTCTTATTTATAGTTTTTTTTTTATAATTATAGTTCTTTTCTTATTTAGAGCTCTGAGGCTGAGTCCCCTTGAAGGAGGACCTGATATACTACCAAAAGTTTATAGTTAATTTTTCTCCCAGCCTTCACCAAAGGGACCTATGGCCTTTACCAGGATAACTACATTGGGGAAAAGAAAGCAATCAAAACTGTCAGATAATATTAGACAATGGCTGTAATTGACACTAATTTCAGGAAACCCAAAATATCACTGTGGCCCAGCAGTCAGAGTAGGGGCTTATGGAGTTTTAGCTTAGGTTCGTTTCAATGTGGGTCTGGTTGGTCCCTGAACCCACCCTATGCTATTTCTCCAGTTCCAGAATGCATAGTTGGAATAGACATACACAGAAGCTGGCAGAATTCCCACAGTAGTTCCATGACCTATAGAATAAGAGCTAATATGGTAGGAAAAGTCAAGTGGAAGCCATTAGAATGGAGTCTACCTATGAAAACTGTCGGGAGCCGATCCACTAATGCTGGCTAACTAGGTCACAGCAGGAGAAGATCCACAACTGCTGGTTGACAAAGTCACAGCAAAAGAAGATAGAGTCACTGCAGTAAGACCAACAGCTGCGGGTTGACAAAGTCACCGCAAAGGAAAGGCACGATACTTCCCCCTTTAATCTTTTGAATTAATCTGGCCTTATATTCCCCCCTTTTCTGGGTGTGTGCTATTATTTATGGCACAAGGATAATAGTACCGTACTTTCCCTGTAGATTTGTAGTAATTTCTTTGGAAATGAGACAGAAGGTGTAATTTCCACAGAAAAGCCTGTAAGCCCCTTGAACTGGGCTCATAAACATAAGAGGCTGGCCATGATATCCCTCATAAAGGGTTAAGTTTGTAGGAGAATTTCTTCTTATTAATCATGTTAGAAAGAATAAAGTTAGAACTTAGCTAGTATATGAATATAGTAAATAAATAAAGTTTAACTAGACATTAGAATCTTAGGTAAAGTGTAGTGGAGTGGCCTGTTGCATGGCCTTGGATAGGAGTGCAGCTGGCAAGTAAAGAATGTTTTGTTAAAAGACTTGTTTTGTCACTGAAGACAGTCACTGGACTTTTCTCAGTAAAACATTCTCATGAGATTTTTGTATTTTCCAAGAATAAGGAGAGGAATGTGGTGGGATTCATAGCAGCAATAGCAATTAATGCCTTCTGATATTATGTTGCTACTAGCTATCTTGCAGGTGCACTCTATGTATCTTTAAGTAAAAATTACTCTTAATACTATGTCAGTTTCTTAAATAGCAAGCCTTTTGTAGTCTTGTGAGAAAAGAATTAGGACACTACATGAACTCAAGGCTATTTGCCTGAGCAAGCGGTGGTCCTCTGCTAGTCCTTGATGATTTCGTCTGCTATCTCTTTCTGTGCCCTTGACTCACAACAAGAGTAAAATAGAGTTATTAATTAGTACTAATCTTTTAGAAGTTTGTACCAATATTATTATTACTATTGTATAACTGTACTTTGAATAACTTACCACCTGACTTGTAGCTTATAGATATGAATTAACTGTTATCTAAAAATATGTAACCATAGTGAAACTAAAACAATGATGTATTCAAAATACCATGTGATTGTAACTTAGTGTGTGTGCATAAAAAGTAATGTTAGACCAGCCATTGGGAGAGATGCCTGGCAGTAAATGCTAACCAGAGAATAAAGAGAAAGAAAAGAATTCGGCTCTCTCACTCGATTTTCGCCGACGCCGTCTCCTCCTGTGGGACCCCTGGATCCCCCCTCCCCCCGGGGCTGGACCCCGGCAGAAAACAGAAAACAAAAAGCAATGCTGCGTCCTGGAGGCATGGCACGGGTGGGGATTCCCCACATTCCCATTCAGCTCGCCTGTTTGGCCTGTGCAGAACACAGATGGCTCTTGGACAATGACAGCGGGTTACCATAAGCTTAACCAGGTGGTGACTCCAATTGCAGCTGTTGTACCAGATGCGGTTTTATTGCTTGAGCAAATAAACACATCTCCTATTCCTAGTATGCCCCTGTTGATCTGGCAATGCTTTTTTCTTGGTTTCTAGCTATAAGGTCCCATGGATGCAGTTTCCTTCCAGCTGCCAAGGCCAGCAATACACTCTCACTGTCCTACCTCAGGGTTATATTATCCACTCTCCAGCTTATGTCATAATTTCATTTACAAGGATCTTGATTGCCTTTCCCTTCCACAAGATATCACACGCATCCACTACACCAGGGGTAGTCAACCTTTTTATACCTACCGCACACTTCTGTATCTCTGTCAGTAGTAAAATTTTCTAACCACCCACCAGTTCTACAGTAATGGTGATTTATAAAGTAGGGAAGTAACTTTACTTTATAAAATTTATAAAGCAGAGTTACAGCAAGTTAAAGCATATAATAATAATTACTTATCAAGTACTTTATGTCAGATTTTTGCTAAGTTTGGCAGAATAAATCTTTATAAAACAACTTACTATAGTTAAATCTATCTTTTTATTTATACTTTGGTTGCTCAACTACTACCCACCATGAAATCTGGAACACCCACTAGTGGGTGGTAGGGACCAGGTTGACTACCATTAATAACATTATGCTGATTCGATCTAGTGACCAAAAAGTAGCAATCACTTTAAACTTTTTATGAAGACATTTGTGTGATAGAGAATGAAAAATAAATGCAACTAAAATTCAGGGGCCTTCTACCTTGCTGAAATTTCTACGTGTCTTCAGTATAGAACATGTCCAGATACCTCTTCTAAGAGGAAGGATAAGTGTTGCATCTGGCCCCTTCTACAGCCAAGAAGGACACACAATGCTTAGTGGCATTTTTAGATTTTGGAAACAGCATATCCTTCATTTTAGTGTGTTACTGTGGCCCATTTACTGCGTGGCTCAAAACTGAGTAATCCGAGAACAAGAGCAGGTTGTGAACTGGCCGAGGCTGCTATGCAAGCTGCTCTGCTGACTGGGCCGCACGATTCAGCAGATCCAGTGGTGCTTGAACTGCCAGTGGCAGACAGGGATGCGGCAGACTTTGGCCGGTCCCTATAGGGCCAGGCCTTTAGGATTTTGTAGCAAGACCCTGCCATCATCAGATAACTCTCCTCTTCCAAGAAAGAGCTCCTGGACTGCTACTAGGCTATTCATAGAAACTGAATGCTTAGCCATGGACCACCCAGTTTCCATGTGAACTGAACTGCACATGATTAATTCAATTCTATCTGACCTATCAACCCATCAAGTTTGGTGTGAGCAGAAACACTCCGTCATTAAAAGGAAATGGTATGTATGTGTGATTGGGTCTGAGCATGCTGTGAAGACACAAGTAGTTACCTGAAGAAGTGACCCAAATGCCAGTGGTCTTTATTCTTGTTTCACTGTCTTCTTTCTCCCAGCCTGTACCTATGGCCTCACAGCAAGTGCCTTCTGATCAATTGACAGAGGAAGAGAAGACTCGGGCCTGGTTCTGCCCTTTCTGTTGTGGTACTATAATCCCACCCTGGGATGTCTCAGAAGGACATGGGCATGTCTCATCTCACTCTCGGATGAGTGGGAAGAAGAGTCCAGGCAGAGGGGGACATCCCGTGGAAAAGCATGAATATTGTTGCATTAGCATCAGTGTCAAATGTGAGGTAATGGAAATTCCAACAGAATCAAAGAGGCACACTTTGTGATGGAAGCACAATCTCACAGATGACAGTGGAAGTGAAAAAATGACAAAAATAACTTATTTACCCGAATAAGTTTATGAGAAGTTTAGCATTTTCTAAGGTAATTGATGTAAAATGAGAAATCAAAGTGAACTAAGAGGCAAAATGATAAACAAATCTGTTTCCCAAGCTAATCTAAGGGGGAAAAAAAAGACAATAGTTTGTTTTAAGCTCTTGCATAAAACTGCATAGATAAGATCAGATTTATTGGATCCCTGAAGGAGCTAATATTTTATCCCCCACCCCCTTTTGGGGTGAACTAGAAGCTATCTGGCATATGAAAATTTCTACTACTTGAAATAAGTCACAAATTAGGTGACATGGCAGGATGCTACTTCCCAATAAAGAAGCCAAAGAAGGACATCTTCCCTGTCCCTTCTCTCTGGTTGTGGGGATGATTTCGGTTTAACCAACTGGGTAATCCCACCCATGACTTGAACTTGAGTGTGTGACTCAAAGAACCTGAGACAAATGCAGATTTTTCACGTTGTTAGCAGAGTCAAGTTGGTTCCCATTTCGGCTGTTCCTGAGGCCCCTCAGCTGAGCTTGCTACTGTCTGACCTCTTAACTCCTGCACATTTGTCATGTCTGGTGCTTCAGCTTTCTTGACAGTTTTGTGAGGTCCCAGAAATCCTCCTACCAATAAATTTATTTTGTGCTTAGAAAATCAAGAGTCAAATTCTGTAGATTGTCTGATACAACTGGACAGTATTTACTCTAGAATAAAAGATAACATATATTTGTTCTTACTTGGTTCTTTTTTTTTTTTTTACGTGAGAGGAGGGGAGGCAGAGAGACAGAGTGTCCTACATGTGCCCCGACCAGGATCCACCCGGCAACCCCATCTAGGGCCGATGCTCGAATCAATTGGACTATCTTCAGTGCCTGAGGCCGATACTCAAACCAATTGAGCCACTGGCTACAAGAGGAGAAGAGGGAGAGAAGGAGAACAGTGAGGGGGAAAGAAGCAGGTGGTTGCTTCTCATGTGTGCTTTGACTGGGAATCAAACCTGGGACATTCATACACTGGGCCGATGCTCTACCCACTGAGCAAACCAGCCAGGGCCTGTTCTTACTTGGTTCTAAATGCCAAATATCCAAAGTGATTAGAAATATAAGAGTTGAATGAAGGAAAAAAACAAGATTCTAAAAATGTTCTAGTTTCCTTAAAAAATTAGGACATATTTTCAGTTACGTTTTCCACATCTAGCCTCCCTTCGTGGGCAGTTGTTATGTGTTGGGGGAGGTATATTAGAGAAGTCAAGGGTACTGGGAGGATTCTTTGGCCTAAGTATATCCTTTTACAATTTGCCATGGTATGTACCTGGAATTCTACCAATAGTAAAATTCTTTTGAATTTAATTATTACCATTTATAGGAATTCTATCTTTAAAGTTAGTCATCCTTGGGAGGGATAGCTCATGCAGTGGCTATTATTGATTTAAATTAGATTAAAAATGAGATCACTTTGGACTAGGTTTTAATTGTTGGTGAAATGACCTATTTCAAACCAGAAGCAACCAGTTCTAAGAAAAATGAAAAGAGAGAGAGAGAAGGAAAAGGGAGGGAGAGAGAGAAGGAGGAAAGAAGGAAGGAAGGAAGGAAGGAAGGAAGGAAGGAAGGAAGGAAGGAAGGAAGGAAGGAAGGAAAGAAGGAAGGAAGGAAGGGCTGGACTTGTAGTAGAGAATACATGAACAGTGGTCAGCCATCATAAAAAACATCTACTACTCAATGTAAGGGTCAGAAGCTCAGAAAATACTTGTTTTAGTGGATTAGGATTCCACAGATAAAAACAAAGCTGGGCTTATTGGTGGAGATACTAGTAGAAAGTGGAGAAATGTGAGGACAAACTTCCCAACTTCTTCATGAGGAAGAGCAAATCTTTATCTCGGTAAAGCCTCCCTGACCGGTTGGTGTAGGGAGATGAGAAGGAATGAGTGATGTGCAGCCCAGCACTGAGTGCACATGGGCAGCTGATTGAGTTGGTCTCTCCCCCACCGGAAGTTCCAGCTAACCTAGAGATGAGCCTTAGAAACTGCCAGGTCAAGCTTTGAAAACCACCTGGTGATTGTGACTCAATGCTTCATTATCCTTGGATAATGGATTTGTGGCTACTTAACCACACTACCAGCAATGATGGCTACCATTTATTGAGAATTGACAATGTGCCAGGATCAGCAGCCATTCTCTGCTTATATCAGCTTAACAGTCTCACAGCAGCTTTGATGTGCATATAGTTAGCATATCCCCAACATTTTGTGAGTGAGTAGAAAGAGGCCCAGAGAGATGGAGAAACTTATCTCTATTACATGGTTAGTACACATGGGGACAATATTGAACACAGACATCAGTATACACAAAACTCATACTCTCAGACCCTGGCCGGTTGGCTCAGTGATAGAGCATCAGCCTGGTGTGTGGGAGTCCTGGGTTCGATTCCTGGCCAGGGCACACAGGAGAAGCACCCATCTGCTTCTCCACTCCTCCCCCTCTCCTTCCTCTCTCTCTCTTCCCCTCCTGCAGCCAAGGCTCCATTGGAGCAAGGTTTTCCCAGGTGCTGAGGATGGCTCTGTGGCCTCTGCCTCAGGCGCTAGAATGGCTGTGATTGAGGCAGAGCGATGCCCCAGATAGGCAAAGCATCGCCCCCTGGTGGGCATGCCGAGTGGATCCTGGTTGGGCACATGTGGGAGTCTGTCTGACTGCCTCCCCGTTTCCAACTTCAGAAAAAAACAAACAAAAAAAGCTCATACTCTCATCCATCATGCTGAAGTGCTTTCCTAAGCTGAAGGAATTCCAGGAAAAGAAAGTCTTCTTTCTTAGAAACATCTTTATTATGTGTTCTTAAACATTTCTCTCCATGCATTGTACAATGGGTAAGAGAGAGAAAGAGGACATGGATGGGTTAATAGATCCTTTTCTTGTCCTCTTTCTTCTCAAACTATGTATTATATACATTCCCAAAACCCACAAAGGTTTTGGGAGGTAGGGCAAGAATGGGGGCTCAGTCTCAGTGGACTGACATCCTTGGCATGGGTCCCATGAGGGAACTGGAAACATAATCGGGCTTAAACAGTCTGCAACTCAGTTTAAATGGGGAAGCAAACAAGGGCAGCTCAGAGATCCTGCAACTTCTATCGGCAACCCAACCGCACTTTCAGCTCTGCAGCAGCCTCTGGTATGTCGCTGCTTAAGAGCTTCTAGGTCTCTAATGGCCTTTGGTTATTGCTGAATTGATTTGAGCCTGCGTCTCCTGACCTTGGACCCTAGTCTTAGGAACTATTGCATCAGTGTGTTCCAAATACTCATGAATTTCTATTAAAGAAAGCAACATCCTCTTTCAAAACCCAAGAGTCAAGGCCTGGAGCCTGTCCATATTCCCAGTGGAAACAGTCTTCTCATTTATCAACCCCAGTTCCAGGGCAGGAAATGGAGCTTTGACAATGCTTTCAGCGGAAGCAATGGGGAGGATAAAAGATGACTGAGAAAAGCATTAGAAAGACACAATTTAGTTGGTGTCTTCATAACATGCTGCTGAGTATTAAAGATGACACGCAGATTTTGAGTTTTTGATTAAAGTCATTAGTGAAGGACCATACTACATCTTTAAATTTATTTTTTTAAGTACTAGGAGAAGTACCCAATTTTTCTTTAATACTTCTAGTTCCCTATACCTCAAAAGATACATTCAAAATAATTGTTTGGGGAAGAACACAGGGATCTATATTGCATGGTATCTCCAAACATGATATTGCTCTCATTTTTTGTTTGAATGTTCTTCCTCCATCTGACTCCTTTAGATTGCATAAAATTCCCCTCCTATATTCTACCACAACTTACCCTATTATACGATTTTGTGCATTCAGTCTTATAACACTGTATTGCATTTGCTGTTTACTTGTCTGTAATCTCAAACCTGTCGTGTTTATTGAACTCACAGTGGTATACTTTGTGTCTACTTTAAGAGCTCGGCATGTAGTAGGTGTTCAAAAAATAGATATTAAATAAATGATTATTTATATATATATTTTAAACATTTATTTATTGATTTTAGCGAGAGAGGACGGGTGAGAGAGAGAAAGCAGGAACATTAATACATTGATCTGTTCCTGTATGTGCCCTGACTGAGGATTGAACCGGCAACCTCTGTGCTTCGGGACGACGATTTAACCAACAGAGCTATCCAGCCAGGGCAATGATTATTTATATTTTAATGTTCATAGATAAACTTTAAAGGTAAGCAATAAAGATGTACTTGTGTTGACAATTAAGTGATCAGGAAGTTCCTGGCAGAAACCACAACCTCCCCCCCCCAAAATAGCATTAAACTCTAATTAATGCTAACATGTAAGACAGGAAGACCAGGTATGACACTGTTGTAACAAATGATAAATAGTGAGGTTTGTGAGTCACATGTCAGTGAGGGCAGAAAAGAAGAAATGGATGGAGATATTAAAAAGTTACAATCAAAAGGACCTGGTGATACTGTAGCAACATTTGTTTTTATGTGTTGCTTCTTTTAGAATCTGAGTTGACTGAATGCAGAGACTAAGTCTTACTCATATTTATCTCCCCATTGATGTTCTCTGGCACACAATAAGGTTCAATGAATATTGGAATGAATGAATAAATAATGAACATGTGTTAGTATCACCAATCAAGTTCCTGCCTCATAGTTAGCTTCTCCTCCACCCCACCTCCCTATAGGGCTTCAGTTTAGACCTTTATCATCTCCCTCTTGAAATTTGACACTGAGTTCCCAAGTGTTGGAAGTTATATGGTGCCATTAAGATGATTCCCCCACATCTGGGAGCAGCATGATACAGTGGTAAGAGGCAGACTTGCTCTTGAACCTTAGATCCAGCATCTACTGGCTGTGTGCCCTTGGGCAGATTGCTTAATCTCTTTAGTCCTCAGTGTCCATCTGGGTAAAAATGAAGATATCAGTAAATGTCTCTATAAAGTTGTAAAAATTTAATAAGACCATGTATATAAATAGTTGGCATAGTGCTTATCAAATAGTAGGTACTCAATAAATATGGGTATGCCTTTTCCCCAGGATAAGAACCATCAAATATATACAGCTGGGTTAATAAAAATTCTCACGCTTGGCAGAGTACTCATTCCTACATTCCTGCCTTTGGGGGTCCAGGTTAATAAAACAGGTCCTCATTTTTTATAGACTTGTGCCTAATTCCTCTTTTCCCTACTTTTATCTGAAATGTAGCTTTGCTTACCATAATCAGCTTTCACCTGAGCAAAAGAACAAAAATTTAGGCTCTACGCAATGCCTACCTGCCAGCCTGGACTGTATTTGTTCATTCATTCATTTATTCATTCAATCAATCATTTCTTCAACAAATGGACAAACTTCTATGGAAGACATGAGTGAGGCTATGAAGACACAGCTTCTTACCATCTCAGAACTTTTAGTCTAGTGGAAAAGTCATAAGTAAGCAGATATTTACAGTATCATGTACTAAAATGCTACAGTAGGGAAAATGTAGGGAACTCTAGGGGCAGATGAAGGGTAACTACCCAGAGTTGGAGGGCCAAGTATAGCCCCCCTGCGCATTGTGATGAAGCTGGAGGGGTGAGTGAGATGTAGCCATTCAAAGAGGTAGGTAGGTGGAAGAGAGGACCAGGTAGAGGGAATCATGTGTGCAAAGATGCAGAACAGAGAGTATTATATGGTGTGCAAGGAAATGAAAGGATTTATGGTCCGAGGGAGACTGGAAAGCACTATAAGGATACAAGCAGAGGTGAGTGATGAGGTCAATGTCCAGCGCACTGGGACTTACAGCCTGGTCTAGACAGTGGTGGGCATGAGTGGTGCAGAGCTGGAGACAGGCCAAAGCAGAACCCTAAACACATGGGGATCCAAACTGGGTCCCCTCTTGCCCCATCAAAGAACAGTACTGCCAACCTTGTTCCTTGCTTGTGTGGTGAACTTGTGCTTATTCCTCAAGATCTAGCACAAGTATCTCCTCCTGACTAAATTTCCTTCTTTGTGCCATCACTATATCTTGCACACACCTCCAGACTATAGGATCGGTGGGAGCAAGGGCTGTTTTTAAATCATATTTGTCTTTTCAGCATTGGAAGAGCTCAATGAGTGCCTGTTGAATGAATGAATGAAAGAATGAATGAATGAATGAAATGTCAAATAGTGGTTTCACCCGATGAAGTAGAACGGTAATGAAAGATATCTAACAACCAGGAGGCCTGGGAGGTCTTTACAAAGAAATGTTACTGAAACTAAGCTTTGAGGCCTGACCTGTGGTGGTACAATAAATAAAGCTTAGACCTGGAATGCTGAAGTTGCCAGTTGGAAACCCTGGGCTTGCCTGGTGAAGACACATATGGGAGTTGATTCTTCCTGCTCCTCCTCCTTCTTTCTCTTTCTCTCTCTCTCTCTTTCTGTCTCACTCTCCTCTCTGAAATGAATAAATAAAAAAAAAAAAAAGAAACTGAGCTTTGACAAAGAAATAGGATTCTTGAAGAAAAAATTGGGAAAGGGGGTTCCAAGCAGAAGGAAACACATTTTCTATATATACAAATCAAACCAAATTGTATAGATTAAGCATTTTTCAGACATCTTCTTAATATACATGGAAAAAAAATAAATCACTTACAGTTTTGCTTGAAAACTTGATTCTGTTTAGTTTAGGTATGTTTTCAGAATTTATGCGTTGAAAAGTAGTTCTGGCTCTTTTAAGAGCAAGGGTGCTCTGCCAGACTGACAGGGGAGGTGGGTAGGGGAGGGCTGGAAGCCAGCTAAATTATTAGAAAGGAGATTAATGTTATGTAAATGTAAGTAATTAATCAGCAAGCACCTGAAAGCCAACTACCTGATATGAAGAGCTCTCCTCTGAGAGGGGGAAATTGCTCTCCTTTGACTAAAAACAGACTATCAGACAGCATTCAGATCTGTCTTTTGCTTTTCTGCCTTTTTCTCAATTGTCTGGACTTGAATGCAATTTGCCCCCTCCCAGAGAGAAAAAAGAGAAGCTGAAAAATTGAACTGAAATCCAACTGAAGCTTGAAGCTAAAAAAAAAGAAAGGTTAGGGCCAGGGGGCTCTCTCCAGGGAGGTTAGAGGTAGGGACTAATGTCAGGCAACGTTTCACAACTCAAATTATTGTACATTCAAAACTATTTTAAAAAATGATTTTGTGAATATGTGTTACCTTTTGCCTGCCCCAGTATTCATTCCCTTTTCTTCTGAGACAGACTTCCCAGCCCACTGGGCACCAACCCGGGAGATGGCGGAGGGTGGCTGCCCGGTCTTCACTTTGATCATATGTGCTTGAACGCTGCCCGGCCTGGAATCTTGGAACATGTCATCCTCCCAGTCTCAGAAACTGAGTCAGATATGAACTGACATGAGCCCTTCTGGTGCTTTACTTGGGAGATAAGTCTTTACATCTTTTTTGGGATTGCTAGCAGGTAGATCACATATATAATACTTACAGCTGCCCATGACATTTTTCCCAAAATGAGGAGACAGCTTTTGCAAAAACAAAATCAACATACAAGAAAGCAGATTCAGAGGATAAAAGAGGGGTGATAGGGTCCTTAAATTGTTTTTGATCCTGGTATGTTTTCCTGTGACCTGTTCAACTCTCAGATCTACCTTAAACCTCCACTTACCATATTTCCCCGTGTATAAGGTGCTCTCATGTATAAGATGCTCCTTAATATTGGGGCCCAAAATTTGACAAAACATGTATTACATAAAGTTATTGAACTCAAGTTGTATTCATCATAAAATTCATACAACTTCTCATCACTGTCAAAATTCCCATCCATTAGCTTATCCTCATGTGTCTGATGACAAATTACTGGCTTCATATATTGTCTCATCCTCAGTTCCATCTATGGCAAACCAGATCTTCATCCCATCCTGATACATCCAACCCTTGTCATGAACATAGACAGTCACTCCTAGAAGAATGTCTTCTTTTGGCACTGTTTTGCGTTTGAAAATCAGCATAGGAGGCAGCTGGGTTCCGTGGGCACAATAAGCTAGAACAACTGTATAATGGCTCTTTTCATATCCACTTGTCTTCACAGTTACAGTTTTCACCCCCTTCTTTTCAACAGTTCTGTTATTTGGGACATCAAATTGAAGGGGGACTTCATCCATATTTGCAATCTGTCCCAACTCAAACTGATGTGTCTTCTGATATTGAATGACAAAATGATGAAATTCAAGGACCTTTTGCTCATAGCTTTCAGGCACCTTTTGGGCAAGTCTGGTGCATGTAAGCATGCTTAGTCCATTCTGTTTCATGAACCTGAAGCACCAATTATGTCCTCCTTTGAAATCAGTAACTTCTTTTTCATCAGCAATTCTTCTTGCCTCAAGCTGAACCATCTTTGTGGACACAGGAATTCCAATTGCCCTTTGATCTTCAATCCATATCTTCAATTCCCTCTCTAAATCAGGCCATTTTGCTGATTTGCCTCTCATGGCCTTCTTCTGCTGTGGCGTTTTCAGTAGAGTTTCTTCTTCCAGTCTCAGACTGATTTCTCACTTGTAGGAGGGCCAAACTTACATTCAGCAGCACAATTTCCATTCACTTTTGCAAATTGGATCACTTTTTTTTTTTTTGACAGAGACAGAGATAGAGTCATAAAAAGGTACAGATAGGGACAGACAAACAGGAAGGGAGAGAGATGAGAAACATTAGTTCTTTGTTACCACTTCTTAGTTGTTCATTGATTGCTTTCTCATATGTGCCTTGACTGGGGGGCTACAGCAGAGTGAGTGACCCCTTGCTCAGCCAGCAACCTTGGGCTTCAAGCCAGTGACCATGGAGTCACATATGTGATTCCACGCTCAAGCCAGTGACCCCTCGTTCAAGCTGGTGAGCCCATGCTCAAGTCAGCAACCTCGAGGTTTCAAACCTGGGTCCTCCATGTCCCAGTCCAATGCTCTATCCACTGCGCCATAGCCTTGTCAGGCAAACTGGATCAATTTAGCTTGAATTCAGCACTGTACAAAAATCTTTTCTGAGCCATTTCTGGGCAGAACGTGGCAAAATGTAACCTACAGTAATATACCAGTACCAAGTGCAAAACAATGAGTGCAAAGACAACAAGCACAAAAAAGCAGGAAATGCTAGTAAAAAAAAACTACAACCACTGTATATGATGCACCCAGTTTTTAGACCCCAAATTTTTCAAAAATGGATGCATCTTATACATGGGTGAATACGGTACTGTCCCAAGCCCATTTGAGTTTCTGTTACTTGTAACAGCAACTACTCTGACTAATAAAACACAGAAGTTTCTAAAGGTGACTCAGGTTCTTGAAGTTGATGACTGCATTGTCTATTGGCTATTTTTAGAGAGTTTAATTAGAATTTCTTTAAATGCATATACCTGAAACTGTACAAATCTTAGAGAATAAAAAAGATGAATAAAGCTTAATTTTTTGCCTTCATAGCAGAGAAAAACATTTTACTCGACTCTCTTAGATTCCCTGGCTGGGTCTGAAAATTAAAGTGACACAGACTAATTAACAGGAGAAAAGCCTTCAAAGTAATTTAATGTAAGTTTTAGGTGACACGGTGGCCTTCCTTAGGGAATAAAGAGCCAGAAAGATGGTTAAACATATAAGTATTTTTATGCTAGGTCTGACGAGGAGTGAAGAGTTGTGAAGAAATCTGGTAAGGTCAAAGAGGGTAAGTCTAGTACCTGGCGGAGACTTAACAAGGCCTGTTTGTTTGGATTCTTCTAAGCATGCCTTGTCTTCAGAGCTAGAATGCTCCTTTCTTACTGGCACAGGGAGGGTGCCTCTCTCACGCCAGATTTATGACTGACTTCAGGGGATGTGTGTGTGTGTGTGGGGGGGGGTTGTGAAATCAGAGTAATCTTCCTGCTTCTTTTGTTTTTTTGAACTCCTTTAGCTTGAAATATTCAACATGCTGAGGTGCTATATTTTGAAGTAGCATATTCTGAACCCCAGTTAGACAAAATAATCAATGCAAGAGGATAGTATTTTTAAAAATAAAATTTAGGTTGAGGGTATTACATTAATAAAGTCTGTAATTAATTTTAATCAGATAAATATCTATGTTTTTTCAATAGACTTGAGAGAGAGAGGTAAGGGGAGAGAGAGAGATACTCTGATGTGTTGTTCCACCTATTTAAGCACTGATTGGTTGATTCTTGTGTGTGCCCTGACCAGGGATGGAACTCACAATTTTGGATTATCCAAGAAACACCCCAAACAACTGAGCTACCCAGCCAAGGCTTTAATCAGATAAATTTTTAAATATTTAAAATTATTATAATTGTTATTATTAAAGTCACAAAACACACGGGTTCTGAAAAAAGGTGTTGTTCATATTCAAATGTGTCTGTTTTGTTTGAGAATGTAAAGTGAATGAATATATGTTGTTTGTAATAATAATATAATAAAACCACAATTATAGACTTTTTAATAAAAATAAAAACAGAAAATTTTATACAAAAATGTATGGGAATGCAAACACAACAGTTACTAAAGATAAATTCATTGACATGTTTTTATTATGAAAGAAAAGAATTAACAGATTAACAAAATAGAAAAAGGTTTAAAGATACTAAAAAATGCAAATAATGAGATAGGAGCTAATATACTTTATAATAGGGGAAAGCATAATTAAGATATTCAGGAAAAATTCTTTAAATATGAGCACTAGAGTACATAAATATGATGTTTAATCAAAAAGAATTATAGAATTGAAATTCAAAGAGATTCAAAAATTATAACAGAAGATTATGTGCAATTTCAACTAATTAAATACCTCAATAAAATGGACCACTCTCTGGAACAAAATAATTACTGCAAATTGAATCAAGAATAAGTAGAAACCTAAATATACATAATGCAGTTTCTGGCAATGAACAGACACTGAAGAAATTGAATGAATGAACAGAAAATAATTGGAACACGTGTCAAAGTACAAAATTTAGATAATTTTTCATAAGTGTCATTTCAAATTTCCAAGGACTTAATATCAACCACACTGTAGAAATTGTTGCAGAGTTCAGAAAATGACACTAAGTTCACATTCTATATTAAGAAATGTTGTATCTGAAGAGCAAAGCCTGTAGGTGGCAAAAAAGAAAGTCACAAACAAACCTCACTTATGAATATATATTAAACTTTGAATAAAATAAATTTATCATTATATCCCATGAAAATGGGTGGTTGGGTTTCCACAAATTTAGAGGCTGCATTTGGGAAGTCAGGTTTGATACCAGCTGTGAGGTTCAAACATTTGTTCAGGTGACTCAAGAAGGCCTCTCAAAAAGATGGCAGTCTTTTCTACGAAAGCCAAAATGGAGATATGGAAACATAGGTGAATGTCAAATTGGAGAAAGTACCATGCATAGTAAAATGACAGAAATAGAGGAGCAAAATGCACACACACACACACACACACACACACGTGCGCGCGCACACGCACACACATATACACATGAAAACAAAAATTAAATGGAATTTCAAGTAAGTACTCCAAATCAGAACTTACAGAAGAAAATTTTAAACTATGTGTTCTAATTTGTGGTCAAACTGCTCCTCACATGGCCATCTCTATATAGTGTGCTCCCAGGTGAAGAACACCAAAAATTTATTTACCATAGTAAATGTCTCTCCTAAACAATGCTGGAAGTACAAATAGTAGACTGATTATTAAGTTAAAGAAGCTTTCAGGCCCTGGCCGGTTGGCTCAGCGGTAGAGCGTCGGCCTGGCATGAGGGGGACCTGGGTTCGATTCCCGGCCAGGGCACATAGGAGAAGCGCCCATTTGCTTCTCCACCCCCACCCCCTCCTTCCTCTCTGTCTCTCTCTTCCCCTCCCGCAGCCAAGGCTCCATTGGAGCAAAGATGGCCCGGGCACTGGGGCTGGCTCCTTGGCCTCTGCCCCAGGTGCTAGAGTGGCTCTGGTCGTGGCAGAGCGACGCCCCGGAGGGGCAGAGCATCGCCCCCTGGTGGGCAGAGCCTCGCCCCTGGTGGGCGTGCCGGGTGGATCCTGGTCGGGCGCATGCGGAAGTCTGTCTGTCTCTCCCTGTTTCCAGCTTCAGAAAAATAAAAAAAATAAAAAAATAAAAAAAGAAGCTTTCAATTACTGTAATAATTGCAAAACTTAGATATAAGCATAATTTTGTAGTGCATTCATGAAACTAAGACCAAAAGCACAAAAAGACCTGAAATTAAAGTACAGCGTTAAAGTAGATGAAGAATATTTTTCAGTTAAAATTTTAAATAGAGATTTTTCTGAGGGACTAAGAGGCATGAATACATAATAAGATATTGGAAAAAAGACTAATAAAATAATTTGTATTAAAAAATAAAAATCTTTTTGAAAATATTTTTATTTTATGGATTTAAAAATATTTTTAGTTAACCAATAATCTATGTGCACTATTGGAAAATCATCTAATTCTATTCTGATATAAAAATCACAAATTATACATTTTTTTATTTATATCAGTATGATTACTTTAAGTGACATGTTCTTATTTTATTTAAAAATTATTTTTAAAATTTTTATTGAAAAATTTTTTTAATTTATTAATATTTAGAGAGAGAGAAAGGGAAGAGAAAGAGAGAGAGTGAGAGGAGCAATGATCTGTTCCTGTATGTGCCCTGACTGGTGATTGAACTGGCAACTTTTGCCCTCAGGTCGACATTCTTAACATATTCTTATTTTATTAAGAGGATATTATGCTAAGTGAAATAAATCAGAGAGAGTGTAATAAATACATTGTAATTTAATTTATATATGGAATTTAAAGAACAAAATAAAAATAACACACAAAACCAGAAAAAGACTCATAGATACTGAGAACAAACTGATGGCTGCAAGGATTGGGGGGACTGGATGAGAAAGGTAACAGGATTAAGAAGTACAAATTGGTAGTTATGAAATAGTCACAAGAATGTAAAGCACAGCATAAGGAGGATAGTCCATAATATAACTGTGTATGGTGCCAGTGAATACTTGAATTATTGGGGGTGTCACTTCATAAATTATCTAATAATCTAATTACTATTCTGTACACTGAACCTAATATAAAATAATATTGAATGTCAACTGTAATTAAAAATAAAATTTAAACCTGACCAGGTAGTGGCACAGTGGATAAAGCATCGTCCTGGGATACGACCCAGGTTCGAAACCCTGAGGTTGCAGCTTGAGCACAGGCTCATCCGGCTTGAATACGGGCTCACCAGCTTGAGTGTGGGATCATTGACATGACCTCATGCTCGCTGGCTTGAACGCAAAGGTCGCTGGCTTGAAGGCCAAGGTTTCTGGCTTGAACAAGAGGTCACTGGCTAGAATGGAGCACACGCTCCCCCCAGTCAAGGCACATATGAGAAAACAGCCAATGAACAACTAAGGTGCGCAACTATGAGTTGATGTTTCTCTTCTCTCTCCCTTCCTATCTGTCTGTCCCTCTCTCTTGCACATTAAAAATAATAATAAGTAAATAAAAATAAAATAAAATTAAAAAATAAAGACCTAAGGCAAGTCTTGAAACTTTTACATTTATATTTTAACATCTTATATAACCACAACATAGGCATTGTCATAAGATTTTCACGTTCTGAACGACTTTCAAAAGGTATAGAACAAAACATAGATATACTATATATATTTACATATGTGTACATATATTATCAAAAAAACTTTAAAATACAACATATGTATACCTACATATATATTATACAATTTCTTTCCAGGACCAAAGTGCAAACAGAAATCACAACCATAATTTTATTCATTTTCTTTTCCGCTGACCAGGTTATTTAGTTTTCTTCATTAATGTAAAGAAGTATTGGCAACTCCCTCCTGGCTGGTAAGAACTTGAAGAGGGGACAGATTTATGAGATCCAGTACTCCCCTCTTAGCTGCAGTTTCACTTTTTGCAGTTTCAGTTACCTTTGCTCCACCATGGTCTGAGGATATTAAATTAAAATTCCAGAAATAAATAATGTGTAAGTTTTAAACTCTCATGCCATCCAGCTCTGTCCTGTCCAGGATGCATCATCCAGTTATCTCCATTCTGTACACTCTCCCTGCCAACCGTTTAGTCAGTATACATCTTGGTTATCACATCCGCTGCCTTATTATCACAGCGCTTGTGTTCATAATAATGAATCTTTATTTTACATAATAATGGCCCCAAAGCACAAGAGAAGTGATGCTGGCAATTTGAATATACCAAAGAGAAGCCCTAAAGTACTTTCTTTAAGTGAAAGGGTAAAAAAAAAAAACACGATATATATAGTGCTCGGTATTACATGCAGTTTCAGGCAGCCACTGGGGGTCCTGGAACAAATTCCCCGTGGATAAGGGGGGACTCCTGTAAATGTAAATTGTCAAATACTCTTTCCAGATGACTTTAATTTTTGTTTTGCCTGCTGGTAAAGGTTGCACTTTTCCATTCAACTGTGTTAAAAAAAAATTTATTTAGAAACTTGAAAAACTATTTCTGCCTGAAAATAGTGTCCTACTGACTACCTCTTTGGAGGCCATGCAACAAATCACTTCTTTTTAAGTATGGGGAATAATTTCCCCAAGCAAAGCAATAAAGTGTGTTCAGAAGTAACTAAACGCAGCACGCCCTGTCGTTACTGCTTGGCTCTGTGATTTCAAACCTATAATTAGATATGTTGTTAGGTTTTTCCAGGCTTTAATGACCTCCATTCTGTTTATAACAAATGCTGGGGAGCCACCCCCTGGGGGAATTGCAAGGGTTGGGGAAGAAGAGCTGTTGAGAGCTTGTTTTATTTACTTAGTCTTGAGATGCAATTTCCTCCTTTTCAGATTGTTTGACCTTTCAGTGTGTGGAAACTAAACCACGTAGGTGCATTGTCGGGGTGGGGGAGGGTGCTGGGTAGTGTGGGTGGGGTCTGTGGGACAGCAAGAGAAGTCATCCGAGATGAAGGACGGAAAGAGCTAAGGCTGGGTTGGAAGTCAGAGCTAGACTCCACCCCTGGGGCGATGCTCTCCATCGAGGTACTTAAATTCTCAAGAGGTGGTTAATGAAAAGTTGGGCAGAGATATGTTTAGTCGGCAAATGTTGATTGAGTGCCTAGTACTTGCGAAGTGTTGTGCTAGGGACTATGAAGGACACAACGACAGTTATTATCTACTTGATTAGACAACACTGACATAAAGCAAAACAGATAATGAGAAAGCAGGCAACAAAAGCACAGAGAAAACTTCCCTAACCTCTCAGGTAGAAGCAAGCTTTTGTCCAAGCCCTATTAGGATACTAAGCACACTGCAATAAGTGTTTTCACGCTTCCCTCATTCAGTAGATAGTGAGCACCTGGGGAAAAGGGACTGTTTTTTTTCATGTTTCATTCCTAGCATCTTACATTATCCTGACATGAAGTGGGAGCTTAGAAAATGGGAGTGAGTGTGAGAGGTAAGGAATGTGACACATGGTCGCCTCCATACTGGAGGAATGATCCCAGTGGTTGTTGGTAGACAGGGTTGGAGAAGCCTCCGAGGGTAGCCTGGGATACACAGGAGAGGCTTCATGTCTGCTCTAGATGAAAGGGCACCAACTAAAGGATGGGTGTGAGTGGATACACTTTCAGTTGCCTGGGATTATTGGAAGGTGTCATAAAGGGTCCCTCTGGTGCCTTCCTCAATTGGCCTTAAACTCCTTTAGAGAAAGGATGCCTTTGTTGAAACTGAAATCCCATTGGGAGACTGCAGGCATTAGCGCCTTACAAATAACCACTGTATCAGGTAACTTTGTTTATGGAATAAGCCCACCAAAGCATGGAAGGAAAATTATGCTGGACACAAGGAGATCTTGCTGAGGGAGCAGGTCCGGGCAGGGTGCTCAGCACGGAGAAATGGCATAAGCACGTCACCTAGGAGCCGGTTTCTAGGGAAGAGAAAACAGTAGTAGGCAGCAATCAGGCAGGACCTCAAATTCGTGATCATTTAACCGTTTTGTTTGGGGCTAATCCTTGATATTAAATAAATGGACACACAGAGGGAGGTTGCTTTTTTATTATTCCTACTTTTTATATTTCTTCGTGTCAGGGGAAAGGGGCCTGGAAGGTATAGCAGCCAGCAGAACCTGCCATCTTAAGAAGTGTTTGGGGAAGGAAAAGGAAATTCGCTCCGGCTCAGGGGTACAGGGAGTGACTGGTCGCATCTGCACAGCCAAGAGCTGAGAACTGAAGAACAGGTTTGGAATTCATTTTCAAATTCCTGAACAACATCTCTCTAAGTACAAAGTTTTATTGCCATTTATGGCTCTACTTAAAAGATGAAAAATTAGTTTAGTCTATCAAAAATTTTGTGAACCGCCATAAAAAGTAACACAATTCCCAAGCAGCTGGAAACTGCAGGAAAAGGAAAGAGAACAGCTTCGTCTTAAACGTTATTTCCCATATTAAAGAGTAATAATAATTAAAAGGAAGCCTACACACTGGATCAGCCTTTTGTAGTTTTTTTTTTTTTTAAATCAGGTCCTAGAAATTCAAAAGAGCAAACAGAAAGGTATTTAGAACCTGCTTGCAGTATAACAAAAACAAACAAAACAAAACAAAAAACACCAGGCAGACTGTGATCAAGTTAAGCATCATAAACCACATCTTTTTATTTTTAATTCTAAAGTTTTGCTAATGTTTAAAAGGTTTGTTTTATGTCCAATAATTCTGTGTTGACTTAACCTGATGTCTTGGTCTGCTGGTGGTCAGATTAACCACGCTATAATCTAGGAGTCCCGGGTGAGCTGAAGGACTTTCATCTAACAAGTTCACTGCAGATGGCAGACAAAAGATGAAAAATTAGTTTAGTCTACTGAAAATTTGGGGCCCTGTCACTTAAGTGATTTGTACTTAACTCCTGCCCAAGCCCAGAGGCGTGGGAAACTAGTTGATAGATTTTCTAGCATAGCTTCTTTCCTCCCATCTCATCTTGCAGGCAACTAATACAACTTTAATAGGGGAGGGGGGCTTAATTAAATAAGAAAAACACCAGTTTAAATAAGAAATTAGTAACTGCCACCTAATATCCTACTCTCACAAATACCCAAATCTGTTGTTTCATAGACTCCTCAGAGACACAAAAAGAGACTTGTGCTCAAAGTTTTCCTTCCCCTCTTGCTCCCGCCCCCGCTCCACCTGCAACAGGACCTGCTTCAGGAAGCAGGAAGTAGGCCATTGGGTTACTAAATCCAAGTGTTTGCTAGAGATGGGGGAACTCAGGCAAAACGGTGACACAGAATTGAGGAGAAGGCACACAGAGCGGGGGGCCTAAAGCTTCGGCACCCAGTAAAATTGGAATGGACAGAGATAAATAAAAGGAGAGAAGAGTAGGGAGGAAAGCTAATCCAGACCACAGTGAGATAATTCATGGATCCCCCCAGGTGAGCTAATAATTTGGCACTCTTTCAAATGGATGTGTTTGCATTAGCTCACTGCTGAACTTGATAGTGCACCAACAAATTACCCTTAAGTTTATATATATAATTTTACTATATACTCAAATAACCATGCTTTTCTCAGTTACAGACCCCAAGGAAGTCAATAACAACTGTTGAAAAAGAACCGCAGAGTGGCAAGCTAATTATAGGTTTCAGTTAATTCCTTCAAAAGTCTGCCTTTGTGACTTGGTGATCATCTGAAAAGCTAAGCAGTTCTGACCAGGCAGTGCCACTGTGACGAGCATTGGCCTGAGATGCTGAGGACCCAGGTTTGAAACCCTAAGGTCCCTAGCTTGAGCATGGGCTCATCAGGCTTGAGTGCGGGGTTGCCAGCTTGAGTGTGGGACCATAGACATGACCCCATAGTCACAGGTTTCAGCTCAAAGGTCTCTGGCTGGAAGCCCAAGGTTGCTGGCTTGAGCCCAAGGTCACTGACTTGAGCAAGGGGTTACTGACTCAGCTGCAACCTCCCCCCCCCCCCAATCTAGGCACATATGAGAAAACAATCAATGAAAAACTAAGGTGCCACAACTACGAGTTGATACTTCTCATTTCTCTCCCTTCTTGTGTGTCCCTATCTCTCCCTCCATCTCTCTCTCTCTCTTTCTCTAAAAAAAACAAAACAAAAAAAAACTAAGATTTTTTTTGAATCAGACAGACATGTTTGGATCAGATTTTGAAATGCGAAGTTCATGTGATGGGAGAAGTTACTCCAAGTCACTGCGGCATTTGCTCTTCCATGTTGATTGCAGCCTGTTGATTATTCATACCCAGCCTGCCTCTGATGAGATTCGCTGCCTTCGGGGACTCTTCTCAGCATCAATTGTTTGCTGGTGTCTTCAGTCCATCTTAATAGTCTCAAAGTGCCATTTTATTCTAATCTATTCCATCTCTCCTCACACTTCCATTAGCATTTTCCCCTCACAGTTTCTAAAAGTTTTTACATAGAGGCTTTTTCATTTTTATTTTTAGACCTATTAAATTTTAAGCCCTTGTTTGGTAAATCAGTGCTTATAAACACACTTAATTCTAAAAATTGCTACATCCTATTTTTCACTGTGTCACTATTTCCAAGGCTTAGCAATGAGCAGGCATGAGTTAAGAAGCCTGCATCATTATTGACCTGAGTGACCCTGTGAAACAGTGCCCAGTTATGCATAGTAAGCAAACCAAAGCACTTCCTACATACAGATACTTATTCAGTTTTTGTTTTTTTGTTTTTTTTTACAGAGACAGAGAGAGAGTCAGAGAGAGGGATAGATAGGGACAGACAGACAGGAACGGAGAGAGATGAGAAGCATCAATCATTAGTTTTTCGTTGTGATACCTTAGTTGTTCATTGATTGCTTTCTCATATATGCCTTAACTGTGGGGCTACAGCAGACAGAGTAACCCCTTGCTCGAGCCAGCGACCTTGGGTCCAAGCTGGTGAGCTTTGCTCAAACCAAATGAGCCCACACTCAAGCTGGCGACCTGGAGGTCTCGAACCTGGGTCCTCTCCATCCCAGTCCGACGCTCTATCCATTGTGCCACCACCTGGTCAGGCTATACTTATTCAGTTTTTAATGAACATGAGAATAAACCAATTTACTACTAAGAAAGATTTTATGTCCCATTTTTATTTTAAAAATAGGAACTTTATTACCTGTTGTTTTTCAAACCATACAACTCCTGGGTGAAGTATATTAAACCAGTTTAGCCTACACAACTTATCACCCCTGTCAGGTAATCAGCCTTTTGTTATGCATCACTTCATTTTGGAATTGCAGCTCACATGGCTGCTGGCTTCACTAATCTTGGAGCTAGTGGTCCAGCCTTGTGTGGTCCATGCAGCTTGCTTACCTGCATTACAGAAATAGATAAGAAAAGAGTGAGAAGAAACATTTTTCTAAACATTGCCATGAAGTTTGGTGGAGAGAGATTCTAATTTATATTTCACTACTTGGAAATGTGAATTAATTGACATCATTATTTGGACTTCAGTAATTTAAAAAGATCACCTGTCAAAGTATTGCTTAAGTGAATAAACATTTTACTTAAAATATTAATTTTAATCAAGCACTCCACCAAAAACTATGTCTCATAAACCACTCACCTCTACTTCTTCCAGCCAAGTTTTGCTTGACTCTGATTCTGAAGAGACTAGAAATTTGTAGCAATTAATGTCAGCATCTCTTGTAGATAGATTTCGTGAAAACACCTAGAAATTTTTCCACCCAGCCTTCCTTTCTGACTCCCCAAATCAGCAACCCTCCAATCTCAACCCAAACATAAGTTATTTTGATTCCAAATAAAGCTGAAAGCTCTTGGAAATGTAAACACTTTTTTTTTTCTTTAACCCAGAGAAGAATCGAAAGCTCCCAGTTCTCCATCCATTTTAAATTAAAGATATAAACAACTTAGCCCCCTCAGTGGGAGACAAGCAACTAACCTACCAGTCACTTCCCACTCCCACACTTCCCCTGTCTAGGCTGCCTAACCACTGGGTTTTATAAATTCAAGAGGACAAAAGGGAACTGAGAGAGATTGAGCCCATGTTGAGAAGGAGGCTCATGGTAAATCTCTTTGACATCTTTGCTTTCTGATGATATATTGAGCCAGGTTGAGTTTCACCATGAAAATGATAAACTATAGATAGAGGTGGGAGATAGGGTTGGGTGAGGTTGATGTGGTCTTGCTCTTGGTATGTGCTTCTTTGGGGAACATTTTGGTGCCCTCAGCAAGAAGTGGGTCCTATGTTAACATCCGGTTTACAAGCAATGCTATAATGTCAAGGTTGCAATCTTGGTGACTTGGGGTCTATGTCCAGCCCATCAGACTTGTTTGTTTAAACTTTATAGTCTTAAAAAATAATTGAGCCAACATTTAAAGGTTAGGTGATTTCATAAAAAATAAAAAACAAAACAAAAAATACCTTTTTCTAGTTTCTTGAAAAGCCAGAATAAGATAAAATCAGATAAGACAACAATGGTTTATATTTCCCCACAAACTCTAGTTGTCTACAATTGAGTGGCAGCTGTCCACCCCCCTCTTACTCTCTCCTACTCACCCCCATCTGTCCATCATTCACAGCTCTTTTCTTGACATTGAGTTTCATTTGCCATTATCATTATGATCAAGCTGCTGTTTTGTTTTTTTTTTAGTTATAGCAAAATAAATCTTGAAAGTGGGAAATAAAAGATAGGCTAAGAATTGTTTGTTTTTTTCCTCAGGATAAATAACAGACCATGTTTATATGTGCAAGCAAATATATATATCTCCATATGTTTAATAAGCAAACAAGTTGCGTTTGTGTCAAAGGACGACAACTTAAGTACCCAGGCATCTTACTAATTTATGTTATCATCATGACCCATGGAGGCGTCGGAGCTTGCAACTCCTAAATTATTACATTCTCAATATCAGTGGTTCTCAACAAAGGGTTGTAGAGGAATATCAGAATCATTGGATAGCTTTTCAAAGTAAACATCCTTCCATATCAACAATCTGGGATGCCTGTACCTCTGGAACATTCATCTGATTGTGGAAGCTATCTAGGAAATTCTGATATAATTATCTGATGAAGAACACCATATCTAATCTTTAGATGAGGTCCATGGAAAGGCATCCTGGAGTCTCTATTCCAATTTCTCTCCCCTGTTCCACCTCAAAATAAATGTGCAACAACCGTAGAATTCAGACATCCTACCCACCACCCATAATATAGCTAACGATGTGTGTGTTGATGGTAAGAAGCTGTCAAGAAACCCCTTCTGACTGTGAAGTTCTTGTTTCAAATGGTGTGTGGGGGTCAGAGTCGGGATAAAAAGTACTTGACAGCTTCGAAAAGATGTTAGTTAGGACAGTTGGATAGAAGTCATGAGATCTTTACATGGGTGGCTTACAACTTTGAGAACCTGGGAGCTTATTAAAATATCAATGTCCAATCCTCATACACTTGTTTTTATTTAGTAATTCTGGTGTGGGTGTTGAGAAACAATGGGGGGCCATGTATAGAAATAGAACTCTCCCCACAACCTCTGCAGCTACCAGTCTATGAAAGCCAAACCACGATCTCCACAGCAATCAGCCACAACATCCAGGATTTGGTCAATAAACTGCCAGCCTCCCTAATTTTTGTCCCTTCACTAATGAGAGAAAGTCAAATACACTCTCCTTACTAATCTCATGAGATGAGCCACTTTGATTAGTTGGCCTCCAGCTTCCCCATGCTAACAACCTCCAATCAGGCAGACCTGAAGCCTTCCATTTTTCACTACACTACCTGGTCTGCCTTTGTGTTGTTTTTATGTTTTTGCCAAAATACAAGTGATGATGGCTGACTCTCTTGCTATAGCAAGCTCTGAATAAATAGCCTTTGTTTGTTCTCATTTGGACGGTCTTTATTTATTTTCACAGGTTCCAGGAATCAAAGCAGCTGCCGTTGATTTAAGAGCCACTGCTATAGACCACTTTTAAGTTTCCCACAATTTGCAAGAATCAGTGGTGTGTGTAAGTATCAGGGAGGGAATACATTATCATGTCCCACCTCAAGCCCCAGCTGAATCTCTGGGAATTAATTAGAATCTCTAGGAAGTGGCCTGGGATTTTTTTTTTTTTAAATAAACCTCCTCCTGACGGTGATTCTTATCATCAAAGACATTTGGGAGCCACTGGACTATACTGCTACCCACAAACATGTGCCAGTTTTGCAGAATATAAAGCACCTAGAAAGTTTGTTACAAAAAGAGATTTCCAGTCTCTTAAGTCTGGGCTTCCCCGGGGATTTGGATGGGTACCATGTTTGGGGAAGCAGTACTCTTTGTATTGGAGTTTCAAATGATAACATTCAAACATATTCTCAGGAGATCTTGTAAAAATGCAAATTCTGAGTCAATAGGTCTGGTGTAGGATCGAGCTTCAGTGTGTCTAACAAGCTCCTGTTAGACACACAGCTGTTGCTGGTCGGCTAACTATACTTGTGCAGTCAAGATTGTTGCACAATAAACCCAATGAGGAAACAGCCTCAGGCATCAGATCTCAGTGCATGGCAGGCCAAGATTGAGAACTCTGGTTCATCTGCATACTGCAGACCATGATTGGAGCAATGTTTTTAAAGGAATAGCAGCACAGGCAATCTGATAAGAGCTCTGGTGCAATCGGCACTGGATAGGCCACTCCTTAACATAGCTTTGTGCTTCTTGAAATTTCCAGTAGGTGTGAGGATGCCTGGAAGTTCACCAAATGCGCTGAGGAGGGGTTGTTGCATGCAATGCCTGTTAAGCCCCTCTGTCTTTAGTGTTGAAGGGTTTTCTGTTGAGTGGGAGGTATAACAGTGGCCTAGAATATCCCATGTGCCCAGCATCTAAGAAACCATGAGCTGGGACAGTTTGGTCTTCGATGACTTAGGGATTTTCCATAAGGTCAGTATAATTGGGTGCCACCAACTTAAAACAAAGAACAAAACAGAAAACCAAGCCAAACAAACACCCCCTCCCCAACACACACATCAAAAACCCACCCCTGGTGGTCAGATTTGTTTATTTTTCATCTTTCTTTATCTAGGGTTTCATGACTGATTACAAGGGTATGGGAGATGATAGTGCTGTTGTTGAGAAGAAGGCAAATTTGTGTGGGTTATAATCATAACTCATGTCTCACCAGATGGCTTCTTCCTGTTGGCAGGCATTTGATAAGCTATTTCATAAAGACTGTTGTGAGGATGGGTTAATGTCTGAGAGCCTGTGGATTTGAATCAACCAATGTGAAGGTGCTTAACAGATTCTCGGATGCATGGCTCATTTTTGCTTAGACTGAGGATAAATAGGCTGGTGCTTAATAAAATCTAAGAGAGCCTTTTCATAAGAAAACTACCTTTTACCCAAGGATTGTGTGGGTTTCAAGCAAGCATGTATGATAGCAGAATTGAGCAAATTTGTAATAACAGGCCTAGAATTATTTTATCATGAGTTCCTGGACACACATTTTTTAAATTTATCCAAAATGCATCATAGTTGATCAATCATAGAGGTCTGATGGGTGGTAAACACCCCAATGTGTCTGTGCTCTGTAATTAACCCGAGCAAAACATTCTCTGTATAATAAACGGCCTTTGTTTTTGATGATGTCTTAGTGTATAAACAAAAGATTTCTCAAAGAAATACTGACGTCTGGCCTGACCGGTGGTGGTGCAGTGGGATAAAGCTTCAACCTGGAATGCTGAGGTCGCCTGTTCGATACCCTGGGCTTGCCTGGTCAAGGCACATATGGGAGTTGATGCTTCCTGCTCCTCCCTTTCTCTCTCTCTCTCTCCTCTCTGAAAATTGAATAAATAAAATCTTTAAAAAAAAAAAAAAAGAAATACTGACGTCTGAAGCCTGAGTCACATTAGAGGAGGCTGCGGTGACCAGAGGCCCCTGTGATTGCTGTGGTGTGGTGCCTTGTTTCTAGGCAGTGTTTGGGAGGTTAGCAGGGAGAAGGCAGCAGAGTAGCCATGTGGGAAACAGAGTCTTTATCATCCACAAACCCGGGCATGTCTGTTTTCAGAGGAACAAGATAGATAGCTCCCCAATACTGACATCCAATGGTGGGCCTAATGAGCATGAGTCACTGAATGTGAGTCATTAAAAAAAGTATATATATAATATTACCTTGTATCTTAATTTTAACAACCAATTTGATATGAGTTCAAAGGCTGTCTGAATTGAAGATCTAAAAGATAAAATGGATGACAAATTGGTTGAATTTTATAATGTTTAGCATATGGTGACATAGAAACTCCAGACCAACCAAAGGAAACAAATTTTAAATTAAAATCTTATAACATAGTAGAAACTTATACTGCTTTCTTTGCCTTTTCTCACCATTATATTTTAATACCTAAGGAGATATATAATAAGAAAAAGAAACTAGCAAAGGCACTGAATGGAGAGAGAAGAGAAACTTGTATGGCACAGTTTGGAGTATTTGTAATGACTGCCTTCTCCATGGGGATTAGATTGAGAAACACAATCAGAATAGCACACACCCTGCCTTAGGTCATCCCCACTGTCTGCTGCTGAGGACACACTCCCAGGGAGCCCACCAGCAGCCACACACACAATGGGGACTGTCTTCTGAGCAGTCAGGACTTGCCACTCACTTGCATGACCCACAGTGGCACGTCTATGTCTATTCAGGTCCAGCAGGGAGTAAAGGGCACAGGCGAGAGCACTGGCTGCTCCACGCTGTGTTCTGGGCTACGTAGTTGTCTCAGGAAAAGCCTGGGAACTGTGACAGGTCGTGTAGATAGAGAGGAGAGCTGCACATTAGAGCATCTTCCATCTCCAGAGAATGTGAGGCAGCAGGGGCGAAGGCCCATCTCAGTCCAAACACCACTCCTTTTGGAGATTTGTGGCTAAGCCCGAGAATGTGAGTCAGGACCAGGACTTGTCAAAGTTGCCTGTAGGTCCATGTTGGAAGAAGGGAGCTGCCTGTACCCAGAAGCCAGTACCCTCTAAATTTCTGTGGATGGATACCAGGCCGGCACAGCTCCTCCCTAAAGACTAAAAAATAGTGATATGATAAAATTAGCCAACAGAGGCCCTGAGGAAAAATTCAGTTAAAGAGAATTATTTGAAGACTCAGAAAGAATAAATATTTGCCATTAGTTGCTATAGGAAACAGAAGTAAAATATGAAAGACATTTGCTTGAGTGCTCATTGACAAACCAGACGCTCCCAGGGGTTGGAGGTTGAACACTGCTCGGTCTCTAAACACCTTGTCAGTTTAACACTCTGTGGGAACACACAGGCCCCGCCGACCCCGTGAGTGGGACCTGTCTACACGAGAGGCTGGCAGGGAAAGGCAGCTGTCATCAGAGTGATCAGGTGCAGCCGTGGGAAAGGGGGGAGTAGGGGGGAGCTGCTAAAAGCAGAGGAAAGGAGGCAATTGCTTTTTACCCAGGAAGCCATTTCTTTTCTTATCTCCTCACACTTGCCATACTTTTGACACATTTTTATTGACTTTAGACAGTATGGAATATTAAACTTCCTGAATTTATTTCTGTATGGTTCCCTGGGTGGAGATCCTTTATGCTACCACATGGGACTGTAGAGTAGAAATTCCTCAAATCTTCTGGTCTTTTGCCCCAGCATGGGTGTAAGAGTAAATTAGCACACAATCACCTCTGCCACCCAGGGTGAGATTATTACTATTTTTTTTTATAATGTATGAAGCCTTACACTAGGTTTTTAAAATAAGAATTCACATGTGATTAACACAAGAACTCCCAAGGTAGGTGTGAAAATCCCCACTTTGGAAAGGAAATGAAATTTGTTCAAGGTCACATGGAGAAGGCAGGATGTGAACTCAGGTCTACTTTTGACTCGAAAGCTCTTTCTGCCAGGACTGTACTCTCTTGATATACACAACACCCTCCCCCCGGAGCGGCCAGTTTTCTCTACAACTTCCCTATCTGCCGGTTAAGCCGGTTAAGTCGGTCTCTTAGGCAGAATTACAGTCCTTAGTTATTTCCTTCAATAGCTCCCTTTCTTGGTTCCCTTGGGTCAGTTTGTTGTGCCTGCTGGAGCCTGGACTTGGTACATTCTCTTTTGGGCCAGTCACAGTTGACTGGCGATTGTCAGCCAATTAGAAGCTAATTGTCACCAACCTGTTAGCAGTTCAATAGGCAAAGAGAGGGAGAAGCTTGGGTATTGTTAAAGATGGAATAATTTGCCTCTACTTTCCAGTCTCTGTCACAAAAGAAACTTAAGAAAAATCATTACCCAACCCAGCATTACTCACTTTGATAAGTTACCTCATTCACTAGATGTGATTTCAAATTATTTTCTAAGAAAATCACATCCACTTTCAAAGGGCAAAAATTTGGCATAATTCATATATTCAAGAAAATGCAGTAAAGGTTCTGAAAGCAATTCACAGTTAGTCCAGAAATAAAGCCTGAACCGTGATGGTGTGGTAGGAATAAACACGACGTCTTTCAGAGTGACCACGTTCAAGGGCAACATTTTTAAATACAAGTTTTCTGGCATATTACTTAAAACTTTAGAGTTCTTTTCTTTTCTTTTTTTTACTCCCTGAGAGCTAGTATCTTTCCAATTAAATGTTATTTAAAGCCTAAATTAGACAGAGTTGCCTTATGTTACTTACAATAAAAAAAAAAGCTAATTAATACACTACTGAGGTGTTCAGATCACCTTAAAATCTGACCTTAAGTATAAAACTCATCTCACTCGAGGTGTGGAAGGAAACCACACTTTGTGGTTCATTTTACTGTGGCTCCGTTCCACTCAAGGCACTATGGGAAAAAGTGCTGATACTGTGAACTGTTTACTGGGATTCGGATCATACTCCTCTCACATGGAACTTCAAGAAACTTCACAGAAAGTGTCAGATTATTAAAGGATATTGGTTACTTCTTGTGGTTTTAAGCAAGTGTGATATTCAAAATATGATTTTAACATATATCCCTGGGCCCACCAATCAGAATGAATGCCAGGTGTGGAGCTGGACCCTGAGACCCTGTTGAACCTCACACTGACCCTTCAGTGTTGGTCATCCCTCTAGGAGGTTTTGAGGAGGCTCCAGGCCATCAGGGAAGGGGGTTGGCAGTGAAGGGACTGGACAGAGACTTAAAGCTGTAGCTCTTTCAATGTTCTAACAATAGTTTTGGTCCTACAGGGGAACGGGTTAAATATCCCTTCTAGCCTTCAGGAAGATCCCGCAAGAAACAGACTCTCATCCAAATGGATCCATTTCATAGAAGCAGTAGGAGAACCGAATGCACTGACCCTTCTCCTGTGACCCAGTAATCCAGGACCTGTGAGGTAGAGTCAAATTCTCTGTGTGAGTAAAAGCAGGTGATGACAGAAACAGATATAGGAGGGATAGCACAGGACTGTCCTTAGGAATGGAGAAAGCCTGGCCCCTGGCCCTTCTTCTGCCACTGAGTCACCTGCTGGACCTTTTCTTTCTGACACTTGATGTAAGACAAGACTGGCAGCTCTGCAGAAATGGGGGACCTTAATCCCAACCCCACAAACACTCTCTGCTGTATATGTTATGCCTGTAGAGGTGATGATTCCCCATTGTTAAACACTCCCCACTGGGTTGCACACTGCAGTGGGAGAAGGCCTCTGCCTCCCTCCCTGCTCAGCCTATTGCTTTAGGCTTCGTCATAGCAGAAGAAGGTCGTTTGTTTGGTCCAATGGGCAGAGACCCCGGGCCTGTTGCTAAGAGATGAAAACTTCAAGGGAATGGGGTATGGTTCAGAGTTATGAACCATGGTTTTAAATTTTATTGCTTTGGTTACTAGCTATAGATTTTCACAGGAATGAAATAGATTGGCAGCTTAGTAAGTTTTAAGACAGTTGAGCTGGCAAAGAAAACTCAGCTTAGAAAAATGCACATGATACTCAACTTCTAAAACAATTACCAGGCTCCAAAATCAACAAGAAGCAGACTGCTAAAGCAGCTTCTGAAGAGGAATCCTCCCTGCATGCCTCTTACCATGGTCCTGGGGTCGCTGGATAGAGGAAATCTCACCCAGACGAGCCAGGGAAGCCAGACTGGCCGACCAGGAGCAGAAGCAGAGGACATGCTATGGACTAATCAACCATGCCTCCTGCATTGTCAGTCCCTCTTTTTGTAGATGGCAGTGCCTGCTGTGGTTTTCCTGTTTTTCCTCCACTACCGGTTATTCAGCATGGTGGGGGTGATTAAATGTGCCAGTTAGCCATAAATTGACAGAATAAAATCAGCCATCACCAGACATACTTATCACCAAGAAGGGTCCTGGGCTTGGATCTAGATGAGATAATTGGGTGCGATTGGGTTGATCTCCCTTTCAGACGATGGTGGGTAATGCATATGTGATTTCACATGGGCAGTTGTGTTACGCTGGGAATTCTGGAACTGGGACTGTGGGAATAAAGGTTAGTGTAAGCGCTGGGCAGCTGTGAGGTGACTGCAGCAGACTATGGTAGCTGCGTTTCTCTGCCTAGCACACTCCCTTTTCTCTTCTTCCTTTAAGAGCTTCTGCTCTCTCAGCCATCAGTGTGGCTGGTGAGACCATGCCTGGCCAATCGTGAGCCCACATTCCCCTGCGAAGTGATTTGTTCTGATGTGGTCACATGACCCAAGTAGACATGGGCAGAAATTAGCTTTCCTTGTTGAGGGTGGCTTGGAAGCCATAGCCAGTGACCATGGCCCCCACCACGTGGAGAAGAGATAAGAACTGCACAATGACAACGCTAGACCCTGAGGCCATAGTTTCCAGTTCCTAGCAAGGACAGCACAGTGTTAAGGAAAACACCGATTCGCACAGTGGCGCAGCTTTTCAGTTTCCAAAGGCCTTCTGTGCGGTCTCAGTGTCAGGGCATCTGACAACAGACTGCAACAAGCAGAGAGTTTTCTCCAGTAATCAAGAATATGTAAAACTAGAGTGCTGAGGGCCAGGGAGGGGGCAGTACATACACGCAAGCACGCGCCCGAGTATGAGCAGCTGGTTCCTGGAACCTAAGTGGCAGGATAGTATAATATAGACACCCAGGGCTGGGGTGATCAAAGGCAGATGCCTCTGGTCCTTGGCAGGAGCCCTTCATGATTACTGCTGCCAAAAGTTCGCAGGGCCTGCAGGACCACCCATGTGGCCTAAAGGAGGATGCTATCAACTATCAGCTGCAAGGTCTTCTGGGCTGGGGGCAGAGCCAGGAAGGCTGCAAAGCTGCAGGGAAGCTGTGTGTGGGTGGGAGGGGAGGGGGGGGGCAGGCAGCTTGCCCCTTCCAACCACAGTGGGCACAGCAGCCCCTGTCAACCAGAAATGCAAATGTCTCAGGTTTAGGCAAGCTGCAAATTTTCCTTTGTATATTTTTTTCTGCTGCTCTCTGTTCTTGCTCAAACCTGATCTTAAAACTACCATATTGGTATATTTACCAGCCTGGTCACACCCCAAAGATCTGGGAAATTAGGGTCCCTGAGCAAAAGAGGTCTCTCCCTTTCTTTTAGGTCACAACCAGAGTCTTAGGAAGGTGCTTGGGTATCTCCTGCTTTTAGAAACAAGATGCACTTCAGAGAGTTATTTTTACCTAATGAAAAACGTCTGCTCAAGTGAGGCTCATTTGCTGCAGGGGTTCTGGTCTTTCTAGGGAATAAAGCGCAACCTTGATAGTTTTCTCTTTGCAGAGGCTGGAGACAAATTTATTTTGCAGTTGACATGAAGGGACCCTTTGTGACCTTCTTGCTTGGGGACACATTGCCAGATCTAACCTTGCCATTAGTTGTACCTTTTGGAAAATTAGTAGCACATAACTTGGAAGCGAATGAGAACACTAATTCAGTTGGCAGAGCAGCACTGAGTCAGAAATGACAGGGAATGTGCCATGCCAGCATCCTGACAAAGTTAGGGAGAGAGACTGGTAAAGCAGAAGGAGATCACACTCTGTCAGACCAGGCCAGCTACCTCGTGTCTCCTCTGCAGCCTCTGATATTAGGACTGAGCATCAAGACATGGGTGGCTTTGATGGGTCAGTTCAGTTAAAAACCCCACTGGCTTCAATTTCCAGTTCAAAATGGCAGTGAACATGGTAGCTTTTTTGAGCTTTGTTTTAAAAGACCCAAGAAGGAAATTGAAAGAAATAAATGACAAAACAGTAAAAGGATTAAGCAAAGGAAAAAAAATATAGACACAGACAACAGTGTGGGGATTGCAGGAGGGAAAGGAGATGAGGGGAGGCAGAGGAGGGTGGAGGGTGAGATAGATGGTGATGGAGGGAGATTTGACTTGGGGTGGTGAACACATAATGCAGAATACGTATTGTAGAATCGTGTACCTGAAACTGGTATAATTTTATTGACCAGTGTCACCCCAATAAATTCAATAACAATGTAAATAAAAATAATGTTATTTTAATAAAATGTTTATTGGTAGTAATAAAAAAATATAAAGGAAATACACAAGAAGAGAAAAGTCAAAGCAACAGGCAGATCCACCCTAACTGGCCAGGTGGCAGTGACATCCCACAGACGGGGACCCTGCTGTGCAGTCCTCACCCAGAACTTGCCTTGGTGATTGTGGAGGAAAGCCAAAATACTCATGGAGTTGAATGAATTTTTTCAAGTCACTGGTTCCAGAATGCCAATGCATACTTTTCTCTTTATACCAGGGGTAGTCAACCTTTTTATACCTACCACCCACTTTTGTATCTCTGTTAGTAGTAAAATTTTCTAACCGCCCACTGGTTCCACAGTAATGGTGATTTATAAAGTAGGGAAGTAACTTTCCTTTATAAAATTTATAAAGCAGAGTTACAGCAAGTTAAAACATATAATAATAATTACTTACCAAGTAAGTACTTTATGTCGGATTTTTGCTAAGTTTGGCAGAATAAATCTTTATAAAACAACTTACTATAGTTAAATCTATCTTTTTATATATTTTTACTTTGGTTGCTCCACTACCGCACACCATGAATGCTGGAATGCCCACTAGTGGACGGTAGGGACCAGGTTGACTACCACTGTTTCATACCCTGTCTCTGAACTAAATTTAGCTGTCAAGACTGTATTTCCACTAATGGTTGAAAACATAATCTTGCCAGATCCAGGCAGCACAGATAATACTTCTAGTGTTAAGACATTTCAAGATTTTGTCCTTTCTTTTATTTTTGTCCTTCTCCTTGGGACAAGGTTGGGGAAGGGAGGCTGAGCTATTGTTCCATCACTGCGGAGGGGCCCTCTGCTTTACAAAACATCCTCTCCTTGTTTGGTGGCACTCATTTCTACCTACGTTCTTTTGTTAGTATCTGTGCCTCTGTCTTGGCCTTGGCCATAAGTACCACACATATTGTACCTGCCCCACCCTGAGCACGGGCCCTTTGGGACACAGCCTTCTCAGAACTCTGTAGCCTCTTTGGGGGGCTTAGGAACTCTAGGTTGGCAATTAGAGATACATTTTGGTTTTATGGGGCCTATAATTTACATAACTTAAAAGGCCTCTTTAAAGAGAAAAACATACAAAATTAGAAACAAAAGTAAAATTTAACTTAAAATGAGGAAAGAAATAACAATAAATTGCACATCTAGTAAAAGCTGACATACCACCAACATCACAAAATCTAGGAAAATACTTCTAATTATTTTTGTTCAGTAATATTTTCATCCTTTGTTTTTATATTCTTTGATTCTTATTACATGACAATAGTTTTAGAATATTGTTTTTTAAATAGATAGAAAGATAATTCATTTTTCCTTTAGTATAATTGATAAAACACATGGCTTCATACACAGACATGCTTGTACCATACCAACACAGAAATTCTGCTAAATTCAATTTTGTATAATTCTTATTAAAACAGTGTTTGTTTGTTTGTTTAAAAAGCTCTGACTGGATAGCTCAGTTGGTTAGAGCATTGTCCCCATATGCCAAGGTTGTGAGTTTAGTCCCCAGTCAGGGCACATACATGAATCAACCAATGAATCCATAAATAAGTGGAACAACAAATCAATACCTCTCTTCCTAAAAATCAACTTTAAAAATGAAAACAGAAAAAACAAAAAAGAAATTGAAACATAAAATTGAATATGTTTCTAAGAGAAGGGGACTTTCATGTTGAAAATGTTGGAATTCAGCAATGAGAACTAAATTCTCAGTTTACAATTTTATACATCTGTTGCTTCAGAAGAATTTCAGAAGATTAGCTTCATGTTACTAAACATTTCATTTATGGTTCCTTGTCCAGTACTCACATGTTCCTAGTAGTTCTGGGTACCACAGGGCACATTCATATTACATGTCTTTTGACTTTGCATCTTCCTGTCATGATGCCAGAGGAGATGGCACAGTTTAAAGTAATATGAGTATTTCTGGAAGCTACTCTTATGCTAGGATGGTTGTACAAAGAGCCTGCAATCCACATAAATATATCCCAACTCACACAGCTGGGCTGTCTCTTCATGCAGTTTTTTTCTTTTTTTTTACTAGATCCCAGACAGTCTAGGCTACTCCACACAAAAAAATTAGGACAAAGGAACTGATGGAGAAGAAAGAGACAGTGATCTTAAGTGATTGCCGCTGAGACACCTTATTCATGAGCACATTGTTGGGTCCCTCCCAGGCTTTGTCAGTGGAACTCGGGCTTCCTTAGCTTCACAGTAACCCTTTCATGGGAAGTGCTGATCATGCGGGTTGCCCTCAGGCACACCTGCCCCAGACCTCCCTGGGGCATTGCCTCTGTCATTCAGGAGCAATGTTAGGTGAGGCTTGCAGCTTCTGTCTCTGCTCTGACAAGTGATTCCAAATGCATCCTCGGCTCTTAGATCAGCCCTAAAAATATGTCTTGGGACCCAATCACATGTGTGGTACCTGAAACTTCAGGCAAGGGCCTGAGTCCATTCTTGAGGACCCTGGCGGCATCCTAGTTCTCACAGAATCCCCTCTAGTTTTCCCTTGTTGCTGATGGATTGAACTCTTATCTCACTCAGAGGAGAAATACTTTGACATCATACATTTTTTTTCAAGCTGTATTTTATGATATAAAGTCTATATTTTTGATTCTCAAGGATTAATCCTATTTCCTTTTGAGCCAACCCATTATTTTTTTTTAGACTTCACAATAAAAACTATTTTTCTGTCATGCACCTAGTACTTATAAATCAATAATGGATTGCTTTTTGAGACTATACTCTTCATCAAAGATTTGCAAGTCTTTAAGAACCCCAAAGTCAAAGTGGCTCTTCATTGTCTATGTATTTGCTTCCGTTGAGTGCTGTTTGAAAAGAAAGCTCCCACTGTAGATGAAGTGGGCGAGGGTGGAGAGTGGGACAGGGAAAAGCAACTAGTTACTATCACAGCCTATGTTTCTGTTCTAGAGGGTATTGGTTCGCTTCCAGGCACTGCTAAAAAGGTTAGCTAGAATTACCAGTCAAATGGGAGAGCTATGGTATCAGTCAGGGTCTCATTGCCTATAAATAGAAAAACATGTAATATAGGAAATTAGAAGATTCCAAATTTCTGGTAATATTAGAGAAGTTGGTTATAGGTTGGGTCTCCAGGAATGAGGTTTGGAATGAAACTGACTAAAAGAACTGCTATTTGTGCCAAGTTAGAAAAATTGGTGGAGCAGGAAGCCACAGTACTCCTTGCTGGATTCAGGATTGCACATCACTCGGGCTCTAACTGGGGATCAAGAAGCTGCCCCAAGAGGAGTTGGAGGCCAATCAATCCCATGTTAGTTAGAACTACACCAGCAACATGGTGCAATGCGAGCTCCCACCTCCCTACTGCAGAACTCCATTCTAAATTCGAGTCTCACATGAATGCATGATTATCTTAGTGCAGGGAAGTCTGGGACATATAATTTTCAGCTTCCCAACTTCTGTAATAAAAGAGGGCACACGAGAAGGAAGTTGGAAGAGATGTTAGTGCCCCAATCTGCCATCCATCAGTTGGAGCTGTGTATAATAGGCCACATTAGCCCATATCTGCCTCTGGGAACCTAAGTTCCTTCTCAGACCAGCTCTGTTCCAGCAAGATGTCCAGGGCACACATAAAAGGAGCAACCACCACAGGCTTGGTCTGTGAATTTAGAGCCTAAGCTGCCTCACACAACCATCAAATCTCACTGCTTCTGCTGTTGATGTTTTTGCCTCATCCCTTCTGATTGGTTTATAATCCATTCCACTTTGGTTCTTGTCCCAGCTAAGTGTGTGTCTGCTTTCACCTGATGGAATTTCTACTGATAACCTACACAGCCCTGTGACTGTCCATCCTTATGAAGTATCCCTGAATGTAGGCATCTTCTTACACTTCCAACCAATTTGTTTTTACTTCTGGGGTATGACTTGTTTACAACCAAATCTTGATGCTGGAAACAATCTACTTTTACTTTTTCAACAGCTTAAAAGAAATCTCATTTTGACACCACTTCATGAAATGATGCTCTCCTAGAAGGGTCTTAACATCAATGATTGAAAATCTGATTTTTTGAAGACACAGCAGGAGAGATTCAGTCCTATTGGTGGTTCACACTGTGTGACTCATATTTTTCTCAACAAACATGTATTTTGGCTACAAATTATTGTGTGGAGTCATGACCCCATTAATTTCTGCAAGTGAAATTTCAATTCAGTTTATTATATTATACTAAATGATGTCAGACCTAGATGAAATAAGCTTGTGGAAACAGTCATCCTTTGATCATGGATAAATTGAAAGCTGCATTTTATTCATGACTGAGCATATATAATATGCTTAGACTTTATTGTTTATAAAACTTGGTGCATAAACTAGCTCTTCCTCTTATTTTAGTGTCATTCAGGCATGCCAATTTAATTCTTTCTAATTCACTCATTCATAGAATCAGTACAGAAAAGTATAAAAGACATTAATCTTAATCTCATAATAATTTGAGCACAGGTCCTTCTGAATTTACATGTATAGGTAGTATTTTCTTTCCTTCCATTGTGACATGAAATTAAACTCAGTATATTGGTTGGACATGTGGTGGAAGAAATAAATAAAGGTTATCCCAATGCATGTAAGTGCCTGGGATTCTCCAAGTGTTATCAGAACAGTGTCATTCTGGGACATGATCGTATTTCTTGTCACCCTCCACCACCTGGCCCCAGCGCTCAGTGAGGGTCATGCTCATATGAATACATCTCACAACCCCCTTCTGACTTCTACATCGACCACACAGAAAACTCTCATGACCGTGCTTAGATACTGCAGGCTGCTGCCTCCTGCTACTGCCCAGATCAATCTACCACTATTCCCCTGCCCCCTGTTCCTTGAGAGTGTCCTTGGGTGGGGCTCCCCTAAGAAACTATAGCAGTGCTCCTTGAAACAAGGGTGCCCCGCCTCAGACTGGATCACAGCTCTTGCCCACTTTCATCCTCTTTGACTCAGCTAGAGCACAGCAGAGTGCCCAGTTTCCCACTGGCTTTCCCTTTCTTGCATGTCCATGTCCACATGTCCTTTCCATATACACAAGGACATGGAGACAAGGAGCTAGGCAATGCTAAAGGAGATCGTTTCCCATACCAGATTGAAGGGCAGCAATCACATAGTTTTATGTATTTCCTTTGGAGGCTCTGTAACCTTTGAACTCCCAGGAACCCCTCCCCCTGACACACACACACACACACACACACACACACACACACACACACACACACACACTTGTGGAATAGCAGAGAGTTCACAGAATAGCAGAGAGAACACATAAACTATGAGAGCAGATAATTTGGGACCTCATACACCACCAACTCCAGAGCAGAGTTCTTGGGTGACAGTGGGAGCTGCTGCATCTACAGCCAGGGGAGAGATGACTTCAAACTTGCTATTTAATAACAGTCCATTCACCAATTCCAACCCATGCTGTTTATGGATGGCCTGACATTACTCTTTTGCTACATTGCTTTTGTTTTAAAGTTTTTATTTCATATGAAAAATTTTTTTAAAAGACACAAAAAAGAAATGTCTTTATACTTCTTACACCTATCTCTTGAGCCCAAGATTTTACAGTCCTACACATCTTATCTCTTTAGCCTAGCAGAATAACATATTTTTAAAACAATATATTATGGAATATTTCAGACACACAAGAGAGGTAAAAAGAATGATAGGGCAAACAGACAACCATCTGCCATCTATATGACTTAAGATGCAAAATATTCTCAACACATTTGAAGACCTTTGTATCCTTCCTTACTAAAATTTTCTCTCCCCCAGAAGTAACTATTCTGATTTTAGTGACACACATTTCTTATGTTCCTTCACCTACTTCCAGATAACTCAAAGTTGGGATTCTTGCCCTGGCCTCCTTTGCCCCAGTGTTGTCTGGTTTCAGCGTAGACCTGTATAACCTCAGGGAATGGGGGAAGGTGTATGGTCTTGCTTTACAACTAAGTACCTGGTTGCTAAAGTGTCTCACCTGGTCCTCACACCTGGTCGCCTTCCATGACAGAGAATGTTGAAGTGTCATTATCCCCAAACAGCCTCCTCCAGTTTTCAGTGCGCCCTCTTCTGGCCGTGAGCCTTCCTGCAGACCACAAGGGTCCCAGCTCAGCCTCATTGAAATTGAGAATCTTTATTGAGCATGCGCATGGCTTTGGGAGGCTGCTACTCCTTTTCAACCAAAGTTTCACAAATTGTGCTTTGCAATTTCATCTGGAAAAACATTTTCTTTGATAAAATTATATCAGCGGCACTTACATCTATAACTTAAACTTATTGGTTACGTTATTAAAATTCTCAACTTTAGATTTTGTCTACTATACCTCCTTTCTGGAATCTCATCCTTAAAGATTAAGGATTTGTTTTCCACTGTAGCTCCAGTGCCCATGACAGTGCCTGATACAAATTAATGAGAGCAAATCTTTGTTGAATGAATTAAGCATAATCCAGATCTTCCATATCTTAGATGTGGTTTTCAGACTCTCTCTTGGTTAAATTCTTTTATTTGCATTTGCTAGTATCCTTAAGTTGTGGCTTTTAAGAGACCAAATATGGTCTGACTAATATCTCTCTTTGGATAATGTATCATGAATACTATTTGAGACTGCATTAATTTCTTTGGCAGTCACATCACACCACAGGCAAATATTGATCTTTCTGCTAAAATATCAATGTCTTCTTTTCTTTTTATAGATGCATCTGCCCACTCCGGACTCTCCACACTTGCATTTGTTCAGTTGCTCTTTTGGGACCCAGGTGTCAGACTTATGTGAACCTTCATTAAATTAATCTTGTTAGGTCCAAATGCAAATGGCTTTGGATCCTGATTTTGTCTTTTATGAATTTTTGTCTCTTTGCAGCTTTATGTCATAGACAAATTTAATTAGCAAGCTCTATATTTCTATTTCTTAATTTTTTCTTTATTTTAATTTATTGTGTTAACATGAATTCAATTGTCTCAATCATATAACACCTCACCCCCACCCCCATGTCCCCCATTACACCCCCTCTGCCCTCCTCTCCCTAACTCCCTCCCCCCCTTCCCTCTGGGATTTCCTGTCCTGTTATCTGTATCAATGTGTTATGTATATCTAGTTTCACTAATCCCTTCAGCTTCTCTTATCCCATCCCCTCATCATCCTTCCCTCTGCTCCCTGTGACCTGCCCCCCCCCCAGCCTCTATTTCATTCCTCAGTTCACTTTGTTCATTAGATCCCACATATAAGTGAGATCATATGATATCTTCTTTCTCTGCCTGGTTTATTTCACTTAGCATAATGATCTCCAGGTCCATCTATGCCATCGCAAAAGGTAAGAATTCCTTCTTTTTCATGGCTGTGTAGTATTCCATTGTGTATATGTACTATAGCTTTTTAATCCACTTGTCCACTGGCAGACACTTGGGCTGTTTCCAGATCTTGGCTATTGTAAACAATGCTGCCATAAACATGGGGGTGCATATCTTTTTTTGAATTAGTGATTGAGTATTCTTAGGATATATTCCTAAAAGGGGGATAGCTGGGTCAAAAGGAAGTTCCATTTTTAATTTTTTGAGGAAACTCTCATACTGTTTTCCACAGTGACTGCACAAGTCTGCATTCCCACCAGTAGTGCAGGAGGGTTCTCTTTTCTCCACACACTCACCAGAACTTATTGTGTGTTGTTTTGTTAATGAGTGCCATTCTGACAGGTGTGAGGTGGTATCTCATTGTGGTTTTAATTTGCATTTCTCTGATGATTAGTGACATTGAACATATTTTCATATGCCTCTTGGCCATCTCTATGTCCTCTTTGGAGAAGAGTCTATTCAGTTTCTTTGCCCATTTTTTAATTGGATTCTTACCTTCCTGGTGTTGAGTTTTAGAAGTTCTTTATAAATTTTGGTTATTAACCCCTTATCAGATGTATCGGCAAATATGTTCTCCCATTGTATGAGTTGTCTTTTTATTTTGTTCATGGTGTCTTTTGAATTGTGAAAGCTTTTTAATTTGATATAGTCACATTTGTTCATCCTGCCCTTTATTTCACTTGTTCATGGAGATAAACCAGCAACAATATTGCTATGAGAGATATCAAAGAGTTTACTATCCATGTATTCTTTTATCCATTTTGAGTTTATTTTTGTGAATGGTATAAGTTGGTGGTCTAGTTTTATTTTATTTTTTTTTTGCATGTACCTGTCCAATTTTCCCAACATCATTACTAAAGAGACTATCTTTTCTCCATTGTATGCTCTTACCTCCTTTGTCAAATATCAATTGACCATAAAGGCATAGGTTTATTTCTGAGTTCTCTGTTCTGTTCCATTGATCTGTTTGCCTGTTTTTATGCCAGTACCAATCTGTTTTGAATACAATGGCCTTGTAGTATAATTTGATATCAGGATACCTCCCACTTTATTCTTCATTTCAAAGATTCCTGAGGCTATTTGTGTTCTTTTTCAGTTCCATATAAGTTTTTGGAATATTTTTTCTATATCTTTGAAGTATGCCATTGTTATTTTAATAGGAATTGCATTGAATTTATAGATTGCTTTGGGTAGTATAGACATTTTAATGATGTTTATTTCTTCTATCTGTGAGCACAGTATATTCTTCCACTTGTTTATATCTTCCTTGATTTCTTTTCTCAATGTCTTATAGTTTTCTGAGTACAAGTCTTTTACCTCCTTGGTTGAAATTACTCCTAGATACTTTATTATTTTGTTGCAATAGTGAACGGATTGTTTCCTTAATTTCTCTTTCAGACAGTTTATTGTTGTAGTATAAAAATGCCACTGACTTCTGAATATTAATTTTATATTTTGCCACCTTGTCAAATTTATTTATTGAGTCTAGTAGATTTTTGACTGAGACTTTAGGTAGGGTTTTCTATGTACAGTATCATGTCATCAGCAAATAATGATCTTTTTACCTCTTCTTTTCTAATTTGGGTGCCTTTTATTTCTTCTTCTTGTCTGATTGCTATGGCTAGTACTTCTAGAACTATGTTGAATAAGAGTGGTGAAAGGGGAACACTCCTGCCTTGTTCCTAATCTTGAGAGGATTGCTTTTAATTTTTACCCGTTGAGTATGATGTTCGCTGTCAGTTTGTCATAGATGGCCTTTATTATGTTGAGGTATGTTCCCTGTATTCCCACTTTGCTGAGAGTTTTGATCATAAATGAGTACTGGATTTTATCAAATGCTTTTTCTGCATCTATTGATATAATCGTGATTTTTATCCTTCCTTTTGTTTATGTGATGAGTCACGTTTATTGATTTGCAAATGTTGTTATCAGCTTTGTCTTCTCAGAATGAATCCCACTTGATCATGATGTATGATCTTTTTGATGTATTGCTGGATTCGGTTTGCCAATAATTTGTTGAGGATTTTAACATCTATGTTCTTCAGGGATATTGGCCTATAGTTTTCTTTCTTTGTAGTGTCTTTACCTGGTTTTGAAATGAGGATAATGCTTGCCTCAGAAAAAGAGATTGGAAATCTTCACTCCTCTTGAATTTTTTGAAATAGCTTGAGAAGGATAGGTGTTAGTTCTTCTTTGAATGTTTGGTAAAATTTGCCAGTAAAACCATCTAGTCCAGGACTTTTGTTTGCGGGGAGTTTTTTGATAAATGTTTCAATTTCATTTGTTGTAATTGGTATGTTTAGGTTTTCTGGTTTTTCCAGATTGAGTTTTGAAAGATTGTATGTTTTGAGGAATTTAACCATTTCACCTAGGTTGTCCAATATTTTGATATAGATCTTCATAGTATTTTTTTTTATAATCTTTTGTATTTCTGCAGTGTCTGTTGTTACTTCTCCACTGACAGTTCTAATTTTATTTATTTGAGTCCTCTATTTTTTTTTTTTTTTGGTTTGTTTTTTTTGTATTTTTCTGAAGCTGGAAACGGGGAGAGACAGTCAGACAGACTCCCACATGCGCCCGACCGGGATCCACCTGGCACGCCCACAAGGGGCGATGCTCTGCCCACCAGGGGGCGATGCTCTGCCCCTCCGGGCGTCACTCTGCCGTAACCAGAGCCACTCTAGCGCCTGGGGCAGAGGCCAAGGAGCCATCCCCAGCGCCTGGGCCATCTTTGCTCCAGTGGAGCCTTGGCTGCGGGAGGGGAAGAGAGAGACAGAGAGGAAGGAGGGGGTGGGGGTGGAGAAGCAAATGGGCACTTCTCCTATGTGCCCTGGCCAGGAATCGAACCCGGGTCCCCCGCACGCCAGGCCGACACTCTACCGCTGAGCCAACCGGCCAGGGACCTCTCTCTTTTTTTTCTTGATGAATCCGGTTAAATGTTTGTCAATCTTGTTTACCTTCTCAAAGAACCAGCTCTTGGTTTCATTGATCTTCTGTAATTTTTTTTAGCTTCTATGTCATTTATTTTCACTCTGATCTTTATTATTTCCTTCCTTCGACTTCCTCTGGGCTTGTTGTTCTTTTTCTAGTCTTTTTTGCTTCTTAAGGTATGCCTGTAATGCTATGAACTTCCCTTTCAGGACTGCTTATGCTGTGCCTCATAAATTTTGAGTTACCTGTATGATTATTTTTATTTGTTTTAAGGTAATTTTTTATTTCTTCCTTGACCTCATTGTTAACTCATTCTTTATTTAATAGCGTGCTATTTAGCCTCCAAGTGTTTGTTTTTCAATTTTTCTATTGTAGTTGATTTCTAGTTTTATGCCATTGTGATCAAAGAAGATGCTTGATATGATTTCAATCTTCTTAAATTTTGTGTCCTAACATATAGTCAATCCTAGAGAACGTGAAAGGTTCTGAAGATATCAATTAAATCTAGTTCATCTAGTGTGTCATTTAAGGCTGCTGTTTCTTTGTTAATTTTCTGTCTGGAGGATCTATCCAATGATGTTAGTGGGGTATCAAAATCCCCTACTATTATAGTATTGCTGTCAATCTCACCCTTTATGTTCACCAAAATCTGCTCTATATATTTAGGTGCTCCTATATTAGGCATATAAATATTTGCAATGGTTATATCCTCCCATTGGATTGCTCCCTTTATCATTATGTAGTGACCTTCTTTATCCCTAATTATAGCCTTTGTTTTAAGGCTATTTTGTCAGATATAAGTATTGCTACCCCAGCTTTTTTTTCATTTCCATTTGTGTGAAATAATTTTTTCCAGCCCTTCACTTTCAGTCTATGTGTATGTTTTGTTCTGAGGTGGGTGTCTTGTAGACAGCATAAGTACAGGTCCTGTTTTCTTGTCCATGCAGCTACCCTATGTCTTTTGATTGGAGCATTTAATCCATTTACATTTAAGTTTATTATTGCTATGTACTTATTTATTGCCATTTTATTCTTTAAATCTACAATCCTCTTTTTCTTTATTTCTTTTTTCCCTTTGCACTTTTTTTTTTTTTGTATTTTTCTGAAGCTGGAAATGGAGAGAGACAGTCAGACAGACTCCCACATGCGCCCGACCGGGATCCACCCGGCACGCCCACCAGGGGGCGACGCTCTGCCCACCAGGGGGCGACGCTCTGCCCACCAGGGGGCGATGCTCTGCCCCTCCAGGGCGTCGCTCTGCCGCAACCAGAGCCACTCTAGTGCCTGGGGCAGAGGCCAAGGAGCCATCCCCAGCACCCAGGCCATCTTTGCTCCAATGGAGCCTCGGCTGTGGGAGGGGAAGAGAGAGACAGAGAGGAAGGAGGGGGGTGGGGTGGAGAAGCAAACGGGCGCTTCTCCTATGTGCCCTGGCCGGGAATCGAACCCGGGTCCCCCGCACGCCAGGCCGACGCTCTACCGCTGAGCCAACCAGCCAGGGCCTCCCTTTGCACTTTTTTACAGCAGGTCCCTTAACATTTTCGGCAATACTGGTTTGGTTGTAACAAATTCCTTAAGGTTTTTTGGGTTTTTTTGTTTTTTTTGTTTGTTTTTGTTTTGTTTTGTTTTTGTCTGAAGAACTTCTTATTTCTCTCTCAATTTTAAATGACAGCCTGGCTGGATAAGGACATCTTGGTAATAGGTTTTTGTTTTGCATCACTTTGATATTTCTTGCCAATCCCTTCTGGCCTCAACTGTTTGTGTTAAGAAGTTGGATGTCATTCTTATGGGGGCTCCTCTGTAGGTAATTGCCAAGACCAGCTCAGCCAAGAGTGTGCATGAAAGGAAGGCACTGCAGGACTGAAGAAAAAACATACACAAGACACAACATACAGAGAAAGATGGGTACCAGGGGTCTTCCAGCCTCTGGGACTGAGAGCCCAGATTACTGAAGCCTCATAGAATTTATTGGTCTCTTTGCTCATTAGGTAAATTAATAGAGCCTGGGTTCAGGTGCATATAAGGGTAGTTAACTAATGTCTTTCAGGTATGTAAGGAAAGGCCATAGGGATCAACTCTTTTCCTTTAAACAATCTTTTCTAGTGCTTGCAAGGACAGCGTTCTGTTTCCGCAGGACCTGGCATTCCAACGTCTGCACAAAAGACTTGTCTCAGGACCACAGTCTAAACCCCAACCATTTCCCACAGGTAATTAACTGCTTTTCTCTTGCAGCTTTTAGTATTGTTTCTTTGTCATTTAACTTTGCCATTTTAATTATAATGTGTATTGGTGTAGGCCTCCTTCGGTTCCTCTTTAATGAGACTCTCTGTTCTTCTAGAACTTGTGTGACTTTTTCCTTCATCAATTTATGAAAAGTTTCACCTATGATTTCTTCAAACAGGTTCTCTATCCTTTGTTTGTTCTCTTCTCCTTCAGGAACCCCTATGATGCAGGTGTTGTTTCTCTTCATATTGTCACAGAGGTCTCTTAGAGTTTCCTCAGTTTTTTGAGCCTCTTTTTGTTTTTCTGGTCTTCTTCTGTGCTTCTTGTCTTCTAAGTCACTGATTTGATCCTCTGCTTCATTCAGCCTGCTGTTGATTCCTTCTTGTGAAGACTTCATTTCTGATATTGTATTTGTTGTTTCTGACTGGTTCTTTTTTTATGATTTTAATGTCCTTTTTGATGCTTTCTATCTCTTTATTTAGGGTCTCATTATGACCATCTATTGTTGCTCTAAGATCCTTGAGCATCCTAAAAATTATTATTTTAACCTCTGCATCTGGTAGTTTGGTTACTTCCATTTCACTTAGTTATTTTTTCTGGGTATTTCTCTTGTTGAATCATTTGGGTTGCATTTCTCTGTCTGCCTATTTTGTCTGTGTATTAGGTAGTGCCGTTTGACTTTGAAATTTTTGTTGTGTCTTTATGAGGAAGATGGGCTCGGTGGTACTGACCTCCAGGCCACCTGTTTTTCTTGGTATAGAAATGCTTCTTGAGGGTAGTATTTTCCCTCCTTTTGTAGTGAGTAATGAGTGCAATTAGTCCTTTCATGGGTATGGTTATTCCTTAAGGCTGGCTGCCTCTAAGGGTCAACCTTGATCATGTGTATTACACACTGTGCAATGTCTGTCCTGTTGGGCATATCAGTGTCTGGTGCCTACTAGACTTTTCTTTTGGGTGTGCTGCTTGTGTAGCTAGCTGAGTCTAGGGTTGCTGCTGTCTGCTACCTATTACTAGTTGTGTTGGTTCTAGATCTTCTTGGGTTGGCATGAGCCATTGTTTGTAACCTTCAGTGGGCTACCTGTCTGAAGCTACCGCTCTTTTCACTGTTTGTGTCAGCGTTTTCTGTGCCTGGGTAGTATGGAAGGTGCCAACCTGTGTATAAGGATCAGCTTCCTTCTTCTTAGAGATGATAGCAGCTCTGTAAAAGCCCCAAGCTCCGTAATATTTGCCTCCACTTTTCAGCTGCTGCATCTCTTCTTGCAGCTGCCTGGTCTTCCAACAGAGTCTTCTGTAGGAAGACTGTAGTGTGTGCTCAGGCTGGCCTCACCCAACCAACCCTTCTACAGGTTGCAAGCTTGTTGGGTTAGGGCAGCTGAGGTTGGGAATACACGTTAGTGGGACCCGACTACTTCAAAGGTCTCTTGGTCAGGAGCTCAGTACAGGGAGTGTGCCCCCTACTCCAAAGCTTAATCCCTCAGCCACTGTGAATACTCAAATTTTATTTCTACCCAACAAGGTGAGCAGCAGGTTCAGATTGAGTGGGCTGACAGTCCCCTCTGCAGAAGTTCTTACATCTGGTGAGATCTTAGTCTCAGGGAGGAAGAGTGAGAGAGTCCTCTCCTGAGGCTGCCTGTGCCCCCCAAGAAAGAGGCTAAGCCTCTTGACCAGATCCAACAATAGGCTCACAGGGACCCACACTTTAAATGTCCATGCTCCAGACCTCTCTCCCTTTCCCCTGTGGAATCTATCCCAGCAGGGCAGAATATCCAGCACTCAGGTCAGCTGACTGTGAAGCTCCACCCTATCCAATGCACACGAGCTGCTGTGCTGGTGCTGATCACAGAGAGCAGAACTCATTTCAGCTGGGTGAGGTGTGAGGAGCCCTTCCTTAGGATTTCACTTCAGCAAGGGTTGTTAGGTCCTGAATTGATGCTCTTTGTATTAGCTTGCCACTGGATATGCTAGCCCTGAGCCTCCCTGGAGGGAACCCGGCTTAGACCAATGGGAGGCACTGCCCATGACTGACCCTCAGCAACCTTCTTGGAGCTACAAGCAATCCAGAGTTTGTGGCTGCCTCTGCTGGGCCCAAGTGCACATGGAAATACCAAGCTGCACACCTAGGCTGGCTTTTATCCACATGGCCCAGGGGAAGATCTGCTTAAAAGGCCAAGGTTCCCTTAATACCACCTCCTGTAGCCTCTGTCTGCTGGCTGCTTTTTGGGCTGGCTACTGTAAAAACCTCTAGTAGAGTGTAGAGCCTGTGGCAATTCAGGGATTAGGAAGGGTGGTGGGTGTGGCTCCTCCCCTCAGCTCCAGGTGTCAGTCTGTCCAGCCTTTTTTCACAGATCTCAGTAGGGTGTGGCTTCTGAGACCCAGAGGTGTGGTCTGCCCACAGTTCTGACAGTTTCTACTGAGTCTCTTGTGAGGCGGAAGCACCAGTCTTAGATGGGAGCATGGTGGGGAAAGTTCTAGCCTCAACACCAGAAAACTGAGTCACTGATATGCCCCCTGCTTCCTGACTTCTCAGCATGACCTAGTTTCCATGATTGGGGCAGGAGAGACTCCCGAAGGGCAGAGCAGTTGCTCTTCCCCAGGCTGATGATACTCAGAGGGGACTGCTCCACCCAGGAAAGATGGCAATTACAGTAATGGAGAATGACTTAGCATAGGGCTTCTGGTGGCTGTTCCCCACGGTGTCTCTCCCTGGGCCTCAAACTTTACATTCCCTTCACACAGCTCTGGTCCTCTCAGCTCTCCCCTGCCAGGGCCCTGGGTAAGTGGCTTTGAGCAAGACTTTCTGGGCTGGCCCTTTAAGATAGAGCCTGCATCTCTGAGAGCTCTGTCTCTTTCTTGCAGACAGAAACCTGGCTTTTTTCACCGCCAAGTGCTGTCTGGGCACCTCCTCTAGGCTCTGGGGCTCTAGACTAGGGATTCACGCCTGGGGCTAAGGACTCACACCTCCCAGGCAACCCTCCCCACAGTGAGAGTCCCTCCAGACCCTCAGCCACTGCTTGCTCCTGGGAACAGTGCAGACTTTTCACGTCTCCACCCTTCCTACCAGTCTTGGTTTGGCTTCTTCTGTGATTCTTGCTTATAGACTCCTCTTCATTTAGTCCAAAATTGGTTTTTAAGATGATTGTTCTTAAATTAAGTTGTAATCCAATTTGGTCCTGGGAGGTGGTAGTTGGAATGTCTGCCTACTCCATCGCCATCTTTACTCCCCCAAGCTCTATATTTCTTAACCTCAGCTATGGGCAGGTTTCTATGGCTATAGGAAATATACCTCCAAGCTGAAGTTGAGCCTGTCACCATTTGGAGAAAATTCTCTCAATAAATTACAAATTATTTTATTTTTACTCAATACTTTTTCCCTTTATCCACTGGGTTATCAGAGGATATTATGACATATATCTTGTTGAAGCTTAAATATACAGTTGCTGTATAGCTATGGAGGATGTAATCCAATTTATTCCAGTAGTCGGTTCCTTTGCTTTGAGAAAAAAAATGTAACAGGAAAATCACATTTTAATTCCATATTCAGGAAAAGAACGATTTTCCTACCTGCTCCACAATCTTCCCGGTGACTGTGGTCTTCAGCCCTGTCTGTGGTGGAAGTGGACCTCTGCATTATCGTCTGCTCTGGGCATCTCCTGCATGATCAGCTCTCAAATTGTTGGGATCATCTCCAAAAGACATCACAAATATGACTTTTTAACATGACTGCACCGCTATGACTCCTGTCCAAACCACCTCTTCTCTCACAGAACAAATACAATAGCCTCTTAGCCAGCCTCCTTCTTACCTCTTACCTCTCTCCCCTGCAGTCCCTCTGCCACATGGTAGCAAAGAGATAAAATTGAGTCATTTCTCTGCTTAAAGTTAAAATCAAAATTTTTGCTATGTCCTACAAAGCCTCACATGATCTTTGCCTCATTATACTTTAGAAGTTTCTCCCCAGCCTCCCTCTGGTCCCCATATTCTAGTTAGTTGGCTCTTCTTTCTGCTCCTCAGCTCTACTAAGCATGTTTCCCTTCTCAGGATCTTTGCACATGCCATACCTTCACTTCTAGAGCTCTTTTTCAAAGAGCGTTAATCCTTTTAATGACTAGCATTTAGCTACAAAAAGGCTGCTTTTTAGAATTATCATTGTCTTTCTCTTAGACCCAGTTAAATTCTTAGCAATACATCATGTTGCCATTAATTTTATAAGGAGAAAAATGGCAATGTGGCAGTTTTGATCTTCTAGTTCACATAATCCCTGTCCCTTATTTTGGGGGCATGACACTGCTCTTTAAGCTAAATAGGCAGGTAGGTAGACAGCGATTATCTATCTATCTATCATCTATCTATCTATCTATCTATCTATCTATCTATCTATCTATCTATCTTAGAGAGAGAAAGACAGACCGACAGGAAGGGAGAGAAACAAGAAACATCAACTCATAATTGCGGCACCTTAGTGGTTCATTGATTGCTTTCTCATATGTGCCTTGACCTGGGGGCTCCAGCTGAGCCAGTGACCCCTTGCTCAATCCAGTGACCTTGGGCTTCAAGCCAGTGAACATGGAGGTCAGGTCTATGATCTCATACTCAAACTGGCGACCTCAGGTTTTTTTTTTTGTTTGTTTTGTTTTTTTTTTGTTTTTTTTTTAAAACAGCTGATATATTTTTTTTAATTTTTATTTATTTATTTATTTTTAGAGATGAGAGAGAGAGGGAGAGAAAGAGACAGAGAGAGAGAGAGAGAGAGACAAAGAGAGAGAAGGAGGGAGGAGCTGGAAGCATCAACTCCCATATGTGCCTTGACCAGGCAAGCCCAGGGTTTTGAACTGGCGACCTCAGCATTTCCAGGTCGACGCTTTATCCATTGCGCCACCACAGGTCAGGCAACGACCTCAGGTTTTGAACCTGGGTCCTCAGCGTTCCAGTCTGATGCTCTATCCAGTGAGCCACTGCCTAGTCAGGCAATAATTATTTTTTTAAAGAACTGAAATTATTTTCCATGCTCTTGATGCACCTTCATCTAACCATTAGTGATTTCCAACCATAGGCCTTCACCTCTTGAAGAAAGAGTTCTCTATTGTAATATTAAAACTTAGATTTTAGCTGGCATTTTAAAATTATTAAATGTAAATGATGCTTATATTACTAAAGATAAAATTTCATGAAATGAAGTCGGCCTCTTTCCATTGGAGGAGGCACTATAGCTTGATCTACCATCTATGAAGCTGTGTTAGTGACTTGGGTATAACTCAAGTAAATCATCGAACCCTGACTAAAACCATTATGACCATGAACACACACACTGGACCGTTCTGAGATGTGCCTGGGATCTGCCTCCTTTGTCATTTGTAGGCCAAATCATTCCTGAATAAAACTTTCAGCAGCCAGACTATGCATGGGAGGACTGCTGGCTGGTTTGGAGTTATGCCTCCTCTTCACTATATATTCTGTTTTGGGGATCTTCTCTTCCAACTCTGCACCTACCGCAATGTTATCTAATATATACCGTAAGCACCAGGTGCAGTGAAGGGAATGTTGTCACATCTGGCATATTCTGATACCTGGCTAAAGGTTCTGGCCATTAATTCCAATGTGTTTGTGAATGGGGTTAGGGATCCTCACACAAACAAGCAATTCTCCAACACGAGGTGGGTATCCCACAATTCAAATAAATTCTGATGCTATCTTTCTGGGCATAGCATCAGATCTAACGGGTACGGGCTCAGTCCTACAAAACTGCTCTTCCCCCCAACTTCAGACACCAGTCACAAACTGATGTTGTCACCTGTGTTATTTACCAACTATAGATTGGCTATAGATTGAAGGTTGCCACAACCCCCTCCGTGTGAGACAGGCTAGTTAGCCAGGACAAGTGGAACAGGGAAACTGAGACAGGTTGTTAAACCACCAAACAGTTTACAGCCACCTAATATATCACAAAATCCTATTTTCCCTAACCAGGGACACTTAAGAGTAAGTGGTTTATATTTCTCCTCCCCAATCAAAGAACAAATAGCTTAAATCACCCTATTCAGGGAGAAAAATAGCAGAAATCCAACTACTATCATTTGCCAACTACACCCAAGGACAGATAAAGTAAAAGGAATAAATCTCATTTGGGCACATCAGCATAAGGCTGATGAATATTCTACTGAGATCCTCCCCTAAACAATCAGCCTTGAAAACCCTCAAGGCAAGGACCCAGGATACATTCTCCCTACCTGGAGCATGTCCATGCTTTTTCTTCCCTCTCTGGCGTGAATTTCCTAAACTTAAAGGGTCCCCACAGGACTTGCAACCAGGGGAGCAGTGGGCAGTGGCAGCTTCTCCTGGGCTAAGCCCCTGAACCTGTCTCTAAGCCCCTTTCTCTGACTTTGCAGTGAGCTAGCAGTCCCACCCAGGCTCTAAGCGCTTCCTTGTTTCACTCTCTACACCTTTAAAAAATGTACTCTCAAAGTTATCTGGACTCCTGTTATGAAATCTTTCCTTCATGAAGTCAAGAAGAAGGCAGACACGCTTTGGGCCCAGTTCCTGTCTGGTAACACTTGGGTTTGATTAATTTACTAGAATGGCTCACAGAACTCAGAAAACTTGTTCACTTATATTGATGTAAAAACTGTCTAAAGTTGTAGAGAATTTTTATAGGAACCAAACTGATAATACATGCTGAGACTCCAGATCTCAAATCCTCTAGAGAATAACAGTTTTTTCAGTTTCTTTTATGCATTTGAAATTGAGGAGACAGAAGGAAGATTACATGAATGTGGGAAAAAGCAAGGCAGTGAATGGATTATAAAAGAGTTAAGATTATGTGCTCTCTTGCACACTTGAGCAGAAGGGGTTAGACAGGGTCTGAAATAGGGCATTTCAAAGTTGTTTTAACCCAGATGCACAGAAACAAAGGACAGGGTTTGCTTAAGCAAAGATAAACATTTTAGTAAAGAAGTTACATGCTTGGAGCAGGACTACCAATCATGACATACCCAGTTAGAAATTTATGAACCCCTTCTTCCACACTCACTTGATTGCCTATTTGTTATAAAAGAATATAACTCAAGAGCAGCAACCGCCAGATTAAAAAGAGGCACAGGACAAGGAATGTGGGAAGGGCGGGAGCTTCCTGCCCTCTCTGAGTCACCTCCACGTGGTCACCAGCTCAGAAGCTCTCCCGTTTGGATTTTTATGGAGGCTTCATTCCATGGGGTCCAATGATTAAATCATTGCTCATCTGCAAAGGAGTTAACCTCCAGCTCCTCCCGCTTCTCCAGAGGTTGAGGGGTGGAACTGAAATTTCCCATCCTCCAATCACAGGTTTGTTTTCACTGGCAACCAGTCCAGTCCTTAGGTGACCTAGGAGCTTGCCAAAAGTTACTAACATAACAAAAGGCACCTCATCTTCTTCACTACTCAGAAAATTCCAAGTGCTTTAGAAGCTCTGGGCTTCTAAATGAGACTAAGGCCAAACATGTATTTCTTCTTATAAATCACAGTATCACACTGGGCAATGTTTCTGTTTTTATTTTAGAGATCTTAGGGTCCAAATTTGTGCATATACTCTAAATGATGAGCATTATGTGAATCATTTATGATAAAAATAACATGTTTATAAATACTAATTTTATATATATATATATATATATATATATATATATATATATGAAAAAAAAACATTGAAATAGTCCTATTCTTAAGTTTCTCTGGGACATTTTTACTACCCTTCTAGAACTCATACGAGGTTGTAGATAGAAAGTTCCACTCATCAAACTGACAGCTGTTAAAGAACACCTTCTGACAAGTCGACATCTAGTGATGCTGCTGTATGTTGGATCATCCCGCTAAACCTCTGGCTGTTCTTGTCTGGCTTCCCCTTCCTTTTCCTTCTTCTTTTACTCCTAGGCTGACCGAGTGTGCTAGGCTGAATAATGGCCCTCCAAAAATGTCCATGTCCTAATCTCCAGAACCTGTGAATATGTTACTTTACATAACAAAAGGGGCTTTGCAGACATGATAAAATTAAGGGTTCTGAGATGGGGAGATAATCCGGGATTGTTTGAGTAGGCCAATGCAACTCTAAGGGTCTATGTAAAAGGAAGCAGGAGGGTCAAAGACAGAGGTAATGTGATCATGTAAGCACAGAATGAAAGGGAGAGAGAGAGAGAGAGAGAGAGAATATGCCCCTGGCTTTGAAGATGGAGGAAGAGGGCACAAACCAAGGAATATAAGCAGCCTCTAGAAACAGCAGATTTCTTCCTTGAGCCTCCAGAAGGAATGCAGTCTTGACAATACACTTTAAGCTTCTTACCTCCAGAATTATAAGATAATAATCTGCTCACAAAACTTAGAAAATATTTTATTGCTTCATATTCATTTTGAAGTATTCCCTAATTTTTGTGAGCAGTATATAGTCATGTTGCTTTGAGCCACTGAGTTTGCAATAATTTGTTAGAGCAGCAAGAGGAAATTAGCACACTGGCTCTCTGGGAAGCCGAAGAGAGTGTTTTGATTAGCTTTGCACCCTGCAGCTTGTGAAACATACATATACACAAATAAACTTTCTATTTTCGTAGAGTTTTACTGCCAGTAATTAGACAGAAACCAGTCATATATAAAACTTGAGTATCCTTGTAGTTGTGAGGAGGGGAAGATGGAGTCTATCCGTGTTCTTCTGGACCATGCTTACCATGTACAAGTAACTCTAGACTGATGATTGCCAGGAATTACAGAATGCACAAAGAGCACTGTCACTAGTAATTGGTGTGTAGATGGCATATGGAATAATCGACTAAGTTTCTGCTCTGTCCATTTTTAGAGTCTCAGATGACAGGGAAGGAGTAAAGACTTTTGAAAACTGATGTAAAATCCTCACCAAAGACAAACATTGGGATATGTTACCTGTATTCCCATCTATTAAAAAGACTGCCTGTGGGAAAGGAACAAGGTTAGCCATCTATTGGGAGGGTAAAGATCCAATATTTGTCCTCTTATTTCTCCTTTGATATTTAGCTTCCAGAATATTTAGTTTTAATATCTAGGTTCCAGAACTCAGGTCAAAGCATGTTGAGTAGATCCAGAGAGGTTGAAAGAAACAGCCTAGAAATAAAGAAGCAGCTGCTAGATATGTAAAATAGCAGATCAGAAGTTATCCGCTCATTCAAATTAAGGTGCATTAATTTCTCCAGAGGCTGGCGGGACGCCTTGTTTAGGTGGAGTGAGCAAAATGAAGCTATTCTGTAATTCATCACTGAGATTGCTGCCTATCACTTTCATTTCTCCTGAGGCCTTGCCCTAAGTAAGCAAATTTTGTTAGTTCTACCCAGAGGATTGGCTTTTCTTGCTTTATTTCTATTTAAGTGCAGAGCTAAATCCAAGTCCTGTGCTGATATGATTGCCAGTGTCCTCAGTGTGGGATTTAATTCCTCAGTGCATTGGAATATGTCCAAGTTGTCCTGATGGTGCTGAGCCTAGACGGATGTAAATGGCATGACCAATTAAGAAACTCATCAATCAGCTAATAAGCACTAATTGAATAATTATAGAACACAGGGTTTAGCATTATGGGAGACAAAAATATACATAAGCACTGGTTCCTGTCATTAAATTATGTAGGAAATACTGAAAGGTCTTTTTTCTTTGTATTTTTCTGAAGTGAAAAGAAGCAGGGAGGCAGGGAGGCATACTCTCGCATGCACCCGACTGGGATCCACCCAGCATGCCTACAAGGTAACGATACTCTGCCCATCTGGGGCATTGCTCTGTTGCAACCTAAGCCATTCTAGTGCCTGAGGTGGAGGCCATGGAGCCATCCTCAGTGCCTGGGCCAACTTTGCTCCAATGGAACCTTGGCTGTGGGAGGGAAAGAGAGAAATAGAGAGAAAGGAGAGGGGGAAGGATGGAGAAGCAGATATGCATTTCTGTGTGCTTTGGCCAGAAATCAAACCTGGGACACCCACATGCCTGGCAGATGCTCTACCATTGAGCCAACCAGCCAGGGCCTGAAAGGTCATTTTTAATCCTATTGACTCCTCCCCCACCCCCTATCACACCTCACTCTACCAATATTAACCACCTATAGTTTTTCTGAGTTCATGACAGGTACTCCTATCCCCAGAAGTAGATTAAGATTATTGGTTGAAGTCCCAGTGCAGAAGAAAATATTGGACTCCTTAAAAAGAAGAGAGAGAGACAAAGAAAATAAAAATATATGTTAACCATATTTTTAAATAAATAAAGAATATTATATACTATTAATGTTAAAACTGCACATATGAAACCAAACTTGGTGTCATTAAAAAAAAGTGTAAAGCTGGGGTTTTGCGAGGCCCTTCAGAAGTCGGGGCCCAGGTTGCGCACCCAGTGTGCCCACGTTAAATCCGCCTCTGCCTATCCCTGAGAGGGCTCTGGAATCATGTGCAGTGGTCATGCTAACTTGAGTGACAGTTGCATAAATATATGGGCATAGAGCAGGGGTAGTCAACCTTTTTATACCTACCACCCACTTTTGTATCTCTGTTAGTAGTAAAATTTTCTAACCGCCCACCGGTTCCACAGTAATGGTGATTTATAAAGTAGGGAAGTAACTTTACTTTATAAAATTTATAAAGCAGAGTTACAGCAAGTTAAAGCGTATAATAATAATTACTTACCAAGTAAGTACTTTATGTCGGATTTTTGCTAAGTTTGGCAGAATAAATCTTTATAAAACAACTTACTATAGTTAAATCTTTTTATTTATACTTTGGTTGATTTGCTACCTCCCATCATGAAAGCTGAAACGCCCACTAGTGGGCATAGGGAGCAGGTTGACTACCATTGGCATGGAGACACAATTTCACCTTGTACCACTGTTTGTGGACTCTTCATCCAGTTGGCCCTCTGACACAGTTCCTAAGCTTTAATTTTACTTGTTTGTTCCTATATCTACAATAGGATCCCAGCCCCAAAACCTAGCCCAGTTAGTGAGAGGCCTGATGGCATTTGCCCTAGCACTAGTGTAGGGTTTCTCCATCTGACATTAGAAACGATGAGGGCAAGACAATTCTTTGTTGTGGGGGGGGAGGGGCTGTCCTGTGCATTGCTGGATACTTTAGCAGCATCCTGGCCTCTATTCACTAGCTAACCATTAGAACCCATCTCCTCACTTCTTGGTTATAACAAGCAAAAATATTTTTTCTATACATTGCCAAATTTTGTGTGTGGAGGGGGGCAAAATCACCCTCAGTTGAGAAGCCTTGCTGTACCCTCCCCCATATCTCTCCATTGACTCAGAAAGTCAATGAGCTATGAGTCCATGGCTATAATCATGAACTTCTGACCCTTTTATTTCTCCCACACTGGAATAGGCATTTGATATTTGTTTTCCAAATGCCTGAGAGCCTCAGTACCTTTATTCTTAAGTCAAGGACCCCTGGAGATAGATGCTGGCTAGAATTAGAGTCAGTTGGGCAGCATCTGTTAGAGTTGAGCTTTTGATTAGCTAGCTGTCTGATCATGCCTCTTACACAAGTTGGCCTGTCCTTCTCCCTCTTCCACCCCTACCCCGTAGAATGGCCTTGCACTCCCTGACAACTAAGAACTCTCAGTAAGCCTTGAAATGTTGTAATGGCAAACATAAAATCACAGGAAGATCCCTAACATTATAAATTACAATAAATTCAGAATAAAAGATGGCTACCATTAACTGGGATAATTGTGGAGCATTTGTAACTTGACTTGGACTTTAGAGAAAGGGATGATTTGAAGAAGTAAAAGTGATAGAAGGAATACTTAATTTTAAATGTTTAATGTGGAAAATATGAGCAGTACAGAATGTTGGGAAAAGCATAGTATACTTTGGAGGACCAATGTTATAAGAAAATGACCCAGATAGGAAGGAACCAATCAAGATGCTCAGGTATAAAAATATGTCAGACATTTTTCAACAATAGTGTGAAGATCTGCCTATCTGGAGTGACTATTAAGTAAAAAAAAATATGTCCCTTAGAAGATGCAGCAGAGCAACTTCCCATATTCTGGATTTCACCAATGACTTTTCTTGATAGGGTAACAACACTTTCTGTTTGCCCAGGACTGTGAGGTTGCCTGGGATGTGAGACCTATGGTTCAAAACCAGGGACAATTGGTCATGCTAAATGTAATGTTCTCCTCTATCCTCTGTATTTCTTTTGAATTGAGTGTTGGAAATGAAGGCTGATAAGATTCATGTTGTTTTATGGCAAGACTATTGCAGAGGGGGTGTTGGGTTCTTTTGTCAGAGACACATAATGTTTGTGTGGCTCTTGAATTTTGTCACAGTTACTGATATTTAATACCTAAGTTAATTAATTTTAGACTATTAGTATATTGTAATTCTTTATCCTGTCTTATTTATTAATAAAGTACTTCTACAAAGAGAAAATTTCCCCATCTACTATTTGATTCTTTTATTTACCACTTTTCAAGATAACATGTTGATTCTCAAGTTTTCTTTAAGGTTAGCTTATTAGATTTATTTTATATGCTTATGAATTCATGACTTAAAAAACATTCAATGTGTTTTAATCCATTGCGGTTATTTTTCTTTGGATATTCAATTTGTCCCATCTTTGACTCTAAGGGCCTTTTAAAGTGGGTTCCTGAGTCCTTTTGAAACACTATCATTAGTCACTCATGGTTTTCCTTGCTGTCTGCATGAAAATTTATTCCAAACTAGGAATAAGCCATTTTTTTTTAAGTAACCCTTGTTGCTTTTAATGAAAAATGGTATCTTAAGACTACAATTTAGCTGTTGGGGATACTTACTGCTACAGATTGGTCATTATTTCTGTATCTTTTCAGTAGACAAGGCTAGGATTGTTTTTTTTTAATCACATAATCTAAACACATGATTAATTTAAAATGATACTTTCAGTTTTAATTTAGGACAAAGCTTTCACTTAATCTCCTCTATTTTGTCTTTTCTCCCATGCTGAGAATCCTGATTTCAATAGCACTGAGGATGATAGAAGTGAAATTTCACATGATTAGTCATTTGTTTTATCCCAGAATACATACACTACAGTCTTAGAGAATGATATCAATTTCTACAAACAATACAATTACTGAACACAGCTTAAACATATTTTGGAGTATTTTTTGTTTTAGACTATATCCCCCTAGAGTTGTATGGTCAAATTGCTGTATTTAAAAGTCATTTGGAGTAGTATCTCTTAATTAGGTTTTTAAGTGCTTTACTCTTAAATAAGAAGGGACAACTTAGGACCACCAGTTATTTTTTTAAAATCCTTAATAATAATAATAAAAACACAATCAAATTGACAAAGGAAAAAAAGAATAGCGTATTTATTTATTTTTTCATTTTTCTGAAGCTGGAAACAGGGAGAGACAGTCAGACAGACTCCAGCACGTGCCCGACCGGGATCCATCCGGTACGCCCACCAGGGGCAACGCTCTGCCCACCAGGGGGCGATGCTCTGCCCATCCTGGGCGTCGCCATATTGCAACCAGAGCCACTCTAGCGCCTGAGGCAGAGGCCACAGAGCCATCCCCAGCGCCCGGGCCATCTTTGCTCCAATGGAGCCTCGGCTGCGGGAGGGGAAGAGAGAGAGAGAGAGGAAAGCGCGGCGGAGGGGTGGAGAAGCAAATGGGCACTTCTCCTATGTGCCCTGGCCGGGAATCGAACCCTGGTCCTCCGCACGCTAGGCCGACGCTCTACCGCTGAGCCAACCGGCCAGGGCAGGATAGCGTATTTAAAAAAAGCAATTGAAGTATATGAAGATAAAATTGAGAAAATATTTTAGAAAGTGATTTTAAGAAGGTCCCAAAAGACATACAAAAGGAGGAAAAAGAAAGATCAATCCAAGGGACTCAGAGACTAGAGAAGATAAAGAAAAAATTCCTAGAGAATTTTCCAGAACCAAAGGATATAGGTTTCTAGGTTGAAAGGGCTCATTAAAGTGCCCAAAAGAATAAAAACCCCATATCTAGACATATCATGGTAAAACTGTTACTTTAGGTACACATAGAAGACTATAAAAACCTGAAAAGAAATATAGTTCTATATAAAGAATCTGCAATCTGAGTATCAGACTATTTAATAGTTACCCTGGAGATTAGAACAATATGGAAGAATGCCTTCCAAATCCTGTGGGAAATGATTTTCAACTATCATTCTATGTTATTTGAATTATAAACAAGTGTAAAAGTAGATAGAGTAAGGATATTGTTTGATGTAACTCAAACATCTATCCTTCATGTCCTCTTTCTTAGATACTGGAAAGTATGTTTTAGAAAAACAAAAGATAAGAATAGGCAAAACAGGAAAAAAGAAATCCAACAAAGGGAAGAGAAAAAGGAAAGTACAAGGTCAATCAAAACAGATTGGAGAAGTAGAAGCAAGAACTCCGAGGGAGACACCCAGGGGAAACGCATTTCACTACTCAATTTTCAGATGTATTTAAGCATTTTGGTAATAATATTGATGGACATTTGTCATATTTGTTAAACTGATTTTTTAAACTGGATGATTTGGAAACAGTATTTGGAACATCATTACTTAAATACATTTAAAATAAGGAAAGGATTAACTCTAGAAAAAATTTAGATGTCCTACTCCAAAGGAAATATAATCATGGTATACTATTTGGCTCAATAGCAAATACTTGTATATAATAAGGTAAACACCTACTTTCTTTTTCATGAACTTTATTTTAAAGGCTTTACTTTTTTAAGGAAAGTTTTAGTTTACAACAAAATTAAGAGGAAGATATAGCGTTATCCCGCTATCCTGTGTACCCCAGGCCCTATGTATGCATAGCCTCCTCCATTATCAACACATTGTGTGTCCAACCATGACCGCTTGGAACAGTACCTAACACACACAACTACTTAAACAAATGTTAGTGGTTATCATTTTTAGAGACAGTGAATATGGTCCTGGGGCTTACAATGAGAAAAGCTGAGACAAAAGGGTAAGCTGGGCAGGCTAATAATTTAGTGCCTCTCCAAACTGCTATGTTTTCTATCTTTCTCATTATTTATTTAGTGAGAGAGGAAGAAAACTGAATTTATTTTAATAATATTGTATACAAAACTGATTTACTTATTTAGCCATTTCCACTAACTGAAACAGACCTAAAATTCTAGAGGGGAAAAAATGCCCAAATACCTGCCACATTTCTGTCCATTTCATCTCTAGTGTTCTTTGTGATTTCCTAACAAGGACACATCTGAGTAACTATATTGAAGGGTATAACACTCCAAAAATTAAAAAAATCTCTCATTTCCAGTAAATAATACTCTGTAATGCATTATTTAGTTTGGGAATTTCAATTGAACCAGACTTCTGACTGTTAGCTGACTGATTGCATGCTGAGTCATAAAAATACTTGACAGAAATAGGAAGTACTCACAAGGAGGGTTTTGTTTTGTTATTTCCAGAAGAAATCAAGGGCCACCTCTACAGAAGCAATGTATATTTCTTCAGCTTATTGAAGTGGAGGTTCAATATCTCTTAGATAAAGCAAGTGTCCTGGACACCTTTACAATGACCCCACTCCCTGCTCGGCTTTGGAGTCATCTTACTGTGAGGACAGGCATAATCAATGTACCTTTTGGAATGGCATCTGCAGATGCCATTTGGAATGGTACAGAATTCAGCCAAAGTCATGTGGCACTTCATGTCAGCATCTTGCTTGAGTGTTGTAAAAGATTACCTGGATTGGAATGGGAGAAGTAAAATATGCTCTGTCAAAGCGAAGAGTAAGAACCTGCTAAAATCCAGCCCCCACTTTTTGTCCCTGCCTTTCTCTCCATGGTTAAATGAAACAAAGAACCAAGAGGCTATGAACTATTCCCTGAGCAATGACTGTTAAAAAGCAATTAGCAAATCACACTTCAGGAGTCTATACCCCAACATGTCCAAGCTAAATTATCCAATAAGCTTCCTTCCCTTTCCACTGTCCTCTCAAGGCTCAGAATCCTACTGACAAGGTTTATGGATGTTGAAGCCCTTTGATATTGACCCAATGAGGGAAGTAGAGAGTCTTTGTTTAATAAGTCTATCACCATGTTTCACTGGGTTCAAATCCCAGCTTTGACATATATTAGCTGTGTGACCTTGGGCAACTTGCTTAAACTCTCTCTCATTGTTTTCTCACCTATAAAATGAGATGGTTTTATGAAGATTGAATTCAATAATTCATAAAAAGTGGTTAGTGGCTAGTGTAATGGTACCTGCTCATGTATTGATTCAACAGATATTTATTGAACCAACTATGTACCGGGCACTATTCTAGGTATTCAACAAGATGGACCAAGAATAACACGAATCTTAAATTCTAGTGAGAGAGGCCACCAATGAACCACAATTAGACTAAACAGGGAAATGTTAGCATGTGTTAGACAATGTAAGTGACATAAAACAAGAGGAAAGGTTGTGCAGAGTGAGGGGAACAGGAGGGCTGAGACGGAAGGAAGGACAGTTGCACTGCTGAATGGGAGTGGAGACAGCTCATCAAGATAGAATTGGAGTAAAGACTCAAAGGAGGTGTTGGAGTGAGTGAATGGATAGCCAAGGAGGAGAATATTCCAAGCTCAAACCCAGGCCCAAAGGCAAAGAGGCAGTGGGACCAGAGGGAGTTCCAGGACAGTGGTGGGAGGTAAAATCAGAGCAGTAAGAGGGTCTGATCACCTGGGGCCTTGGAGGCCACTCTCAGCTTTGGCTTTCACTCTGAGTGATGCGGTGAACTGCAGAAGGATTTGGGGCAAAAGAGTGTCACAATCTCACGTTTTAAAGAGAGAACTCTGACTCTCTGTTGAGAATAAACTACAGAGAAAGGCAAAGTCAAGGAGACCTGATGTTACTGCTGTGTCTCACGTGAGAGATGATGAAGGCTCGAGCGAGGCTTTGGAGTTTAGGGAGGAGGAGGAAAAGTAAGAGGAGGCTAGCCATGGAGAGGGTGAGAAGTGGTTGGGTTTGGGATGTATTTTAAGCAGTGGTAGGATTCAGCTGGTTCACACCAGTTTGGCAGAACTGATACCTAATTTTTTGTTGAGTTTGGCAAACCGGTTGTTAAAATGGCACTTATAATCAGGATTCTCTCTAAGGTGGGTGCCTGGGCAGCTGCCCGATGTGGAAATCACAAATTTACATTCCTTACTCTTTTTTAACATTCATCTGCACAACAGCATATTCTAAGTGCCTGTAGTAATGTTCATTCCGTCCATAGGTGAAAAAAATTGCAAGTGAGGACGCCAATCAAGAAGCAATATGGAAATATCTTAAAAAACAATTTTACTCTTTTTTTTCAGGTATTATTTTAATATTTTAAAACTCTTTCATATAACATAATCTAGTTTTGTGTACCTCTTTTATTGTTCTTATTTAAGTATTAAATGCATGAAATAATAAACTACCTTTTGGTATATATTTTTTTATACTTAAAATGGTCATTAGGGCAGAGAACCAGTTGTTAAATTATTTGAATGCCACAACTGATTTTAAGAGCAAAGCTAACTGTATTCCCTGAGAAATCAGATATGAAATGTGAGAGAGTCAAACATCCAGCTCAAGCAACTGGAAAGATGGAGTTCCTACCAACTAGAATGGGGAAGGTTATGAGCTGGAAAGAACAATAGTTTAGTCTTGTTACTCAAGGAATCTTAGCCACTTCTGTTAGTATCACATGCTGCCTCCTCATACTGTTGTAAATGCTTGTACCTGTTTTATTTCTTTCTCCAGATGGCAAACTACTTGAGACTAGGGACCATATCATGTTCTTCTTTTAAATCGACCACAGTGCTTCCCTAGTGTAGCTGATACGGCTGCATTCCAAATTTGCAACGCACACCAGCTACATGCCTGGTACTTACCAAGTAAGCAAAACTACTACTATCCATTTTTTCAAGTCTGTTCAGGAGGAAAAAAAAATCAATGGAGTGTTACCTGAATGTATAGAAAACCTTCCTTCACAGATACAGAAATACCACCCTGGGTTAAACTAGAGCATCTAGAAGCCAGATCCCTAACTTGCAGCACACTGGAGGTGCTAAAAATACTTATATTAGCAGTATTTTGAAACGTTGCCTTTGGCCAGTGTGGAGACATGTTATGAGAAGCACCTTTGCTTTTTGTCAAATTTGCACTTCATTCAGAGTACATGCCAAAATCTGCAAAATAAACAACAAAGACCTGAGTTGGTCTAATCTCCCTTTGTTCCTTGAGTTATTCTGAACAATGTGCCTCAAATTCCCCAGGCCCTTCCAACTGAGGGACTTTATTCCTGCTGTTTCCTCCACCTGAAAAACTCAGTCCCCAGTTATCCACAAGTCCCTCCCTTTTGCCCTTCAAGATTTTTCCCAAATAATATCTTCTAATTACTACCCATAGCACCCTATTTAAAGCTGTAGCTCTCTCATTCCCTAGAAGCTCCCATCCTCCCTATTCAGCTTTCTTCTTTCTACAACATCTCTCTCCTTCTAATGGATACCTCCCTGGAATGTCAGGTCCACAGGGGCAGAGGTTGCATTTGTTGTCCACTGCTGTATCCCCAGCACCTGGAACTATGCCTGTCCAGAGTAAGCATTCATGAAATATTTACTGAGTGAATGAATAGCTTTAGGACTAGGAAAAACTGAGTTCTTGAAAATGGTTTATTTGGTGGGAAATGTGAATTTTGTAACTGATTACTAGGAAACTTAGAACCAAGTACATAGCATCTATTTAGGGCCTCACATGTGTTTCATGGCTTTTGGTAAAGAACCTCAGCTCTGGAGCTGGGGGTCCTGGATTTAAACCCCAACCCCACTATTTAAAATATGCATGACTTTAAATGGGTTTACTTATCCTTACTCACCTTTACATGCTTCAGTTTTTTTCTTATAAAATGGGCACAAAAATAGTAACTTACTTGGAAGGACTTTTGTGAAGAAAAAATTAGATAGCAGATGTCAAGTGCTTAGAACAGGACTCAGTATATTTTAAAAAATGGTTTGCTGGTATCAGTTAGATGGACAACCATCTCAATTTGCCCACAACTTGGGGTCTCCCTGGATGTAGGCTTTTCAATGCTACAAATGAGGCAGCCCCAGAACACCATTTCACCTTTTGACACTGATATTTTCCTTTGTCTCTTTTTTTTCTTATGACAAAGCCTGAAAAACCCTATCATGAACGAGTTCAGTATCACACAGCGGCCATAAGATTATGTAAATGAAAAGACTAACACACAAATGTTGATTGATGTTATAACAGTCTGGTCTTCTGATACCCCAAGGCTTCTTGAATAACCAAGAAGTGCTAATGAAATGAGACCACGCATTATAGAAATACAATTTAAAGTGTTTGTCTGCAATCCGCCACAAATTCCGCATGTGATTAGCTTCTCTATGATTGACTTTTTGGCATTTTCTCCCACCTACACTTTTGTGACTATATGAAATTTGAAACAGGTATCAACACCTTTCCTAACACGAGGTTACTAGGATTCCTGGAATGGCAATATGAGAAGCTCTGTGGACTCTCTCCTCAGCAAAACAATTATAACTGGTGAAAACTATATATTTAAAAATCTCTTTTAAGTCCCTGGAAATTGTCCAAAGGGCATATGGAAAAACAAACAAACAATGCATTTGTTCAAGAAAATTTAGTATCTTGATAAGAAAAGTAGGAGTCTGTGCTATTTGAACCATACCCTGTGCCCTTCTCTGACCCCCAGCTTGGCATGATGAAAGCTCTCCTATGGGCAGGTAAAGCCAGAAGCATGGGGCTGCCTCTTCTCCAGCTCCCAATGAAAGGTGTTGGCATCAGCCCAGAAGGAGCAGGCCACAATTCTCATCCCTACCTCAAGCCCAGGCTTACTGCTGTAGGCCTATTCCAGGCAAGAGCAGCTAAGAGATCTGGGGATCCCTTCTCTCACTTAATCCTCACTCACAGGGAACTTTTCTGTGTAGGAGGAAGAGACTATTGACCCAATTAACTGCTCCCACAGCTTGCTCACAGGGTGAAAGTTTTATGCCAGGAAAGGTAAACCACAAGGACCAGAGACTAGTGCCCCCACCAGTGCCTTATTCATAAATTGTGGGTGTCATTCCCACCTCCAACTCTGAAGACAAAAACCATAGGATTTTCTCAATAGAATCAGAAAAAGATTTGATAAAATCTAAAAACCTTTTATAATAAAAAAATCAACAAACATGGAATATTAAGACCTTGATCAATCTGACAAAGAGCATCTATAAGAAACATCCAGTAAATGTCATACTCAGTGGTAAAAGAATAAATCCCTTCTCAGAAATATTAATAACAAAACAAGGATGTCCACTCTCACCATTTCTATTCAACTTTGTACTAGAGGGTTTAGCGAGGGCAATTAGGCACAAACACACACACAATAAAAATCATCCAGGTTGGAAAGAAAGAAGTAAAACCATCTCTATTTACAAGTAACATGTTTCTGTATATTAAAAAATATTTAGAAATCCACCATATAACCATTAAAACTATTTCACCAAGGTCACCAGAAGCAAGATTTTATATATAAATATATATAAATTTCAGTTCTATACACTAGAAATAAATAATCTAAAATGAAAGTAAGAAAGCAAATCCACTTATAATAGTACCAAAAAATAATAAAACATTTAGAAGTAAATTTAATAAAAGGTATAAAACTTGCACTCTGAAAAGTACAAAATCTTCCTGAAAGAAATTAAAGAACTCCTAAATAAATATAAAGACATTTATGTTTATTTATTAGAAGACATGATTTTGTTTAAATGGCAGTATTCTCCAAAGCAATCTAAAGAGTCACCACAATCTCTTCTGGGTATATCTGCAAAGAAAATGAAGTCTGGGTCTTAAAAAGATCAATTGTAAATATATATGCATTCAGCATCAGAACACCAAAATATATTAAACAAATATTAACAGATCTGAATAGAGTAATTGAAAACAATGCAATAATAGTAATTGATAACAATACCATAATAGTACAGGACCTCAATACTGTACTTTGAGAAAAGGAGACATTAGAAATGACATCACAAAAATACAAAGGATTATAAGAGATTACAATGAACAATTATATCAAAAAATTGGACCACCTAGAAGAAATGGATAACATCCTAGAAATATAAAACCTACCCGTCTAAATTATGAAGAATAGAACATCTGAAAAATTACTAGTAGGAAAATGAATTTAATAAGCAAATACTGTCAAAGAAAAGCTAATGACTAGATGGCTTCACAGGTGAATTCTACCATTTAAAAAAGTATTATTGCCAATTCTTCTCAAACTCTTACACAATTTGAAGAGAAGGGGACATTCTCAAACTCATTTTATGAGACCAGCATTATTCTAATATCAAAGCCAGATAATGATACTATAGGAAAAGAAAATTGCACACCAGTACTCCTGATAAATACAGATATAAAGATACTCAACAAAATACTAGCTAACTGAATTCAATAGCCTGTTAAAAGGACCATATACCATGATCAAGTGAGATTTATTTCTGAGATGCAAGAATGGTTCAACTACACAATCAATAAATATGATAGATTACATTAGTATTAGAATGAAAGACAAAATGATAAGATATTTTCAATAGAGGCATAAAAAGCATTTGACAAAATTCAACACCTTTTCATGATTATAAAAACCTCTCAACTAATTGGTATAGAAGGAACACACTTATTTCCTCATGTATAAAATGCTCCCATGTATAAGACGCACCTTAATTTTGGAGCCCAAAATTTGAAAAAGAATGCATTACATCAAGTTATTGAACTCAAGTTTTATTCATCATAAAATTCATACAACTCCTCATCACTGTCAAAATTCCCATCCATTAGCTTGTCCTCATCTGTGTCTGATGATGAATCAGTATCTTCATATATTGCCTCGTTCTCAGTTCTATCTATGGCATTTGAAATGGCACAACTGCTGTATAAGACTCACCCAGTTTTTAGACCCCAAATTTTTTGAAAAAGGGTGTGTCTTATACATGAGGAATTATGGTAATAAGAACCGTATGTATGAAAAATCCACAGCTAACATACTTAACAGTAAAAGGTTGATAGTTTTTTTGCTATGGTTAAGAATAAGACAAAGGGTGCCCACTCTAACCATTCTTTGAAATATTTTATTATTATTATTAAATTTAATGCAGTGACATTGATGAATCAGGGTTCATATGTTGAGAGAAAACATCTCCAGATTATTTTGACATTTGATTATGCTGCATACCCCTCACCCAAAGTCAAATTGTCTTCCGTCACTTTCTATCTGGTTTTCTTTGTGCCGCTCCCCTCCCCCCAACCCCTCTCTCTCCTTCCTCGCCCCATCCCCCCATTACCATCACATTCTTGTCCATGTCTCTGAGTCTCATTTTTATGTCCCATCTATGTATGAATTCATATAGTTCTTAGTTTTTTCTGATTTACTTATTTCACTCTGTATAATGTAATCAAGGTCCATCCATGTTATTGTAAATGATCCGATGTCATCATTTCGTATGACTGAGTAGTATTCCATAGTATATATGTACCAAAGCTTTTTAATCCACTTGTCCTCTGACAGATACTTGGGTTGTTCCCAGATCTTTGCTATTGTGATAATGCTGCCACAAACATGGGGGTGCATTTCTCCTTTTGGAGCAGTTCTTTGGTGTTCTTGGGGTATATTCCTAAAAGTGGGACAGTTGGGTCAAAAGGCAGTTCAATTTTTATTTCTTGGAAATCTCCATACTGTTTTCCACAGTGGCTGCACCAGTCTGCATTCCCACCAGCAGTGCAGGAGGGTTCCCTATTCTCCACATCCTTGCCAGCACTTATTCTGTGTTGTTTTGTTGATGAGCGCCATTCTGACTGGTGTGGGATGATATCGCATTGTGGTTTTAATTTGCATTTCTCTAGTAATTAGTGATGTTGAGCATTTTTTCATATGCCTATTGGCCATCTGTATGTCCTCTTTGGAGAAGTGTCTATTCATTTCTTTTTCCCATTTTTTGATTGGATTCTTTGTCTTCCTGGTGTTGAGATTTACAAGTTCTTTATAAATTTTGGTTATTAACCCCTTATCAGATGTATTGTCAAATATGTTCTCCCATTGTGTAGGTTGTCTTTTTATTCTGTTATTATTGTCTTTAGCTGTGCAAAAGCTTTTTAGTTTGATATAGTCCCATTTGTTTATCCTGTCTTTTATTTCACTTCCCCATGGAGATAAATCAGCAAATATATTGCTCCGAGAGATGTTGGAGAGCTTACTGCCTATGTTTTCTAAAATCCTTATGGTTTCACGACTTACATTTAAGTCTTTTATCCATTTTGAGTTTATTTTTGTGAATGGTTTAAGTTGGGGATCTAGTTTTATTTTTTTGCAGGTAGCTGTCCAATTTTCCCAACACCATTTATTAAAGACGCTGTCTTTACTCCATTGTATTTCCTTACCTCCTCCTTTGTCAAATATCAGTTGTCCATAGAGCTGTGGGTTTATTTCTGGGTTCTCTGTTCTGTTCCATTGATCTATATGCCTGTTCTTATGCCAGTCCCAGGCTGTTTTGAGTACAATGGCCTTGTAGTACAACTTGATATCAGGAAGTGTGATACTATCACGTTATTCTTCTTTTTTAAGATTGCTGAGGCCATTCGTGTTCTTTTTTGGTTCCACATAAATTTTTGGAATATGTAATCTATATCTCTGAAGTATGTCATTGGTATTGTAATTGGTATTGCATTGAATTTATATATTGCTTTCGGTAATATAGACATTTTAATGATGTTTATTCTTCCTAACCATGAGCATGGTATATGCTTCCACTTGTTTATATTTTCCTTGATTTCTTTTATCAATGTTTTATAATTTTCTGAGTACAAGTCTTTAGTCTCCTTGGTTAAATTTACTCCTAGGTACTTAATTTTTTTTGGTTGTAATAGTGAAGGGGATTGTTTCCTTAATTTCTCTTTCTGACTGTTTATTGTTGGCGTATAAAAATGCCTCTGATTTCTGAGTATTAATTTTATATCCTGCCACCTTGCTGAATTCATTTATCAGATCCAGTAGTTTTTTGACTGAGACTTTAGGGTTTTCTATATATAATATCATATCATCTGCAAATAATGATAGTTTTACTTCTTCTTTTCCAACTTGAATGTCTTTTATTTCTTCTTCTTATCCGATTGCTGTGGCTAGGACTTCCAGGACTATGTTGAATAAGAGTGGTGAAAGGGGGCACCCCTGCCTTGTTTCTGATCTTAAGGGGATTGCTTTTAATTTTTGCCCATTGAGTATGATGTTGGTTTGTCATAGATGGCTTTTATCATGTTGAGGTATGTTCCCTGTGTTCCCACTTTGCTGAGAGTTTTGATCATGAATGGGTGCTGGATTTTATCAAATGCTTTTTCTGCATCTATTGAAATTATCATGTGGTTTTTCTCCTTCCTTTCTTTTATGTGATGAATCATATTGATTGATTTGTGAATATTGTACCAGCCTTGCCTCCCCCGAATAAATCTCACTTGATCATGGTGTATGATTTTTTCCATATATTGTTGGATCCAGTTTGCTAATATTTTGTTGAGGATTTTAGCATCTATATTTATCAGGGATATTGGCCTATAATTTTCTTTCTTTGTGTTGTCTTTGCCTGGTTTTGGAATCAGAATTATGCTCGCCTCATAAAAGGAGTTTGGAAGTCTTCCTTCCTCTTGAATTTTTTGAAATAGCTTGAGGAGGATAGGAGTTAGTTCTTCTTTGAGTATTTGGTAGCATTCACTTGTGCAGCCATCAGGCCCTGAACTTTTCTTTGTTGGGAGTTTTTTGATCACTGTTTCAATCTGTTTGGTGTAATCGATCTGTTTAGGTTTTCTGATTCTTCCAGATTGATTTTTGGAAGATTGTATATTTCAAGGAATTTGTCCATTTCATCTAGGTTGTCTAGCTTTTTGGCATACAGTTCTTCATAGTATTTTCTTGCAATAATTTGTATTTCTGTTGTATCAGTTGTTATTTCTCCACTGTCATTTCTAATTTTATTTATTTGAGTCCTCTTTTTTTCTTGGTGAGTCTAGCTAAAGGTTAATCGATCTTGTTTACCTTTTCAAAGGACCAGCTCCTAGTTTCATTGATCCTCTGTATTGTTTCTTTAGTCTCTATGTCATTTATTTCTGCTCTGATCTTTATTATTTCCTTACTTCTACTACATTTGGGCTTTACTTGCTGTTCTTTTTCTAGTTCTTTTAGATGCAGGGTTAAGTTGTTTATTTGAGCTTTTTCTAGTTTCTTAAAGTGTGCCTGTAGTGCTATGAACTTCCCTCTTAGTATTGCTTTTGCTGTGTCCCATAGATTTTCAGTTGTTGTATGCTCATTGTCATTTGTTTCTAGGAATTTTTTTTATTTCCTCTTTGATCTCATTCTTAATCCATTCATTATTTAACAACCTGCTATTTAGTTTCCATGTGTTAGAGAGTTTTTGAGCTTTTCTGTTCTGGGTCATTTCTAGTTTCATGCCATTGTGATCAGAGAAAGTGCTTGATATGATTTCAATCTTCTTAAATTTGTTGAGACCATTTTTGTGCCCTAACATGTGGTCTATCCTAGAGAATGTACCATGATCACTTGAAAAGAATGTATATTCTGCTGCTTTAGGGTGAAAGGTTCTGAAGATATCTATTAAATCGAGTTGATCTAGTGTGTCCTTTAAGTCTGCTGTTTCTTTGTTAATTTTCTTTCTTGAGAATCTATCTAGTGATGTTAGTGGGGTATTGCAATCCCCTACTATTACAGCATTGCTGTTGATCTTGCCCTTTATTTATTTATTTTTTCTCTTTTTTTTTTTTTTTTCATTTTTCTGAAGCTGGAAACAGGGAGAGACAGTCTGACAGACTCCCGCATGCGCCCGACCGGGATCCACCCGGCACGCCCACCAGGGGCTACGCTCTGCCCACCAGGGGGCGATGCTCTGCCCATCCTGGGCGTCGCCATGTTGCGACCAGAGCCACTCTAGCACCTGAGGCAGAGGCTACAGAGCCATCCCCAGCGCCCGGGCCATCTTTGCTCCAATGGAGCCTTGGCTGCGGGAGGGGAAGAGAGAGACAGAGAGGAAAGCGCGGCGGAGGGATGGAGAAGCAAATGGGCGCTTCTCCTGTGTGCCCTGGCCGGGAATCGAACCCGAGTCCTCCACACGCTAGGCCGACGCTCTACCACTGAGCCAACCTGCCAGGGCCGATCTTGCCCTTTAAATCCATCAAAGTCTGCTTTATATATTTAGGTGCTCCTATATTAGGTGCATAGATATTTATAATAGTTATATCTTCCTGTTGGATTGCTCCCTTTATCATTATGTAGTGGCCTTCTTTATCTCTTACTATATCCTTTGTTTTAAAGTCCATTTTGTCTGATATAAGTATTGCTACCCCAGCTTTTTTTTCATTTCCATTTGCATGAAATGGTTTTTTCCATCCTTTTACCTTCAATCTATGTGCATCTTTTGTTTAAGGTGTGTCTCTTGTAGACAGCATATATATGGGTCCTGTTTTCTTATCCACACAGCTACCCTATGTCTTTTGATTGAATCAGTTAATCCATTTACATTTAAGGTTATTATAGATATGTAATTGTTTATTGCCATTTTATTCTTTAAATCTGTATTCCTCTTTGCTATATTCTTTTCCTATTTTGATCTGTTTACAACAGGCCCCTTAATATTTCCTGCAGCATTGGTTTGGTTGTAATGAATTCCTTGAGGTTTTTTTTGTCTGAGAAGCTTTTTATTTGTCCTTCAAATTTTTTTTTTTTGTATTTTTCCGAAGCTGGAAATGGGGATAGACAATCAGACAGACTCCCGCATGCGCCCCACTGGGATCCACCGGCACGCCCACCAGGGGGCGATGCTCTGCCCACCAGGGGGCGATGCTCTGCCCCTCTGGGGCATCGATCTGTCATGACCAGAGCTACTCTAGCGCCTGGGGCAGAGGCCCAGGAGCCATCCCCAGCGCCCGGGCCATCCTTGCTCCAATGGAGCCTCGCTGCAGGAGGGGAAGAGAGAAACAGAGAGGAAGGAGAGGGGGAGGGGTGGAGAAGCAGATGGGCGCTTCTCCTGTGTGCCCTGGCCGGGAATCGAACCTGGGACTTCTGCATGCCAGGCCGACGCTCCACCACTGAGCCAACCGGCCAGGGCTTCTCTTTCAATTTTAATTGCTAGCCTTGCTGGATAAAGTAGTCTTGGTTGTAGGTTCTTGTTCTGCATTACTTTGAATATTCCTTGCCATTCCCTTCTGGCCTCAAGTGTTTCTGTTGAGAAATCAGATGTCATCTTTATGGGGGCTCCTTTGTAGGTGATAGCTTTTTTTTCTCTTGCAGCTTTTAATATTTTCTCTTTATCACTTAGCTTTGGTATTTTAATTATGATATGTCTTGGTGTAGATTTCTTTGTGTTTCTCTTTAATGGAGTTCTCTGTGCTTCTTGAACTTGTGAGAGTTTCTCCTGCATTAATTTAGGGAAGTTTTCAGCTATGATATGATTGAACAAAGTCTCTATCCCTTGTTCTTTCTCTCCTTCTTCAGGAACCCTTATAATGTGGATGTTATTTCTCTTCATGTTGTCACAGAGCTCTCTAAGAGTTTCCTCAGACTTTTTTGTCTCTTTTCTTTTTTCTTCTCTGCTTTCTTGGCTTCATTCAAGTTGTCCTCCAACTTGCTGATTCAATCTTCAGCTTTATCCATCCTGTTTTTAATTCCTTCCATTGTGTCCTTCATTTCTGATATTGTATTTGTCATCTCCAACTAATTCTTTTTTAATATTTTAATATCCTTTTTTATACTTGCTATTTCTTTATTTAGGTGTTCATAGTGACCATCCATTGTTGTTCTAAGATCCCTAAGCATCCTTACAATCATTATTTTGAACTCCACATCTGGAAGTTTGGTTATTTCCATATCACTCAGTTCATCTCCTGAAGGTTTCTCTTGTGGTTTCATTTGGATTGCACTTCTTTGTCTTCTCATTATGTCTGTGTTTTGGGTGTTTTGTTTGTAGAGCTGGTTGAGTCTAGGCTTGGTGTTGTCTGCCTCCAGTTTTCAATTGTGTTATTTCTAGGTCTTCTTGGGTTGGCATCAGCTATTATTTGTAATCCACTTTTGGATTTGGGCCACTTTGAAGTCTTGATTTGTTTGTTTTCTTAACAGGTGATAGTCTTGTTTACCAATCTCAGCAGGAGGCTTCCTTGAAACTGTATCCAGGAATGCAGTGGGTGTAACCTGATACTGAAGGCCTCTTCTAGCAGATAATCTTCTGGGTGCAGGGTGTTTTCTCAGCTTCAGTAGGGGGAGGTGTATCTCAGATCTCCATAGAGACCTGAGTTACTGCCCCTCCTCCCCACTTCTTGTTTTCAGCTGTGTCTTTTTGCGCTGATAGGAACTGGAGAGATGTCTGGAGATCTATGATCCAGAAGCAATTTATTCTTTTGTTTTGTGGAAGGATCAGTCCCTCCCCCAGCTGTGGCCACCTCCAGCACTGGATGAGTCAGCTTTTTAGTTCATCCCCTGCATTCCTCAGCCCCTCACTATCTGTCCGTCTCTCTCCCTTTTCCTCTTGGAATACAAGCCGGTCCTTTCAACACACCTCGCTCCCTGGTTGCCAGGCAAGTGGCTGTGAACAGTATTTTCTGCTCTTTTCCCTGGAGTGAGAGCCCCTCTGGGCTCTCAGCCTCATCCCCCTTTCCATTCCTGTTAGCAGGGGAGATCCAGGCGCTCCCTACCAGGTTTGTTGTGGCTTCTTCTTTGCTCCTTGGTTTTTGAGAGTTGTTCTTGTAGTCCAGAGTTGGTTTTTCATGCTGATTGTTTCTAAATTGATTTGTATTCCAGTTTGGTGGTGAGAGCTGGGAGTCTGTGCATCTGCCTACTCCACTGCCATCTTCTCCAGTGCTGCTGTATTATTATTAACCGAATGAGTCCTCACCATTCTTATTCAATAGAGTACAAGAAATCTTAGCCAGAGGAAGTAGGCAAGAGAAAATATATAAACATTACTCAAATCAGAAAGAAAGAAGTAAAATTCTCTGTTTGCTGATGATATGATCTTGTATACAGAAAATCTTAAAAATACCACCTCTCAAATAACCCCAAAACTATTAGACTTAGTAAACTCGTTCAGTAAAATTTCAGGATACTAAATCAACATACAAAAATCACTAGCATTTCTACACATTAACAACAAAATAACTGAAAAAAATAGAGAAAATAATTTCATTCAAATAATATAAAAAACTATAAAATACTTAAATAAATTTAGCCAAGGAAGTGAAAGCTCTCTGCACACCAAAAACTATAAAAAACTGATTTAAAAATTTGAAGAAAACAAAAATAAGTGGAAATATATCTCATATTTATGTGTTAGAAAAATTAGTATTGTTAAAATCCATACTATCCAAAGCCATTTATAGATTCAATGCACTATCAAAATTGTGATAACATTTTTTATAGAAATAGATAAAATATCCTAAAATTTATATGGAACCACAAAGAACCTGAATAGCCAAAGCAATGTTAAGAAAGAACAAAGCTGGAGACATTACATGTCTTGATTTCAAACTATATTGGGAAGCTACAGTAATCAAAATGGTATGACATTGGGCTAAAAACAGGTATGTAAACCTGCAGGACAGAGTCAGGAGCCCAGAAATAAACCCTTGCATATACAGTAAACTAATATTTAACAAGAAAACCAAAAATATTCAGTGGGAAAAAATAGTCTTTTCAATAAATGGCATTACTAAAACTGAACACATACACATAAAAGAATGAAATTGGATCCCTATCTTGTGCCATTCACAAAAAATTAAAATGGGTTAAGGACTTAAACATAAGACCTGATACTATAAAATTCTTAGGAGAAAACATAGTAAAAAAGCTCCTTGACATTAGTTTTAGCAATAGTTTTTAGATATGATACCAAATATACAATCAACAAAAGCAAAAATTAACAAGTAGGATTATATCTAATATCCAAAATATATAAGGAATTCATACAACTCAATAACAAAGGAAACAAATGATCTAATTTAAAAATGGGCAGGAAACTTTAATGTGTTTTTGTTCCAAAGAAGATATACAAATGGCCAACAGGTCTATGAAAAGGTGATTAACATCACTAATCACCAGGGAAATGCAAATCAAAACCACAGTGAGGTATCATATCATCTTATACCTATTGGAATATCATTATCACAGTGACAAGAGATAACAAATTCTGGCCAGGATGTGGAGAAAGGGGAATGCTTGTGTGCTATTAGTGAGAATATAAGTTGGTCCAGCAGCTGTAGAAAAAAAGTATGGAGGTTCTTCAAAAAATTAAAAATAGAACTACAATATGATCCACCAATTCCCCTTCTGGGTATATAATTGAAGCAGATGAAATCACTATCTTAAAGCAATATCTGGAGTCCCCATGTTCGTAGCTACAATAACTAAGACATGGAAACCACCTGAGTGTCCACTAAAGGCTGAGTGGGTAAAGATGACATTTACATACACACACACACACACACACACACACACACACACACACTATTGAGCCATAAAAAAAAGAAAGAAATCCTGCCATCTATGGCAATATGGATAAATCTTGAAGGCATTATGTTAAGTACAATAAGTCAGATAAACACAAAACTTACATCTCACATATATATGGACTCTAAAAACATAAAACTCATAGACACAGAAAATAGAATGGTGGTTGTCAGGGGAGGGGGTGAGAAAAATGTTTGTCAAAGGGTATATACACTTTACAGAATGAATAAGTTTTAGGGATATAATTAACACTTTACAGAATGAATGTTTTAGGGATATAATAGTTGTAGTGACTCTAACAATATGGTATTGCATCACTTCTCAGCCTTTTGGCTAGGATCAAGTGTAACAATACTGTATTGCATACTTGCAAATTGCTATGAGAGTGGATGTTTAATATTCTCACCATAACAATCAGAGCCACAACAACAATAAAATGGTAGTTATATGAGGTAAAGAATGTGTTGGCCTTGGCCGGTTGGCTCAGCATTAGAGCATCAGCCCAGCATGTGGAAGTCCCCGGTTTGATTCCCAGCCAGGGCACACAGGCAAAGCACCCATCGGCTTCTCTACCCTTCCCTTTCTACTTTCTCTCTTATCTCTCTCTTCCCCTCCTGCAGCCAAGGCTCCATGGGAACAAAGATGGTTCGGGCTCTGAGGATGGCTTCATGGCCTCCGCCTCAGGCGCTAGAATGACTCTGGCTGCAGAGGAGTCCCCAGGTGGACGGAGCATCACCCCCTGGTGGGCATGCTGGGTGGATCCCTGTCAGGTGCATGCAGGAGTCCATCTGTCTACTGCCCCTCACTTCTCACTTCAGGAAAATACAAAAGAAAAAAAAGTATGTGTTAGCTAACCTTATTGTAGTAAGCATTTTGCATTATGTATGTGTATCAAATCATCATGTATACCTTAAACATACACAGTATTTTATGTCAATTATATTTTAATAAAGCTAGAAAAAATGAAACCAACCTAACTGTTTATCAAATAAAGTATAAACAAAAGGTGGTATAGGCACAAAATAGGATATTATTTAGCTATAAAAAGAATGAAGTGCTGATACATGCTACAAGATGGATGAACCTTGAAAATTTTATGCTAAATTGAAGAAGCTGGTCACAAAAGATCACATAATATAAGATTCTATTTATACAAAACTCCCATACTAGGCAAATCAATAGAAAAGGAAGGCAAATTAGTGGTTTCCAGGGGCTAGAGAAAAGGAGAATATGTGAATAATTACTAATGGGTAAAGGGTTTCTTTGGAGGCTAAAATAATATTCTAAAATTGATTGTAGTAATAGTTGCTCCAGTCTGTGAATATATTAAAAGTCATTAAATTTTACATTTTATGTGAGTGAATACAATGGTATGTAAATTATATATCAATAAACCTATTTTAAAAAGTTATTGGAAAATTATTTTAATTGACCATGTATAACAATGTCACTTATTAAACATTTATGAAGCATCTACTATGTGCCTGACACTGTTTGAGGCACAGCAGACATAGTAGTGAACAAAATAGACATAGATCTCTGTCCTCATAGAGCAAACATTCTAGGAGAGGAGATAGACACTAAACACACAAGGAGATTGTATTTTAAAAATATATTGCTGCAAATTTTGCAGTGAATAAAGTCCCTGCCCATATGGATTTTTTCATCAACTATTTTTTATCTGTGTATGTGTGGTACCTAGAGGACCTTATGAAAATAGACTGAATGAAAATGAACTTACAGATATTACAAATACCCATGCCACCCAGATCATTCATTTTGGAAGTCCACTGCGTACTGACTCATCTCATATGTATAGTGACTAGAGAGACAGATTTCCTGCTCCAGCAGCAGCCTCTTCTATTACTCTCATCTATTCTGGGTTTTCAGAAGTCAAAGTCAGCATTTTCACACAGGAACATCCTTACCCATGTGCTCAGTACCTTGGACTTCCCTGAAATTTGCTACACCTCTGTCTTTCTGAGTGAAAGGGAAGCATGCTCATTCTTTCTGTCTGGATTTCCATAATTTATTTAATGAGGAAAACTTGACAATTTTGTGACTTCTGTTATTTTATCAACAAATGTACCATAATGTTTCTAACTAATTTCCTATTATAAAACATTTAACCCTTCCCCCAAATCTGGGCTATTTTCAATAATGTGAGAATACCTCTCACTGTAAGGTCTTCATATTACCTTTGCAAACCAACAAGAGTTCCTTTCAGGTGAGTTTCCCAGACATGGGGAATGATTTTCCCAAAGGTCTTTAGTCTACATTTTTGTAAATCAGAGAATTACTGTAAGCTTTGAAGCTACATCCCTCCCCACCCCCCGAGTTATTGACTTCCTATGTCAGACAGAATCTTGACAAAAAAGAGAGGGCAGACTCAAACTGGGTAAACTAAGGAGTGGGAACAGAATTTAAGGCAGGGGTCATGAACCTTTTTGGCTGAGAGAGCCATGAACACCACATATTTTAAAATGTAATTCCATGAGAGCCATACAACCACCCGTATACGTTACGCATTATCCAATAAAAATTTAATGTTGTCCCAGAGGACAGCTGTGATTGGCTCTAGCCACCCACAACCATGAGCAGTAAGAAATGAATGGATTGCAATACATGAGAATGTTTTATATTTTTAACGTTTTTTTTTTTTATTAAAGATTTGTCTGTGAGCCAGATGTAGCCATCAAAAGAGCCACATCTGGCTCGCAAACCATAGGTTCCCGACCCCTGGTTTAAGGAAACATGTCAGAAGGATAGGACAACTACCCGGAGAAAGTAACATAGAGGAGACATTGTTGGCCTTTCATCTTAAGAGTCAAGGAGAGGAAGCACTTAATAGACTTCATTCATTCAACAAGTATTTATTGAACACACACTATGTGCAATGGGGAGTGTAGATACTAAAGGTGTGATATTTAGGTAGGCAGTGTTACAATGTTATCACCATTTTTGTGATCAATGCAATGCTGAAGACAAACATGTTATCTCCTCAGATCCTCCAAGCTGTCTTTGAGGAAGGTGATATTAATATGATTTTCATTTTGTGGATAAGTAAATCAGGAATCAGAGTGGTTAAGTAACTTGCTCAAGTTTATAGAGCTTGTATTTGGTAGAGCTAAAGTGTAAGTCCAGGTGTGCCTGCCTCTAAAACATGAGCTTCCATGTCTATTTCTTCTTCAACCCCTACTAAGAAAGCAAGGATGTGGTGATCCCTACCTTTGAGAAATAAATGTGGCCTTAAGAAGGGAAAGCCTGCTTAAAATCTTTATAGTGTGATCAGATTAGTTGTACTTTACTTAGCAGGTTGTGAAATTGGTTTTTAATCCTGTCAGTAAGCACACATGCACTCCTAGTTGTAGCTGAATTCTCTTGATCGTCTCAACTATTTATTTACTTAAAGATTGCCCTATCACAAGCAAATGCAGCCACCCCTGTACTCTCTTTTTCTTTTAAGTGTGAGAAATGCACCACTGAAGGGCCCCACATAGTCCCTGTATGATTCATCTACCCATCAAATTCTAGCACCTCTGAAACTAAACCCAACCATTGAGTAGCAATCCCAGAGATCCCAGAGATCCCATGAAAATCACACAATTTCACAATTCTAAAATACTAATGAAAGGGCAATGGACTGGACTCACTTCTTTAGCCATTGGTTTTTACCTTAATCCCCAATATTTCAAAAAGAACATTGTCTCTAGATAGTGATTCTCCTCAGATCCCGGGAAATTTTAAATGACTGTTATGAGGCCAATAAAAACCTTGGCCAATAAACCTGAAATAAAGTTAAATATTGTAAAAGAGACGATATGCATTATGAGTGTTATGAGGACACTTGCATAATTCCTTTCAGAAGTCAGCTAGGAATATTTATTTGGCAAGATGGTATCTGAGTAAATAGGACATTTCCAACAGTGTGTGTGTGTGTGTGTGTGTGTGTGTGTGTGTGTGTGTGTGTTTACAAGACTTTATGGTTTTAAAAATAACATGCAATCTCGTTTACAAATTATAGAAGTCTAATACATTCATTTTAATTATATTTAGAAAGTAAACAAATTATCTGAGGTTACACAGCTTAATATTGAAAAAGCTTATGTAGAGCCTACTGCATCGGAAACTTAGAACAAACATTTTTCCAGTGCACCACAAACCTAAAAAAGCAGCCTAAGACCCATCGTCTAATTTACTTGGGGTTAATGAATCTGTTAATAGAAAAGTGCTTGAAGCTACGTGAACTGGTTAAGTTTATGATAGATGATAGAGATCCTGTTATAGAGGGCCAAGAAAACCAAGCAATGAATTGACAACTTTACCAATAAAAAGATAAAAGGGCTGAAGAAGAATGTGAGTTTTATGCTGTGTTAGTAATTGCCTTAAAATTTTTTTTAAAGACTTTATTGTTTTAGAGCAGTTTTAGTTCACAGCAAAAATAAGAGGAAGGCACAGAAATTTCCCATATACTCCCTGACCCCACACACACACGCCTCTCCCTTATCAATACCCCCAGCAGAGTGGAACAGTTTGTTAAAATTGGTGAACCTCCACTGACACATCATTGTCACCCAAAGTTCATATTTTATCGTCTCTTTTACAATATTTAACTTTATTTCAGGTTTATTGGCCAAGGTTTCCAGCACATTAAGTAAAAAAAAAGCATCAGCTGTATTCTTAATTTTTCTTGCTTTTAATAAAAAATTTTTCTTTGGAAGTTATTTTTTGCACTTAACTTTTTAATTCATTTGGGATTTGTTTTGTTTTGCAATATTAGGTTAAGGTATAATTTGATCTTCCCTTAATAGTTAATCCATTGTCCCAGAGCCATTTATTGAATTATCCTTCCCTTTTTCACTAAATTCGGGATTCAACATGTATTAGTCTTACTTTGCATTGACAATAAAAATGATCATTACCTCTTACCTATTACAATAAAACTTTCTTTCACAGTGAACTTGAAAAAAAAAACCCAAACTAAACCCAAAATTAGCAGAAAGAAAGAAAAAAATATCAGGGCAGAAATAAATGAAATAGAGAAAAAAATAGAAAAAAAATCAATGACATGAAGAGTAAATTAAAAGAAAAAAGATAAAACCAGCTAGACGTCAAGGAAAAAAGAGAAAAGATTCAGAACAAAAACCAGAAACTGAAGAGCAGACGTTGCAACTGATGCTATAAAAATGAAAAGGTCATAAGAGTCAACTATTCACAATTATATGTTAACAAGTTGGATGAACTAATAAAATTAATAAATTTTTAGAAACATACAACTAACTAAGATTGAATTATGAAGAAATTTTTTAAAAATTCTGACACACAGACATTTTTTTGATTTTCAAAGAGTTTGAAATGATGGGTGTTAATTTTTCTTTAAATTTCTGATAAAATTCTACAGTAAAGACATCATCTGAAACTCTTTTTAAAAAATTGAAGAGGGTGTATCACTTCCAAATTCATTATATAACTCCAATATTACTATGCTGCTAAAATCAGACAAAGATACTACAAAAAAAACAACTATAGAGCAATATCTCTGATGAATATTGATGCAAATATCTCCAACAAAATACTTGCAAACCAAATTTAACAACACATTAAAAGCATTATATATATAATGACAAAATAGGATTTATTCATAGAATGCAAAGAAAAAAATCAATGTAATACACCATATTAACAGAATAATAAAAAGAAAAAACCACATGATTATCTAAAGTAATGCAGAAAAAAGCATTTAACAAATTCAGCACCCTTTCATGATAAAAAATAATCACAAGCTAAGACTAGAGGAAAATTTCCTCAACATATAAAGCTGTATGTAGAAGATTCATAGTCCTGACTGGATAACTCAGTTGGTTAGCAGTGGCCCTCAACCCCCGGGCCACAGACCGGTACCAGTCCATGGGCCATTTGGTACCGGTCCGCAGAGAAAGAATAAATAACTTACACTATTTCCGTTTTATTTATATTTAAGTCTGAACGATGTTTTATTTTAAAAAAATGACCGGATTCCCTGTTACATCCATCTAAGACTCACTCTTGATGCTTGTGTCGGTCACGTGATACATTTATCCATCTCACCCTAAAGGCCGGTCCGTGAAAATATTTCCTGACATTAAACTGGTCTGTGGCCCAAAAAAGGTTGGGGACCACTGGGTTAGAGCATTGTCCTGAAACACAGAGGTTGCTAGTTCAATGGTAAAAATTAAAAGTTTTTCCTCCAAAATCACAAACAAGGCAATGAGTTCTCTTGCCCCTTCCATACAACATAGTACTGAAAGTCCTAGACAGAACAATAATGCAGGGAAAGAAAATAAAAAGCATTCAAATAAGGAAGGAAGAAATAATATTGTCTATTCACAGATGGCATGATCTTGTATGTATATAGAAAATATTTAATATTCTACAAAAAACTCTTAGAACTAATAAAAAATTCAGCAAAGTTGCAGGATACAAAATCAACATTAAAAAAGTTGCATTTCTGTAAATTAACAATGAACAATCTGGAAAGAAAAAATTTTTAAAATTATTTATAATAGCATCAAAAACAATAAAATATTTAAGAACTTAACCATGGAGGCAAAAACCTTAATTATACACTGAAACTACAAAAGTTGCTGAAAGAAATGAAAGAAGACACAAATAAATGGAAAGACATCCATGTTCATGAATTAGAAGATTTAATATTATTAAAATATCTATATTACCCAAGATGATCTACAGATCTAATGCAATTACTATCAAAATCCCAATAATATTCTGTACAGAAAAATCAATCCTAAAATTCATATGGAATATCAGAGGACCCTTAATAGTCAAAACAATCTAAACAAAGAAAAACAAAGCTGGAGGCCTCACACATTCTGATTTCAAAACATATTACAAAGATACAGGAATTAAGATAGTACAACAGTGTGATGATTGCTGGCAGAGGTAGGAGATGGGAGAGGAGGGCCTAGGGGGATAAATGGTGATGGACAGAGACTTGTCTTGGCATGGTGAACACACAGTACTGCTTACAGATGATGTATTGTAGAATGAATTGTGTGCCTGAAACCTGTATAATTTTGTTAAACGGTGTCACCCCAATAAATTCAATAAAAAGAAAAAATACAGTATAGACTGGCACAAAGACAAACACATAGACCAATGCAACAGACTAGGGAAGCCAGAAAATGAACTCTCACGTTTATGGGCATAAATCTATCACAGAAGTGTCAAGGCAAAGTAAGGAAAAGACACACTTGCCAACAAATGAGGCCAAAAAAATTGTCCACATGTAAAAGAAAAGAAAAAAATTGGACCCTTACTTTATACCTTATACAAAAATTAATTCAAAATAAGTTAAAGATCTAAACATAAGACCTGAAATTATAAAACTCTTAGAAGAAAATATAGGGGAAAAGCTTCATAGCATTGAATTTGGCAAAGATTTCTTGGGTATGACACTGACATCAAAGCACAGGCAAAAGAAAAAAAAATAAAAAACAGACAAATGACACTACGTACATCAAACTTTAAAACTTCTGTGCAGCAAAGAAAACATAAGCAGATTGATAAGGCCATATAAAAATAGGAGAAAATATTTGCAAAACTATATCTGTTAAGGGGTTTTAATATCCAGAATATCTAAAGAACTTCTACAATTGAACAGGAATCAAACAATCCAATTTAAAAAAAAGAAAAAGGACTCGAATAGATGTTCTCCAAAGAAAATATACAACTTACCAACAAGCATATGAAAAGATGCCCCAAATCACTGATCATTAGGGAAATGCAAATCAAAACCACAATGGGGTACTACCTTACACCCATTAAGGATTGCAATTATTATAAATTCACAAGTGCTGACAAAGCCGTGAAAAAACTGGAACACTTGTGTGCTATTGGTGGAAATGTAAAACAATGCAGCTGCTATAGGAAACAACATGGAGTTGCCTCAAAAAAGTAAAAATAAAATTAACATGTTATCCAGCAACCCCACTTCTGGGAACTTATCAAAAATAGTTGAAAACAGAATCTTGGCCCTGGCCAGATGGCTCAGTAGATAGAGTTGTCCTGGTGTGCTGTCACGGGTTCAATCCCTGGTCAGGGCATATTAAGAAACAATCAGTGAAAGAGACATTTATAAGAGTGTGGTGGTTACGGGGGGGGGGGAGGGGGGAATGGGAGAGGGATAGGGGGTGGGGAGGGGCACAAAGAAAACAAGATAGAAGGTGACAGAGGACAATCTGACTTTGGGTGGTGGGTATGCAACATAATTGAATGACAAGATAACCTGGACTTGTTATCTTTGAATATATGTATCCTGATTTATTGATGTCACCCCATTAAAAAAATAAAATTATATTAAAAAAAAAAAAAAAAAAAAAAAAAAAAAGAAACAATCAGTGAGAGCACAGCTAAATGGAACAACTAAGTGAAACAATGAGTTGATGCTTCTCTCTCTCTCTCCGTTACCACTCTTTCACGCCTCAAATAAATGGAAAAATTTTTAAATAGTTAAAAACAGAATCTTGAAGAGGTATCTGTACAATCATATTTACTGCAGCATTATTTGCAATAGCTAAGACATGGAAACAACCTAGATGTCCATCAACCTATGAATGGATAAAGAAAATGTGGTATATATATAAAATGAAATTATTATTTATACTTTACAAAGAAGTAAATCTTGTCACATGCTACAGCATGGATAAACCTTGAGGATATAATGCGAGGTAAAATAACCCAGTCATAAAAAGACAAATACTGAATAATTCCACTTATGTGAGATGCCTAAAATAGTCAAATTCTTAGAAGTAAAGTAGAATGGTGGTTGCCCGCACATTGGGGGAGAAAAAAAAAAAAGAGAGTTGTTCAATGGGTATGGAATTTCGGCTTTAAAGGATGAAAAAGTTCTAGTGATCTATTGTGCAATAATGTGCATATGGTTAACATTACTATACTGTAAACTTAAGTGGCTAAGATGGCAAATTTTATGTTACATGTTTTTGACTGTATTAAAGAGATGCTGTATCAACATACATGCATGTATGAGATGTTGTATCTATAAACATATCTAGATCTATGTATCTATGACGAGTTAATATAATGGAGCAAGAAAAACAGGAAACCTCTAGTAAAATATGAATAAGTGACATAAACTTGCAATTTAACTCCAAAATGATAAAAAAATATATAGAAAATGATGTCATAACTTGTCATCAATAATGCAAATTAAAACTATTTTAAAAGTCAGAAATCCCGGAGTAATCTTAGACTTGCCTTCTCTTTTCACCATTCTACCCCATATGCAATCATTTTAAGTGAATATATGTAATTATAGATTATACATATTATATATAACAATAAATATACAATACTGTAGGATAATTATACATATATATATATTCACCAAAAATGACTGTACATGGGGAGAATGGTGGAAAGAAATTATATATAGGTACATATATATAATTTAAAAATATCTTCTTCCATAACTACTTCAATGCATTTGATTTTTTTTACTACTGGTATTCTATATATAATATCCATTTCTTCTTTCAATTTGCAAATAGGTAATCTGAGTATTTGTTAAATAATGACAAGATAAAGCTGACTATAAAGTCGTACTGTTGAAGTATGTTCTTGTTGGTTATGTAAAACAGTCTTCCTGCCTTGTGGTGTGTGCATAATAACATAAGGCAAATGTTTGCATAAGCTTTTACAGCCTAGTGCATACATATCTATACTATGTATGTATATATAATAATATACATGTGATATATGTGATGTATAAAACAGAAAGCAAGAAGCTTGTTTAACATAATGTAAAATATTTAAATTGTGAAAATGCAAGCATATTTCAAATATTTAGTAAATACTTCTTAATTTACATTAAGTAAGACTGCCTGTGTACTATATAGTTAATGCAACTATTAGAAAATCAAGTTGATCTTTCCAAAGGGAAATGGATCAATTTCAGATAACCCTCTTGTTTGCAAGTATGGCATTCATTTTCCATTTGTCTTGGGTAAATAAAAAAACATAAGTTAAAAACTGTAAATCTAAAATATGTTGTTGTAAGCTTCCATATAGATGATAACTGATGGTAATTTTGATCTCAAGGAATTCTTTCTCTACCAGTATTTATTGGGCACATATAACACAATTCCTCCCAGTAATAAAAAAGCAGAGGCTGTAGGAATCACCGGGTCAAGAAACAACACCTTCACTACAGTTTATTTCAGTTTAATGAGAAAGTGATGCTTTGTCACAGTCATTTATTCCTGAGCTTCAGTTCTCCAGGAAATTAGTTCAGAAGCCAACTGTGCCCTCACCTTTCTCCCTTACCCCTCCCCTGTCTCCACCACCCATCTTGTAAACAGATCTAAGAATCCTCATGCTTGTTCACTGGAGTAAATATTTTATGAGTGATAAAGTCTTTTCACTTTTGTTCAGTTTAGTAATTCAGGATTACATAGCTTCAGCCCGAGATCAGTTTTGAGTGAAAAGCCAGCTGTTTCTGAAAGGTTAAGCCTTATGTGGCTTATCACTAGTTGTACATATTACTATATCATGTCCTCAGTGCACACGGCTGGGGCAGAGGATGCTTCCATGAGAAAATTGCCACTGAAAGCAAATTCAAAACCATTCTCAGAGAGGAATTACAGCGGCAAGTCTGTGCGAGTTAAGCACTAATCGGCTCATAAGAGTGTATGTGACTCAGTCAGCTCCCCACTGTGCTTTCTCAGACTCACCCCAGACTTTTTCTTCAAAGCAATTATTTAGATTCATAATTATGAATCTATTTATGGGACCATTTGTTTAATGTCTGGCTTTCCTGCTAGCTTTCTTAAAGGCAGGCATCATGCTTGTTTTGCTCAACACCATGATTTTATTTCCTAGCTAAGTGCCTGGAACGTAGTAGGTTCTCAGTAAATACTTATTGCATAAATAAATAAATATTCTGCAAACAAGTTGCTTGAAAAGGATAAGGGGGATCTGAATGGGCTGAGTCTTTCTTGCCTCAGAAACTTCAAGAGTACACAGAGACTTCAAGAATACATTTTCTTGCACAGAGAAGGTGTCCTCAGGATCTTCTGCAGAGGAATGACAGTCAGTCTGTCTCTATAGAACCTCTGAGGGGTAAATGTGGATTAATAAAACTGTATTGTTAGAATAATGTTACATTTGTGAAAACTTTGGAAGTGTCTTCAGCAATGTGAAATAAGGTCCTGCAATATTAGCTCTAAGTGAACATTCATATATATATATATATATACACATTCATATATATTTATATACTCATATGTGTGAAATATATTATTCACACATGAATAATATTTGAATTAATATATAAAAATTCTGGTGCCTTTTCCTTCCAATATCCATTGTGCTTAAAAGAAAATTTACACACAAATTTTTTCTACTGAAAAAAAAAAATCTCTAAAGTTATTTAATAGAATTACGGACATTGAGATAAATGAACTAAGACATGACAGAGCTGAGTACATAATTAGGAAGTAGCCAAATATGTCATCATTAGATATTATGTAAACATATACCCTGAAAACACAAGACATCAACTTTGAAAACCCCTTCGAAGTGATGAGCATTCAGTAGGCCTATTATATACTCTACAGCAGAGGTCAACAAACTTGTTCTGTAAAGGACCAAACAGCAAATACCCCAGATTTGCTAGCCAGACCATCTCTGCCACGACTTCTCAACTCTGCCTTTGTAGCACAAATCAGCCATAGACAATATGTAAACAAATAGGCACAACTGTGTTTCAATAAAACTTTATTTATAAAACTTTATTTGCATATACAACAAAGACTTATATTTGTCCCTCAGGCTGTACTTTGCCAACTCCTGATCTGTATATAGTACACAATATTATTTTTTATTCAAAGATTTTTTGAGTATCTATGGCCAATTTATTTTTTATATTTTAATTGAATTTATTAGGGTGACATTATTAAAATTATATAGGTTTCAGTTGTACAATTCTATAATATATCATCTGTATGTTGTATTGTGTGTTCATCACCCCAACTCAAGTTTCCTTCTATCACCATTTATCTCTTTACTCCTTTCTACCTCTCCCTATCTATGACCAATTTAAAAATAAAAGAAAATAATCCCAATTGAAACAATAACTACTCATATAAAATTCTCAAGAACTTTAATAAGAAGTCTTGGAGACCTACATGAAGAAAATTACAAAAAATATTACTAAGATTATATAAAGAATAACTTGAACAGAGAACAACAGGATAGTTATAGTCTTGAAGAAAAGAGGCAGTATTATAAAGATGCCAATTCTCCCCAAATGAATATTGTATTCAACATGATCAAAACTCCATGGAGGGTGGAATCTGAAGAAATTATATTAAAATTCACCTAAAGAATAATAGCAACAATTTTTTAAAATAATAACAATGGGCAGAAAGAAGCTTGTTCTGCCATATAGTAAAAAATTTTAAGTGCTGTAATATTTGAGACAGTATGCTTCTAGCAATAAACCAGATATCAAAAATAAACAGAATAGAAACTGTGGAAATGACCATGTGAACTGAAACCATGCAAAGCAATCTTAATAATCAATGGGAAAATTATAGTTTTTCTATGAAGTCCAAAAATGTTTGTCAAAACATTAAAAACTTTTTTGTCAGTTATAAATGCATAGAGAAATGGGTAAAAATAACACTGGTATTTATTTAGCACACTGAAACTTTGCATATTAGAAACATTAAGAATTGAAATATTTTATTTGTAAAAAACTCATCAAGGAGATGACGTCAGAGTAATGGCGGGGTAGGAAGCGATACCGATAAATCTCCCCCAAACCTCAACAAGATCTTCAACCAGAAACAGAAAAACCTATCCTTGGAGCCTCCAGATGTTTCGCAATACACCCAAAGGTATGATCGAGCGAAAAATTGGCTAAATATATAACCAAACCCCGAAGGAAATAGGGAGTAAGAAATGCTCCACCTTCCTCACTAACCTAAACAGGGCGATTTTCACTGGAAACTGAGAATATAGAAACTAAGGCGGGCAAAGGGGGTGAATAGATCCAGGCCGCGGCACAAACGGCCGAACCAGGCTGTGGCACGGAGATCCAAGCCAAGGAAAAACTGATCCTTTGGCAACCCGGGCAATACAAGCTAACACTCGCGCCAAACCCAGACAAAGAAAGACAAGCAGCGCAGCCATTTTACCTGATCCCCTGGTAGGCGCATAGTGGGCGAGAGATTCCTTCCAAAGCCCCCGGAGGGTGCGCCCGTGTTACTCCACAGAGAGGCAGAGTCAGAGGTCTTTGTGTGGGCCGAAAGCCTCCGGGCTGCCCCAGCACCCGGGGAGAGCCGCTCACGGGGAGGGAGCGAGAGCTAATTCCAACACTGGAACTTTCAGTGCGGGCGGGAGGTTTCACTCAGAGGGCGAGACTCCGGCCTCACATCCTGGTCTGCGCGCATGGAGAGTGGGAAGGAGACTCCTCCCAGCACCTCCGGAGTGGGAGCCCATGTTGTCCCACGGAGGGGCAGAGTCAGGGGCCTTTGTGTGGGCCAAGGGCGGAGTCACGGGCTGCCCAGCGCCTTGAAAAAGCCGCACACGGGGACAGAGCAAGAGCCAATTCCAACACTGGAACTTTTCAGTGCGGGCGGGGGGTTTCACTCAGAGGGCGAGACTTCCGGTCTAACATCCTGGTCTGCGCGCACAGACCTGCCCGTGTTACCAGACAGAGTGACAGAGCCAGAGGTCTTTGAGTAGGCGAAAGCCCCGGCTGATTATGCTAGCGGCTCTGACTGACTGAGCCTTACCCAGAGCCCTGTGCTGAGTGGGAATAGAGTGGGGAGTTGCCAGCTCTTTGAGCCTCTTACTATCCAGGCAGAGGCAGCAGCAACCCCATAGCTGGATTCTCAGGCTGCTGGTTGAGGAAGGAAAGACTAGGAGAGAGGCTCCTGGAACACGGACTCTCTCACTGTCGGAGCCTATAAACGCTAATGAGCCTCGACTGCCAACGAGACTGAAGCACAATACATGACATCGCCATAGAGACTTATCAACTGCAAACCTCTATCTGAGCGTGCCAAAGGGGCAGAACCCGGGGTACAGAGTCACTGACCAGGAAGAGGGAGAGAAAAGAAAAAGCAAGAAGATAACCTCTCAAAATCAGAATAATCTGCAGACTTTATAACCTATCCCATTTTATTATATTTGTTCATTTGTTTCTCTTATCTTCATCCTTGATTTTTTTTTTTCTTTTTTCTTTTTTTTTTTCCTCCTCCAATTTGGTCGTTTAATTCCCTACCGGTCTTACTCTCTCCTCTCCTTGAACTACACTACCCATAAGTGTTACATCTCCCATTATCTTTTCTTTCCTCTTCCTTTCTCTCTATGAGGGTTGCACTCCAAAACCCTTGACTCTCTCTCTCTCTCTCTCTCTCTCCTCTTTTTTCTTTTTTCTTCTTTTAGTGGTTCCCTCTTTTTTTTCTCTCTCTCTCTTCTTTTCTCCCTCTGTATTAGTTTCTTCCTTTTTCCTTTACGTCTCCTCTCATTCAAACCTCAATAACAAACAAATTATTTTATCTGGGACTCAAACTTATGTTTGTGGCATTTTGGGGGGTTTTTACTTCACCTTTTTAACTCACTAGCAGTGCTCCCATCCCTGGCTCTCCATTTTATCAAGCTCTTGTTCCACTAAATACAATAGTAATTTTTTTAATTTGTCCCCCCATTTTCCTGTTTCCCTCTTACTCCTCTCATCATAACTCTTAGTCAACCAACACCTAAAAGCAAATCATTTTATTCTTGATCCAAATTTTTTCATTATTTGCTTTTTGTGGGTCCATACCTTCCCCCCCTTTTTTTTTTCTTGCCCCTTTATTACTTTTCCCCAATTCAGGCCCTCCATTACAGGCATTGTTTGTTCTATTAAATACAATATAATTCACAGTTCACCACAAGATTTTCTCAAGAAAGAGGGGAGAGGAGAGGAGAGAAAAAAAAAGGAGGGGGGGGGGAATAATTTCCTTTTTTTAAAATTTTCATTTTATTTTATTTTTCTTTATTTCATTATTAATTTTTAAAAAAAAACTTTTTTCAATTTTTTATTTTTTTAACTTTTTATTTTTTATTAAATCTCATTAATACTATAAAAAAAACCACCCTCAGATGCCATTAAGGAAGAGAAAATCAAATATCATGGATACAAAAGAAAGAGAGGTAACACAGATAGAAGAGGAAAAATCTATGGAGAAAAAATTTAATATATTGGAAACCTTGGAGTTAAATGACAGAGAATTCAAGATAGAAATCTTAAAAATACTCAGAGATATACAAGAAAACACAGAAAGGCAATTTAGGGAGCTCAGAAAACAACTCAATGAATACAAAGAATATATGTCCAAGGAAATTGAAACTATAAAAACAAATCAAACAGAGATGAAAAACTCAATTCACGAGCTGAAAAACGAGGTAACAAGCTTGGCTAATAGAACAGGTCAGATAGAAGAGAGGATTAGTGAAATAGAAGACAAGCAACTTGAGGCACAACAGAGAGAGGAAGAAAGAGACTCAAAAATTAAAAAAAATGAGATAGCCCTACAAGAATTATCTGACTCCATCAAAAAGAATAACATAAGAATAATAGGTATATCAGAGGGAGAAGAGAGAGAAAATGGAATGGAGAACATACTCAAACAAATAATAGACGAGAACTTCCCAAGCCTGTGGAAAGGACTAAAGCCTCAAATTCATGAAGCAAACAGAACTCCGAGTTTTCTTAACCCCAACAAACCTACTTAAAGGCACATCATAATGAAATTGGCACAAACCAATGGCAAAGAAAAAATTCTCAAGGCAGCCAGGGAAAAGAAGAATACAACATATAAAGGAAGGCCCATTAGATTATCATCAGATTTCTCAGCAGAAACTCTACAAGCAAGAAGAGAGTGGACCTCAATATTTAAAGTCCTGAAAGAGAGGAACTTTCAGCCACAAATACTATACCCATCAAAGCTATCCTTCAAATATGAAGGAGAAATAAAAACATTCACAGATACAGAAAAGATGAGGGAATTTATCATCAGAAAACCCCTACTCCAGGAATTACTAAAGGGGGTTCTGCAATCAGATACAAAGAACAAAAAAAAAATAAAGCCACAAGTAAAAGCTCCAGGAAGAAAACAATAAAACCAAATTTAAACTGTGACAACAACAAAAAGAAAGGGGGGAGAGGATGGAGATTAACAGTAGCAAAGGACGATGGAGTGCAAAAGTACTCACAAAATAGTGTGCTACAATGAACAGGGTAGGAACCCTTTTCATTACCTAAAGGTAACCACCATTGAAAAAACCACCACAGAAGCACATGAGATAAAAAAGATAGCAACAGTGGAAAGATGTATGGAATACAACCAAATAAAAACAAAAGATAAAAAAACGAAAGAGAAGGATCAAACAAGACACAAAACTAACAGAAAGCAATCTATAAAATGGCAATAGGGCCCTGGCCGGTTGGCTCAGCGGTAGAGCGTCGGCTTAGAGTGCGGAGGACCCGGGTTCGATTCCCGGCCAGGGCACACAGAAGAAGCGCCCATTTGCTTCTCCACCCCTCCGCCGCGCTTTCCTCTCTGTCTCTCTCTTCCCCTCCCGCAGCCAAGGCTCCATTGGAGCAAAAATGGCCCGGGCGCTGGGGATGGCTCTGTGGCCTCTGCCTCAGGCGCTAGAGTGGCTCTGGTCACAATATGGCGACGCCCAGGATGGGCAGAGCATCGCCCCCTGGTGGGCAGAGCGTCGCCCCTGGTGGGCGTGCCGGGTGGATCCCGGTCGGGCGCATGCGGGAGTCTGTCTGACTGTCTCTCCCTGTTTCCAGCTTCAGAAAAAAAAAAAGAAAAAAAAATGGCAATAGGGAACTCACAAGTGTCAATAATTACACTAAATGTAAACGGATTAAACTCACCAATAAAAAGACACAGAGTAGCAGAATGGATTAAAAAAGAAAATCCAACTGTATGCTGCCTACAGGAAACTCATCTAAGTAACAAGGATAAAAATAAACTCAAAGTGAAAGGCTGGAAAACAATACTCCAAGCAAATAACATCCAAAAAAAAGCAGGCGTAGCAATACTCATATCTGATAATGCTGACTACAAGACAACAAAAGTACTCAGAGACAAAAATGGCCATTTCATAATGGCTAAGGGGACACTGAATCAAGAAGACATAACAATTCTTAATATATATGCACCAAACCAAGGAGCACCAAAATATATAAGACAGCTACTTATTGACCTTAAAACAAAAACTGACAAAAATACAATCATACTTGGAGACCTCAATACACCGCTGACGGCTCTAGATCGGTCATCCAAACAGAGAATCAATAAAGATATAGTGGCCTTAAACAAAACACTAGAGCACCTGGATATGATAGACATCTACAGGACATTTCATCCCAAAGTGACTGAGTATACATTTTTCTCCAGTGTACATGGATCATTCTCAAGAATTGACCATATGTTGGGCCACAAAAACAACATCAGCAAATTCAGAAAAATCGAAGTTGTACCAAGCATATTTTCTGATCATAAAGCCTTGAAACTAGAATTCAACTGCAAAAAGGAGGAAAAAAATCCCACAAAAATGTGGAAACTAAACAACTTTTAAAAAATGAATGGGTCAAAGAAGAAATAAGTGCAGAGATCAAAAGATATATACAGACTAATGAAAATGACAATATGACATATCAGAATCTATGGGATGCAGCAAAAGCAGTGATAAGAGGGAAGTTCATATCACTTCAGGCATATATGAACAAACAAGAGAGAGCCCAAGTGAACCACTTAACTTCACACCTTAAGGAACTAGAAAAAGAAGAACAAAAACAACCCAAAACCAGCCGAAGAAAGGAGATAATAAAAATCAGAGCAGAAATAAATGAAATAGAGAACAGTAAAACTATAGAAAAAATTAATAGAACAAAGAGCTGGTTCTTTGAAAAGATCAATAAAATTGACAAACCCTTGGCAAGACTTACCAAGGAAAAAAGAGAAATAACTCATATAAACAAAATCCAAAATGAAAGAGGAGAAATCACCACGGACACCGTAGATATACAAAGAATTATTGTAGAATACTATGAAAAACTTTATGCCACTAAATTCAACAATCTAGAAGAAATGGATAAATTCCTAGAACAATACAACCTTCCTAGACTGAGTCAAGAAGAAGCAGAAAGCCTAAACAGACCTATTAGTAGAGAAGAAATAGAAAAAAACCATTAAAAACCTCCCCAAAAATAAAAGTCCAGGCCCTGACGGCTATACCAGCGAATTTTATCAAACATTCAAAGAAGACTTGGTTCCTATTCTACTGAAAGTCTTCCAAAAAATTGAAGAAGAAGCAATACTTCCAAACACATTTTATGAGGCCAACATAACCCTCATACCAAAACCAGGCAAGGATGGCACAAAAAAAGAAAACTACAGACCAATATCTCTAATGAATACAGATGCTAAAATACTAAACAAAATACTAGCAAATCGAATACAACAACATATTAAAAAAATAATACATCACGATCAAGTGGGATTCATCCCAGAATCTCAAGGATGGTTCAACATACGTAAAACGGTTAACGTAATACACCATATCAACAAAACAAAGAACAAAAACCACATGATCTTATCAATAGACGCAGAAAAGGCTTTCGATAAAATACAACACAATTTTATGTTTAAGACTCTCAACAAAATGGGTATAGAAGGAAGATATCTCAACATAATAAAGGCCATATATGATAAACCATCAGCTAACATCATATTAAATGGCACAAAACTGAAGGCTTTCCCCCTTAAATCAGGAACAAGACAGGGTTGTCCACTCTCTCCACTCTTATTTAATGTGGTACTAGAGGTTCTAGCCAGAGCAATCAGACAAGACAAAGAAATAAAAGGCATCCATATCGGAAAAGAAGAAGTAAAGGTATCACTTTTTGCAGATGATATGATCCTATACATCGAAAACCCCAAAGAATCCACAAAAAGACTACTAGAAACAATAAGCCAATACAGTAAGGTCGCAGGATACAAAATTAACATACAGAAGTCAATAGCCTTTCTATATGCCAACAATGAAACAATTGAGAATGAACTCAAAAGAATAATCCCCTTCACAATTGCAACAACAAAAAAAAATACTTAGGAATAAACCTAACAAAGAATGTAAAGGACTTATATAATGAAAACTATAAACCATTGTTAAGAGAAATTGAGAAAGATATAATGAGATGGAAGAATATTCCTTGTTCTTGGTTAGGAAGAATAAATATAATCAAGATGGCTATATTACCCAAAGCAATATACAAATTTAATGCAATTCCCATCAAAATTCCAATGACATTTTTTAAATAAATAGAGCAAAAAATCATCAGATTTATATGGAACTATAAAAAACCCCGAATAGCCAAAGCAATCCTAAAGAAAAAGAATGAAGCTGGGGGCATTACAATACCTGACTTCAAACTCTATTATAGGGCCACGACAATCAAAACAGCATGGTATTGGCAGAAAAATAGACACTCAGACCAATGGAACAGAATAGAAAGTCCATAAATAAAACCACATATATATAGTCAAATAATTTTTGATAAAGGGGCCAAGAACATACAATGGAGAAAAGAAAGCCTCTTCAATAAATGGTGCTGGGAAAACTGGAAAGCCACATGCAAAAGAATGAAACTGGACTACAGTTTGTCCCCGTGTACTAAAATTAACTCAAAATGGATCAAAGATCTAAACATAAAACCTGAAACAATAAAGTACATAGAAGAAGACATAGGTACTAAACTCATGGACCTGGGTTTTAAAGAGCATTTTATGAATTTGACTCCAATGGCAAGAGAAGTGAAGGCAAAAATTAATGAATGGGACTACATCAGACTAAGAAGTTTTTGCTCAGCAAGAGAAACTGATAACAAAATAAACAGACAGCCAACTAAATGGGAAATGATCTTTTCAAACAACAGCTCAGATAAGGGCCTAATATCCAAAATATACAAAGAACTCATAAAACTCAACAACAAACAAACAAACAATCCAATAAAAAAATGGGAAGAGGACATGAACAGACACTTCTCCCAGGAGGAAGTACAAATGGCCAACAGATATATGAAAAGATGCTCATCTTCTTTAGTTATTAGAGAAATGCAAATCAAAACTGCAATGAGATACCACCTCACACCTGTTAGATTAGCTATTATTAACAAGACAGGTAATAGCAAATGTTGGAGAGGCTGTGGAGAAAAAGGAACCCTCATACACTGTTGGTGGGAATGTAAAGTAGTACAACCATTATGGAAGAAAGTATGGTGGTTCCTCAAAAAACTGAAAATAGAACTACCTTATGACCCAGCAATCCCTCTACTGGGTATATACCCCCAAAACTCAGAAACATTGATACGTAAAGACACATGCAGCCCCATGTTCATTGCAGCATTGTTCACAGTAGCTAGGACATGGAAACAACCAAAAAGCCCGTCAATAGAAGATTGGATAAAGAAGATGTGGCACATATACACTATGGAATACTACTCAGCCATAAGAAATGATGACATCGGATCATTTACAGCAAAATGGTGGGATCTTGATAACATTATACGAAGTGAAATAAGTAAATCAGAAAAAACCAGGAACTGCATTATTCCATACGTAGGTGGGACATAAAAGTGAAACTAAGAGACATTGATAAGAGTGTGGTGGTTACGGGGGGGAGGGGGGAAAGGGAGAGGGAAAGGGGGAGGGGGAGGGGCACAAAGAAAACTAGATAGAAGGTGACAGAGGACAATCTGACTTTGGGTGATGGGTATGCAACATAATTGAAAGACAAGATAACCTGGACTTGTTGATCTTTGAATATATGTAACCTGATTTATTGATGTCGCCCCATTAATAAAATAAAATTATAATTTAAAAATAAAACAACTCATCAAAAGTCATTTGAGCACTGCTTGTCATATTCTCTCTTTTTAAAATTTTATTTAGAAAATTAAATTTAACGGGGTGACATTGATCAATAAGAGTACATAGGTTCCAGGTAAACATTTCTATAGCATTTGAACTGTTAATTATGTTGTATACCTGTCACCCAAGGTCAAATCAGTTTCTGTCACCTTATATTTGTTCCTCTTTACACCCTTCTCACCACCCCTACCCCACCCCTCTCCACCATGTCCCCTCCTTCTGATAACCACTTCACTTTTATATATTGTCCATGAGTCTCAGTTTTATATCTCACCCATGTGTAAAATCGTACAGTTCTTAGCTTTTTCTGATTTACTTATTTCATTCAGTATAATGTTCTCAAGATCCATCCATGTTGGCATAAATGTCACTATGTCATCATTTCCTATGGCTGAGGAGTATTTCGTTGTATATATATACCACATCTTCTTTATCCAACTCTTTATCGAGGGCCACTGGTTGTTTCCATGTTTTGGCCACTGTGAACAATGCTGCAATGAACATGGGGGTGCATGTGTCTTTATGTACTAATGTATTTGAATTTTGGGGGTAGATACCCAGTAGAGGGATTGCTGGGTCATATAGTAATTTTTTTCATATGTTTTTGAGGAACCATCATACTTTCTTCCATAATGGTTGTACTAATTTGCATTTTTACCAGCAGTGAATGAGGGTTTTTTTTTCTCCACAGCCTCACCAACACTTGTTATTACCTGTCTTGTTCATAATAGCCAAGCTAACAGGTGTGAGGTGGTATCTCATTTAGTTTTGACTTGCATTTCTCAAATAGCTAGTGAAGACGAGCATCTTTTCATATATCTGTTGGCCATTTGTATGCCCTCTTGGCATACCTGAAAGTGTCTGTTCAGGTCCTCTCCCCATTTTTTATTTGTGTTGTTTGCTTGTTTGTTGGTGAGCTTTGTGAGTTCTTTATATATTTTGGATATTAACCCCTTATTGGAGCTGTTGTTTGCAAATATCATCTCTCATTTAGTTGGCTGCCTATTTATTTTGTTGTTGGTTTATTTTGCTGTGCAGAAACTTTTTAGTTTGATATAGTCCCATTCATTTATTTTTGCCTTTAGTTTCCTTGCCTTTGGGGTCAAATTTATAAATTATTCTCCATAGCCAAGGTCCATGAGTTTAGTACCTATGTTTTCTTCTATGTAATGTATTGTTTCAGATATTATATTTAGGTCTTTTATCCATTTTGAATTAATTTTTGTGCAGGGGGACAAACTGTAGTCAAGTTTCATTTGTTTGCATGTGGCTTTCCAATTTTCTTAGCACCATTTATTGAAGAAGCTCTCTTTTCTCCATTGTGTGTTTTTGGCTCCTTTGTCAAAGATGATTTGTACATATATATGTGATTTTATTTTGGGGCTTTCGATTATGTTCTATTGGTCTTTATGTCTGGTTTTTTTTTGTTTGTTTGTTTTTTTCCAATATCCTGCTGTTTTGATTATTGTGGCTCTGTTGTATAATTTGAAGTCAGGTACTGTGATACCTCTGGCTTCATTCTTATTTCTCAGGATTGCTTTGGCTATTCAAGGTTTTTTATGGTTCCATACAAACCTGGTAATTTTTTGTTCTATTTATTTAAAAAATAACATTGGAATTTTGATGAGGTTTACATTAAATGTATGTTGCTTTGGGTAATATGACCATATTAACTATGTTAATTTGTCCAATCCATGAACATGGAATATTTTTCCATTTCATTGTGTCTTTTTCCATTTCTTTTACTAATGTTTTATAGTTTTTAGTATATAGGTCCTTCACATCCTTTGTTAAGTTTATTCCTAGGTATTTTTGTTGTTGTTACAATTATAAAAAGAATTGTCTTTTTTAGTTCATTTTCTGAAGTTTCATTGTTGGTGTATAGAAAAGCAATAGACTTCTGTAAACTGATGTTCTACTCTGAGACTTTTCTGTATTGGTTTATTGTTTCTAATAGTTTTTTGGTGGTCTTTGGGGTATTTTATGTACAAGATCATGTCATCTGCAAAAAGTGATACCTTTACCTCTTCTTTCCCGATATGGATGCTTCTTATTTCTTTCTCTTGCCTGATTGCTCTGGCTAAAACTTCCAAAACTATGTTGAATAATAGTGGAGTGAGTGTGTAACCTTGTCTTTTTCCTGATTTTAGAGGAAAAGCCTTCATTTTTCACTGTTTAGTATTATATTAGCTGATGGTGTGTCATATATGGTCCTTATTATATTGAGGTTCTTTCCTTCCATTACTATTTTATTGTTTTAAACATAACAGGATGTTGTATCTTATTAAATGCCTTTTCAGAATCTATTTATAGGATCATATGATTTTTGTTCCTTGTCTTGTTGATGTGGTATATTATGTTGATCAGTTTCCATATTTTGAACCATCCTGTGCTCCTGGAATGAATCCCACTTGATTCTGATATTTTTTAAAGTGTTGTATTCAATTTTCTAGTATTGTGTTTAGGATTTTTGCATCTGTATTCATTAGAGAGATTGGTCTATAGCCATGATGGCAAACCTTTTTATAAAAACCGCCCACTTTTGCAGTGCTGGTCAACCTGGTCTCTCCCACCCACTAGTGGGTGTTCCAGCTTTCATGGTGAGCCAATCACGGTGCCATTTGGTTGCTCTGCTACCACTCACCATGAAAGCTGGAATGCCCACTAGTGGGCAGTTTTTATAAAAAGGTTCGCCATCACAGGTCTATAGTTTTTGTGTGTGTGTGTGTTGTCCTTACCAGGTTTTGGTGTGAGGGTTATGTTGGCCTCATAAAATGTGTTAGGGGGTGTTGCTTCTTCTTCTATTTTTGGGAAGACTTTGAGGAGGATAGGTACTAAATCTTTGAATGTTTGGTAGAATTCACTAGTGTAGCCATCTGGTCCTAGACTTGTGATTTTGGGGAGGTTTTTTTTTCTTTTCCTTTTTTTTTTTTTTACAGAGACAGAGAGAGAGAGTCAAAGAGAGGGATAGATAGGGACAGACAGGCAGGAATGGAGAGGGATTAGAAGCATCAATCATTAGTTTTTCATTGCGACACCTTAGTTGTTCATTGATTGCTTTCTCATATGTGCCTTGACCATGGGCCTTCAGCAGACTGAGTAACCGCTTGCTCAAGCCAGTGACCTTGGGACAGTGACCTTGGGTCCAAGCTGGTGAGCTTTTCTCAAACCAGATGAGCTCATGCTCAAGCTGGCAACCTTGGGGTCTAGAACCTGGGTCCTCCTCATCCCAGGTTGACACTTTATCCACTGCGCCACCACCTGGTCAGGTTATTGGGAGGTTTTTGATAATTGTTTCTGTTTCCACCCTGCTTATAGGTCTATTTAGTTTTTCCACTTCTTTGTGACTCAATGTAGGAAGACTGTATAGTTCTAGGAATTTATCCATTTCCTCTAGGTTGTTGAATTTAGTGTCATATGATCTTTTATAATATCCTACTATGATTCTTTGTATAGCTATGATGTCTGTGGTAAGTTCTCCTCTTTCATTTCAGATTTTGTTTATTTGAGTTCTTCCTCTTTTTTCCTTAGTGAGTCTAGCTAGTATTCTGTTGATTTTATTGATCTTTTCAAAGAACCAGCTCTTTGTTACTTTTTTCTATAGCTTTTTTGTTCTCTATTTCATTTGGTTCTGTTCTAATTTTCACTATTTCTTTTCTTCTGCTGACTTTGGGTTACCTTTGTTCTTCTTTTTCTAGTTCCTTAAGGTGTGATGTTAGGTTGTTTACTTGGGATCTCTCTTGTGTCTTGATATAAGACTGTAATGATATAAACTTCCCCCTTATTACTGCTTTTGCTGCATCTCAGAAATTTTGATATGTTATGTTGTTATTCTCACTTTTCTGTATATATATTTTGATCTCTGCTTTTATTTCTTCTTTGACCCAGTAATTTTTAGAATTATGTTGTTTAATTTCCACAGTTTTGTAGGTTTCTTTACTTCCTCTTTGCAGTTGAATTCTATATAATTTTAAAGCTTTATGGTAAAAAAATATGCTTGGTATAATTTTAATCTTCTTGAATTTGTTGATGTTAGTTTTGTGGCCCAACATATGATCTATCCTTGAGAATGTTTCATGCACACTGGAGAAGAATGTATAATCTGATGTTTTGGAATAAAATGTCCTGTAAATGTCTATTATGTCCTTTGATCCAGTGTGTCATTTAAGGCTGAATATTCTTTACTGATTTTCTGTTTGGATGATCTATCTAAAGCTGTCAATGGTGTATTGAAATCTCCAAGTGTGATTGTTGTTTTGTTTGTCTCTATTTTTAGATCAGTTAGTAGATGTCTTATATATTTGGGTGCTCCCTGGTTCAGTGCATATATATTAAGAAGTGTTATATCTTCTTGATACAATGTTCCCTTTATCATTATGAAATGTCCATCTTTGTCTCTGGTTACTTGAAGTCAGCATTGTCATATATGAGTATGGCTACATCTGTTTTTCTTTGGATATTATTTGCTTGGAGAATCATTTCCCAACCTTTTACTTTGAGTCTATTTTTGTCCTTGAAGCTTAGATGTGTCTCTTTAAGGTTACATATGGTTGGGTTTTGTTTTGGATCCAATCTACTACTCTGTGCCTCTTTATTTGTGACTTCAGTTCATTTCTATTTAGGGTAATTATTGACACTTAAGGATTTCCTATGGCCATTTTATGTTTTGTTTTCTGGTAGATCTGTGTCTTATTTGGTTCTTCTGTGTTTCTGTCAGTTGTTTTGGTTTGGTGGCATTTCATACTTCTTTCTCCTGTTTCTTCTTTTTTAAGCTGTATATTTCAGTAGTGGCTTTTTTGTGGGTGGTTACCATTAGGTCATTAAAAGAAAAATGTTCATTATGTACAGGAGTCCTTTATCTTATGAGTGCTTTTGCACTCTTTCCTCCTTTACTACTGCAGATCTTTATCCTCTCCACTTTTATGTTATTGTTGTCACAGATTATCCTTGTTTTAATTGTGATCTTGGTGGAGATTTTACTAGTAGTTTTGATTTTTTTTGTTCTTTGTTTCTGATTGAATAACCCCTCTTGAGTATTTCCTGCAGTGGGGGTTTTCTGGTGGTAAATTCCCTCAGCTTCTATACATCTGTAAAAGTTTTTATTTCTTCTTCATATTTGAAGGATAACTTTGATGGATATAATATTCATGGCTGGTAATTCCTCTCTTTCAGTACTTTAAATATTTGGGTCCACTCTCTTCTGGCTTGTAGAGTTTCTGGTGAGAAGTCTAATGATAACCTAATGGGCTATCCTTTATATGTTACGTTCTTCTTTTCCCTAGATGCCTTGAGGATTCTTTCTTTGTCATTAATTTTTGACAATTTTATTACAACATGCCTTGGAGTAGGTTTGTTTGGGTTGAGGTAATTTGGCATTCTGTATGCTTCTTAGATCTGAGACTAAATTTTTACATAAGCTTGGGAAATAAATTCTCATCAATTATTTGTTTGTATATGCTCTCCATTCCCTTCTTTTTTTCTTCTTCTGATATATCCATTATTCTCATATTTCTCTTTCTGATGGAATCAGACAATTCTTGTAGAGCTCTCTGTTTTTTCCATTTGTGAGTCTCTCCCTCTTCCCTCTGTAGCAACTCTAGTTGCCTGTCTTTGATGTCACTGATTCCTTCCTCTATCTGCTTCTTCTATTAGTGGAACTTGCTACCTTAGTTTCCAATTCATGTATTAAGTTCTTTATCTCTGTTCTTAAAGTTTCAGTCTCCTTAGTGAGGTATTTGTTTTATTCATTAATTTGTTTTCTGAGCTCAGTAAGTTACCTATTAGTGTTTTCTTGCATCTCGAGTATTTCAGAACTTCAATTTTGAATTCTCTATCATTTAACTTCAACATTTCCATGGAATTGAGATTTTTTTTCTGGAGATTTAAAATTTTTTTCTGAACTACTTGTCTATCTTGTGTAGCCATAATATTCAATTTCTTTTTTTGTGTGTGTGTATTTTTCTGAAGCTGGAAACGGGGAGAGACAGTCAGATAGACTCCCAAATGCGCCCAACCAGAATCCACCCGGCACGCCCACCAGGGGCGACGCTCTGCCCACCAGGGGGCGATGCTCTGCCCCTCTGGGGCGTCACTCTGCTGCGACCAGAGCCACTCTAGCACCTGGGGCAGAGGCCAGGGAGCCATCCCCAGCACCCGGGCCATCTTTGCTCCAATGGAGCCTTGGCTGTGGGAGGGGAAGAGAGAGACAGAGAGGAAGGGGGGGGTGGAGAAGCAAATGGGTGCTTCTCCTATGTGCCCTGGCCAGGAATCGAACCCGGGTCCCCCACACGCCAGGCCCACGCTCTACCACTGAGCCAACCGGCCAGCACCTCAATTTCTTCTTCTGTGATGGCATTTGAGACTGTTATTGTTAAGAACCTTAACAAAAAAAAACTTAAAAAATAAAAATTAAAATAAAAAATACAATAAAAATTTGAAAAATGAGGACAAGAAGAAAAACTATAAAAAAATTTAAAAACCCCATAAAAACAAAATCAAAATACCCACAAAAATAAGAATAAAAAATAAAAGAATTAAAGAAAATGAAATTCAAAAAAGAAAAAAAAATAAGAAGAAAAAAAGAAAAGGGAAAAAAATGAAAAAGAAGAAAAAACAATTTAAATTTTGAGAAATTTTTTTCTCCAGTAGGTGTTGCTGTATTATAAGTTTTAGCTCTGTGAAGTTCCTGGGCTGTCCTCTGCTGAGATGTTGTTATTGCAATTTTGCAGGTGGGGCCACAGTCATGTTGGTGGGTGGGGCATGTTGTGAGAGCTTTATGGCTTCAGCTTTCCAGCTTTATGGCTCTAGCAATGGCAATCTCAAGCTTCTGGGTGCTCCTCCCCACATATCAACAGACCCTGGGACCAGACATGGAGCATCTCTGTTCTTCATAGGAGAGAGTAGCTCTGGAGAGCTAGCTGTGGGGTTTATCTCTGCCATTCTTGGTATAGCAAGGTAAGAGAGCTGTGGGGTCTGGGAGGCTGGGGGCCATACTTTAGCTTTCACTGTCTCTGCCAAGTATGAGTTGCAGGCAGACCATGGGAATACTAGCCATGAATCCACACTCTGGCCACTTTGGTTTATCTCCCCCTCTGCCCCTCTGTCTCACTGCTCTTTGAAGCAGAAGGAGAAATAGTCACCCTGAGTTTCCCTTTCTGTACCTCTCAGACAAAATCCAGAGAGCCCGAGCTTCCTTCTTCTCTGTAGTCCAGCAGAGAAAAATAAAACCCAGTCACTCTGGGTTTGTTTCTTCCCTAAAGCTGACTAATAAACTAATGTATTTTATCTTCTGTCCTCCTTTTCACTCCATCCACCTTTAGTCCATTTAGTGCCTGTGAGCCCAGCTGGGGTTCCTTCACTGTTATAATTGTGCAGTTTGTTGAAATTTCAAGGGGAGAGATTAGAAGTATCTCTCATGCTGCCATTACTCTGACGTCATCCTCCGTCATATTCTCATGGTTCATCTTATGATATCAAGCAAGCATTTTCCTATACCTTGCCAACTTTTCCTAAGTTTGGATCTGTTTCCATTACAATGTCATGAAATATCTTTGAGAATTCATTTAATATAGGGTTTTATTGCCGGCATCACTTTCTCCAGGACATCTTCATCTTTTTGTCATAACCACTTCCCTCCTTTATGCAGTTAAATTGACATTCACTAAGTTTCTCTGACTGCCTATCTATAATTTCCCCAATGGCAGCAGTGTCAACATTCCCAAGATTGCTTTTATAAGTTTATGTTCAATTCACATTCCACTTCTAGTGTTATCAATTTTTATTTCTTTGTTGAACTTTACTCCTTGTTGGTTAATTCCCTCTCTTGGCTGTCCATTTTTATCAAATGTTACATATGCTTATCATTCAGAGATAAGGAGGCAATATAACTATACACTTTACAGTCTGTGCATAAACTGAATAACAGGTGCACCATGACCAGTCATAGACAGGCTTTGAAGGAATGTGGTCAGCCACTAATCATAATGTGCCTCTGTTTTTTATCTAGTAATTTATAGACTGAAGAGTTAGCTTGGACTTTATACAATCACACTTCATATGCCATGGGAGTCAAAATTTGAATCCTGTGGTTAGAGGATTGGTGTAATTTAATTGAACCTAGTAACTAAAATTCACGCATATCAGAAATGTGCAAAGTAGGACTTCCCTGGTCTATGTCTGTGTGATTATCATAATTCAGAATGGGAATAGGAGAAAAGTTGTATAAGAGATGCTGGGATAAGTGATAACTTCTGTGGAATAAAGCAATGTTTATATCTGTCACAGTATACTTTAACATAAATCCCATGATGTTTGAAAAGTTAAACATAAAAGCTATAAGAAAATTATAAGTGAGGAGGCCCTGGCCTATTGGCTCAGTAGTAGAGTATCACCCAGGGTGTGGATGTCCCAGGTTCGATTCCTGGTCAAGGCAAACAGAAGAAGCGCCCATCTGCTTCTCCACCCTTCCCCCTTTTATCTCTCTCTCTCTCTCCCCCTCCTGCAGCCATGGCTTAATTGGAGTGAGTTGGCCTAGGGTGCTGAGAATGGCTCCATGGCCTCCACCTCAGGCAGGCTTGGTTGTTCAACAATAGAGCAATGCCCCAGATGAGAGAGCATTGCCCTCTAGTGGGCTTGCTGGGTGGACCCCAGTCGAGGTGCATGTAGGAATCTGTCTCTGCCTCCCCTCCTCTCATTGAATTATAAAAAGAAATTATAAGTAAGATTCAACATTGTTTGGAGAAGATATAAATTTAGATAGAAAATGCTCAGAATAATGTGGTTTGTAATGGTCAAGCTCATAACCAGTAAATTTTATTAAAGTGCTTTTTTTATATCTCATCTCATTTTATCCTTTCCACATCTTGAAATATAGCTAGCAAAGATAGCACATAAGTGATAATGTCTTTGTTCTCATGAAACAAAGTTAAAGTATTTAGGTTTAAAGTAAGTAACTTGATGTCTACAATCAACTTTTAGTTTAGCCAAAAGAGCTATATATCTATAGATAGTGGACATATAGGCAGACAGACAAATAGCAAATAATTACATATTAACAGCTGATCAATCTAAAAAGATATTGGTTCTTAGCACACTATTTTTCTGCTCTTCTATGGGTTTAACACTTTTTAAAATGCAAAATTTGGGAAAATAAAGGATCTATAGTGCATTGTTTAAATGGATACTTAACTTTTTTTTTTTTTGTAAATTCTGGTTTTTTTCATGGCTTTCTTTAATGAAATCTAGGGGAAACCACATCAATGTGCACATTAGTCTATTTTGTGCTATTGGAATTAAATATTTACTATAGTCCAGCTGTCTTTTAGAGAGACAAATGCTTTTAAAGGTTCATATTGACACCTCTTTCTCTTAGTTAAGAGCTAACAAAAATAGCTCTGCTCTTGAGACTGAAGGTGCTCGTGAGTTTTTAGTAGCTTGGAGAGAGGTAAATCATCATTTCCCAGTTTAAAGTTTTTATCAACTAATATCATTGCTGGTATGCATAGACCTCAGATACCATTCAGGACCTCAATCTGTCTGGGATCAAAACAACTTCAATCAAAATTCCATTTTGAATCTCAAGATTGGATAATTTCATCAGCTCACCTTTCTGACTGACTAGAGCCAGTTATTTTTCTTTTTGAAAATTCGTTGTCTATTTTTATGGGCCCTTCTCTGAAAGCAAGGGAGGCTGAATCTATAGATTGCATAAACTGGTGTCCTTTGACCACTGGCTTCCAGTTGGGCTTAGACAATGGAAACACAGGAGGGAAGAAAGGGAAAGAGATTGGGGTATTTATTTCCCACCAGCTCCCTACTTGGAGTTACATTTCTAACAGAAGCAGCATCCTTCTGTAGTTGTAGCATCTCCACCCTCACTTCCATGATGCCAATTCTCACCTTCTTATGGTCCTTTAAGCCCAGGAGTACAAGGGCTGTACGTGTTGCTGGTTTTTCGGTGCCCTGACATTCTTTGTTGGTCCCATAATCCTGCTCACACCTCAGTGAATAGTCCTTTCACTTAAGTTCTCCTCAGTTGAATAATTTGAATCAGACTCTATTGACTGTCAAGACCCTGGCTGATACATTGGTCATCTTTCCTTTTCTTTACCATCAAACTATACCATGCTCAATTTCCTATGCCTGATATATATTTCGCACCATTTACCTGAGTCTTGACACTTTCCAATGTTCACACCAGGGAACCAGGCAATAGTTATCAAACATTTCTCTATCTTTATTTTTCATCACAGAATGCATCCTCTCTGCCAAACACATGTGCATGCATGCACATGCACACGCGCGCGTGCGCGCACACACACACACACACACATCCCTTAATAAAAAAATGATTTCTCCCTGATGGTACTTCTTTTTTACAGCTTTCTTGTGGGAAACAGCTCATCACTCCACACCCAACATGCATAGACAGGGTTCCCAATTATCTCTCTCTCCCCACAGCTGTTTGTAAACCAATACACCATCACCTTCATATAAAAATTATTTTTACTTTAAGACTCATTGCAGTCTTATAGTAGCTTATTTTCCTTTTCCTCCATCATTTACTCATCCTTTTATTCTTTGAGAATATTGCCATTTAGGTGAAAATGATCCCTTCTTCACTACCTTAGGTGACTTGGAAGTCCCTTGATGCAATCAATGTCATTCAAGTTCACCTCCATTTCAGTGAAGCTGAACACACCTATGGTTAAGGTATAGGTTCAGGTACAAGGGACAGATTTCTAACATGACAGTGGCTTACACAACTTCAAGCGGTTATGTTGGCTATGACCTATGAAATCTTTATGGGCCCAGATGCCTTCTTTGTGGCTCTGCCATCTATAGGTTATTGCGCTTGTCTACATGGGCCATGATGGCTCCCTGCCACATCTACCTTTCAGTCAGCAGTGTTTCAGGTGAGAACAACAGTAGAGAGCATTACGCTTCTTCCAGGGCACGGCCAAGATTGTGCATATTACTTCTCAGTTAGCATTGACAGGTATGACTTTGTCATATGGCCGTGCAAAGTTGTAAGGGAGGCTAGAAGCACATTCTTTATTTGTGGTGACTGTGAGTCTAGCTAAAAATTTTATTGTTAAGGGAAAAAGAATAAACTGTACACTGGGCTACTCCTAGAAATTTCTGCCACATATCACATCCTAGACATTAACATCACCCAAACCTACCCACTATGACATTCTAATCTCGATTCTCTAAAAATCATCTCTTTTCCACATATTTGTCTCATTCATTAAGTCCAACTAAATTTATTTGTGGACAAAAATAAGACTAGAATCCACTGACCCCCTCCATATTAGTTTGAGTTTTCAGACAAATCCTGTAGCCAGCTGAGACTTCATGATGCATTTCTCTCTCTCCTGTTCATTCCTCTGCCACACTGAAATGAAAAGACTCCAATGCTGGATAAGCCCAGCTCTCTGCCTTTTCTTTCTTGCGCATGGGTGGCTGAGCTCCTGCAAAAACATGGGTTGGTCTCGTGACACATTAAAGGTTGCCATTGTCTGCTGGGCTTCAGGGTTGCCTGGAAACCCTCTGAGTGTCCCTCAGCCAGCTCCGTCTTCAGTTCTCCACAGGGAGCATTTCACTTTCCTCAGGCCTCCAACGGCACCATGTCCTGCTTCTGTCCAGGAGCTGATGGTGTAAGCTTCCTACTGCTGCTGTAACCAATTACCACAAATCCAGTGACTTCAAACAACAGGGCTTTACTCCCTCATAGTTCTGCAGGTCAGAAGTCTCAAGTCAAGGTAGCAGGAGGGTTAAATTCCTTCTGCTGACTTCAGAAGAAGATTTGTTTCCTTACTTTACAGCTTCTGAAGGCCGCCTGCCTTCTGGGACCCCTTTCTCACCTTTCTCAAATCACTATGATCTTAGTTTCTGTTTTCACACCTCTTACTCTTTTTGCCTTCTGCATTCCTCTTATCTCAAGGCCCTTGTGATTACACTGGGCCAAACTGAATAATTCAGCTGATCTCCCTGTTTGAAGATTGTTAACTTGATCACATTTGCAAAGTGCTTTGCAGTATAAGGGAACATATTCAGATTTCAGGGATTTGGACATGGACACCATTGGGGGCCATTACTATACTCATCCTACCGCTGTGACCTTTTGTCCCACTTCACAGACAAAATACAGGCATTGGGAAGGAGTTTCCCCAATATCATTTCTGGTTCCTTGGGGACACATTCATTTATTTTCATATTCACTCTAACCTCTCTCTTTCTAGTGTCAATGGAGAGGCTGTTCTTCCCGTCAGAGGCTGACTCCCAACCTTTTGCTGTACCTCAAATTTCTTTATTAATGGTTTTCACCTTAAATTCTTCCTTGTTTGCTATTCATATTGCTACCTCAGCTTTCTTTTGGTTTATTTATTGCTAGTGTAGGTTATTCTTTTAATAGTTAGCTTTTTATGCTGTTATACTATAGTGGTTCATTCTGTAAACACCTGGATGTATAAAAATATAGCAAGTTCTGCTATCACATGACATAAGCATCCCTAGAAATCACAAGACTGTGCAAAACTGGGCAGTAAAAAAATCACGGGGCTTGTAAGCACAATGGGTTTAGAGGTACAAATATTCAAACACTCCATCAGAAGCATATTCTTTGAAAAAAAAGAGAAAACAAGAGTAGCACAGTTTTAAACAGTCAAGAAATGTAGAAATACTGCAACAGATTGGATATTTTACCTTGAAAAACACCTGCAGTTTGCTTGGGGAAGCGGCTGTCAGAGGGTTGTGGCTTGCCGGGTACTGTGAAATGGAGGAAGGGAGGTTGCCTGCATCAGAAGGAAGGTTGTCACATCACTGTGGATGGCGTGGCTCATAACACATGTGGTGAACCGAGTTGCTGGTAGACATTTGAAGCCTGTGTATCCCTGTGCTGGTCTAGCTGTGTGAAGTTTTTCGCATTCCGCTAGTCTCTTTTGTGGACAAATATCACACAAAAGCAAGTGTGAAAGTTGTGTTATGTTCCAAATGTCCCTTAATGTATCAATCACGTTGGAATGAATTCCAATGTCTAAAAGAAGCATTAGAGCAAACTTAACTGTACATGCTGCATACTCAGTATTCTCATAGGCAAGTTTAAATTTATATTTCTTATGATTACTAATATATTAAAACTAGTTTATTTCATTTTACCTTGTGTTTTCTATGATTTATTTTTTCTTTTGTTCTCCCAGTCATCTGTTAAATTTATTAAATCCTCCTTTTCCCCCTTTTTTCTTTACTATTTTATTTATATTCTTTTTGTTGCCATCCTTAAATTTTAAAGTGCCTTTTCTACTCTAAAGTCAGTCAGTACGCCTATCACCTCCTGCACAAGTCCCTTGGAACATTGAACCATCTAAGAAAACTCCTGCATCTTCCCTATTATTGTTTCACTTATAATTTCACTTTGTTTTTAAACATGCATGCTTTTTATTAGATTTTTCTAGTCAACCATCACCAGACTTACTGCTGCATTTTACAAATATCTTTGTTCAACTATTACTTCTTGCCTATCACTTGCCCTTTTTCTGAGTTCAATTTCCTTCACCAATTATGTCAGGATGGGCTTGTAGGCAACAAACTTCATTATGAAAATATTTTGATTTAGTCCTTCCTCTTCAGGGAACATTTAACTTGCCATGGAGTCTTAGATTTTCTTTTCCCCTTCAGCACTTGGAAGATGTTATTTTTATTTTTTTTGTCTCTAACATCTGTTGTTGATAAGAAATCTGCTGTCAGTAGCTTTTCAGGGTTCTCTATATCCATGATGTCTGTGATTTTATTACTAATGCAGTATGGATTTCTTTGACATCCTGCTGAGGATTTAGTGTGTTGTCTCTCTCTAAAGACTCACAACTGCATTGGAAGTTGTTCATCACTATTCCTTTCAACAGTATCTCTCCCTCCTCCTCTTTAGTCTTTCGAATTCCCATCAGATGAGTACTGAGGCTTTTCATTACGTTTTCATATCTCTCCATTTCTCTTTCAGATTCCGCATCTCTTTATCTCCCTGTGCTGCATTCTGGGTCACGTCTTCAGATAATTCAGTTTACTAATTCCCTATTTAGCTCTCTAGTCTTATGTTTAACCTATTTATTCCTTTTAAAAATTTTTTGAAGTCCCGGGTTCAATTCCCTGCCAGGGCACACAGGAGAAGCGTCCATCTGCTTCTCCACCCCTCCCCCTCTCCTTCCTCTCTGTCTTTCTCTTCCTCTCCCGCAGCGAGGCTCCATTGGAGCAAAGATGGCTCGGGTGCTGGGGATGGCTCCTTGGCCTCTGCCCCAGGCGCTAGAGTGGCTCTGGTCACAACAGAGCGATGCCCGGAGGGGCAGAGCATCGCCCCCTGGTGGGCAGAGCGTCGCCCCCTGATGGGCGTGCCGGGTGGATCCTGGTCGGGAGCATGCAGGAGTCTATCTGTCTGTCTCTCCCTGTTTCCAGCTTCAGAAAAATACAAAAAAAAAAAAAAAAATTAATAAACTCTTGCTACTCTTAATGTTAATTTTATCTACTCGTTCTTTATTGATAATGCTCTCCAATAACCATAGTATTTTGTTCCTTCATTTCTAAACAAATTTATTTATTTATTATTTATTTATTTTTGTGAGGTGAGAGAGAGAGAGAAGAGGGGAGGAGCAGGAAGCATCAACTCCTGTATGTGCCTTAACCAGGCAGGCCTGGGATTTTGAACTGGTGACCTCAGTGCTCCAGGTCAACACTTTATCCACTGCACCACCACATGTCAGGCAACAAATTTATTTCAAAGTCTCTTTCAGAATGCTCCAATATCTGAATTCTGTCACTTCTCATCCTTTCTGACTCTCAGGGTAGGGACTGCTCCCTCTTCGTGTGTTGTTTTTCGGGAATATTTCCCACAGGACATTAGTCACAAAGAAACCTACGCCCTGTGACCTTGAGGTTCTGATTTCTTAGGAATGACTCTTTTCCCAGCATAGTTCAGAGCGGATGTCCTGCTCCATGTTCATTCAAAGATAGGGCAACCCCTTCCTCAGAAGTGGATTAAGGTTGGTTGAGGCCCCGGCGCAGAAGAAAATATTAGGCCCCTTAAAAAAAAAGGGAGAGACAGGAAAAATAAAAATACATGTTAACCATATCTTTAAATAGATAAAAAATATTATGTACTATTAATGTTAAAATTGCACATGTGAAACCAAACTTGGTGTCATTAGAAAAAAATGTAAAGTTGGGGTTTTGCCGGGCCCTTCAGAAGTCGAAGCCCAGGGCGCACACCCCGTGCGCTCGCCATTAAATCTGCCGCTGCCCTTCCTGATGTCCAGCTCTACACAGGGTGCTGTTTGTATAGAACCTTCACTTCAGATCTTACATCAAACATTAGCCTCCAGAGGATTCCCTTTTCGTCTTGTGGTCCTTTGGTGTTGCTAGCTCAGCACAGCACTTTATGGTTTTCTCTTCATTTTTGATGCCTGAAATTCTACTTTCCATGTCTTAATGCTTAACTGTGTGTTTAAAATAAACTTTCCAAATTATCTAACATCTATACATATAGGTAGGTAGATAACAGATAAGTAGATAGATACAGATTAGAAATCTTCCTGTGTCTGTTTTGTTTGTCACATTGCCCAGAAGACTTTTCAAATACTATTTATCTGTGGCTGACTCCCAAGTCTCTATTTCCAACCCAGACCTGCTGATTTGAGCTCTAGAGCCATGTCACACCACCTACAAACCTCCACCTGGGCACAGCATAATCATCTAAACCCAGAACATCCCCAAACCCCAACTCTGCAACTCTTTTCTCCATGTCCCTACCTTAATAAGTGACAACACCATGGGCCACAGTGCCCAACCTAAAACCCTGGAAATCATCTTTGGTTTCTCCTTGTACCTCTCTCTCTTCCTTCAGGGTTAATTTCTCTGAGGATGACAAACCATCTCAGTTTTACCAAGATCAAGCTGGACAAGCTGCTCACTTTTTTGTTGTTGTTGTTGTTGTATTTTTCTGAATTGAGAAGCAGAGAGGCAGAAAGATAGAGTCCCGCATGCGCCCTACTGGGATCCACCAGTATGCCCACCAGGGGGCGATGCTCTGCCCATCTGAGGCATTGCTCCATTGCAACTGGAGCCATTCTAGCTTCTGAGGTGGAGACCATGGAGCCATCCTCAGTGCCCAGGCCAACTTTGCTCCAATGGAGCCTTGGCTGTGGGAGGGGAAGAGGGAGACAGAGAGAAAGTAGAGAGGGAAAGGTGGAGAAGCAAATGGGTGCTTCTCTTGTGTGCCCTGGCCAGGAATCGAACCCAGGATTTCCACATGCTGGGCTGACACTCTACCACTGAGCTAGCCAGCCAGGGCCCAAGCTGCTCACTTTAATTTTGCCCCTAAGTGTTTCTCAAAATCCTTCACTTCCCTTTGTATGCACTGCTTTACTTCAGACAACCTCAAACACTAGGATTCCTCCAATGGCTCTTCCTCAATTCCACCTGTCTCTAGTCTTAGCCTTGCCCATACATTCTTCATATTTTGGATAAAATAGTCTTTTAGGGATACATCTAGTTAGCTTCAAATTAAGTCATCCACTGGCTCTCATAGTCTCAAGGATAGTATCTAACTTTTTAACATAATCCACTGCACATCTCTCCAGAATGTGGCTCCTGCCTGCCCACCACACTGGCTCCAGTCATGTTGGAAGACTCACAATTCTTCAGATATGCAATGGGATTGGGTCCTTCTGGCCCTTCCAAATAGGCTGCTCTTTTGCCCTGGACTGCTCTTTTTAGGCTCTTTACCTGATGACTGCCTGATTTTCATTCAAAATTTAGCTCTTATATGTCTTTCTTCCAGCTCTCCAAAGTCATCTCTTCAGGAAAGCTGTTTTTGAACCCCTCCCCTACTCGGCTTGAATAAAATGTCAGCTTTGTACGAGTCATAAATTGCCTCTGCTTGCAGCTACCAAAGCACTTGTCTCATCATGTTATAATTATTTATGTGCTTCTCTCTCTATTAGACCATGGAATTATTGAAGAAAAAGGATGTGATTTCTTCTTTGTAATTCTGCTGCTTAGGATATGCCCACCATATGTTCCATGAATGAACAGGAACTGGGAGCTTGATGGTGTGAGAAACAGGCCTGGCTGTCCCTTAATAAGCCACTTAATTTCTGTTCTCAGTTTCTTGACCTCACTTTGCTTGGCTGCTCCTTCTCCCCCTTCAGGGTTCAGCTCATATGTCACTGTCTCTAAGAAACCTTTCCTGATCCCCCCCCCATGGCAAGGTTAAGGGCTGCTCTGATGAAATCCCACAGCACCCCATGCTGCCCCTGTCTTTTTGTCCGTAACTCCCATTAGTGGAGGAGCCACTTCTGTCTTGTTTATCTCTATGTTTCAGCTTCAAGCACAATGCCTGGCACACAGTGGATGATCAGTAAGTAACTGCTGGATCAATAAGCTATACAAACTACAAGACTTCAAACAGAAGAGCATGATCACTAAGATACCTTCAGGCTCTTACCCTCTGGCAAGCAGAGATAAAGCTCTGTATTTCTACAGTGACCAAGAAGCATTTAATGATGTTCGCTGCTTTTGAAAACCCTCTGAATGTCATGGCTTCAACCTTCATTGAGGCAGACACACATTCCATCAAGTTTGGGCCCAAAGTGAGAGCATTGTAAGGCAGAAAGCTGGATAAACAGAAACAGGGTTGTCCTAACAGTGAAGCTAGAGAGAGAAGGAATCCTAACAGCAAAACCCTAAGAGCAAAACTATGTGTTTCTCATAAGTGTGGAAGAGGATACATTCAGAAGACTCGCTGCTAGCCCACAACAAGCCAGTGACACCTGGGGAAGGCCAGGGATGTTGTAGTCTGACCTTATTCACTCCACCTCCTCTGCCACAGTGGCAGGGCAAGCCCACAGGTCAGTCCTCACAGGCAGAGCCGGCACTCGGTGTGCTCAGGCCCTGCTCCTGCCCCTGCTGACTGGAGAACCACCTGTCTCTCTCCACAGGCACGCCCACCGCCACCCCAACTGAGCCTCCCTGACTGTCCAGACTCCTTCTTTTCACTCACCTCTCACTTCCCACAAAGCCCTGCAACTGTGCCTCTCTAGCCTACTTTCCCTCCAACACACTCTTCCATATTGGCAAATAGAGAAAGTTCAGTTATCATCCCCGGCAGCAGCATCTTGTTTTTTCCATTCCTATACATCAGGGGTCCCTAAACTTTTTACACAGGGGACCATTTCACTGTCCCTCAGACTGTCAGAGGGCTGGACTATAAAAAAAACTATGAACAAATCCCTATGTGCAGTGTGCATATCTTATTTTAAAGTAAAAAAACAAAACAGGAACAAATACAATATTTAAAATAAAGAACAAGTAAATTTAAATCAACAAACTAACCAGTATTTCAATGGGAACTATGGGCCTGCTTTTGGCTAATGAGATGGTCAATGTCCGGTTCCATATTTGTCACTGCTAGCCGTAACAAGTGATATGACGCGCTTCCGGAGCCGTGACGTGTGCGTCCCGCGTCACTGGAAGTAGTACTGTACATAAGTGCCGCCGCCACGCTTTGCGGCGCTGCCACATCTTGTGCTCCTCTCACCGACCACCAATGAAAGAGGTGCCCCTTCTGGAAGTGCGGTGGGGGCCAGATAAATGGCCTCAGGGGGCCGCATGCGGCCCGCGGGCCGTAGTTTGGGGACCCCTGCTATACATGTTCACTTGATCCTTCCTGAACGAGTCGCTTTCTGTGTTCACCAATTACCACCAGGGCTTCCTGTCCTTTATCCTCTGGAATACAGCTCCATGGTAGAATAATTTTACATCTAAAGAGAAAATGGGTGATTAAGACTTTGTCAAATATTTTTACTTAAATTACTCATCAAAAATCTTTCTTAAGTCAGAACTCAAACTTTCAAATGGTCAGACAAGCTTCCCAAAGAATTCTTTTGGGAGAATTACTTGGATCCTAGAGATTTTTTTACTTGTTTCTATTATTGCAGTTGTGTTTCCATTTCTTCCACTTATGAAGGAGTGCATTAATGTAGAAAATGTGTTACAGTAAAACATAAATCTCTGTCAAAAGGGCTAATTTTAGAACTCCTGTGGATAGGTCAATGATGAAAAAGAGGAAAGCAATGAGAAAAACAAAAATTACTTCTGTAGGGGCTCATGTGTGAGTCTTGAGGAAAAAGTGACTGAAAACAAATGGGAGGAGCTGTTTTCACACTGTGAGAGATTGTGGTGCAAAGAGGGTCACACAAAAGGAGGGGTAGACATTGCCTCAGTTTCTTCTTAGACCTGCAGTCCATGTGGCCTGTTGGAGTTAGAGACCTTTGAGAATGACTGCTTACTGGTGGACAGCAGGGACGGAGGATGATGGCAAGCCTCTCTGAGGACACGAGCAAAGACACAGCAAGCACTATGTGGTAGCTGGCAGAATTTGTTAATAAGCACCTATGAGATAGTCTCATTTCTAGAAATAATTGCAGGAGAGTTGGGAGGGGCCAGAGGTCCTTTTAATAACAAATGGGGCCAAGAGCCATTGTAATAAGGTTTATTATGGTTAATACGACTGTGCGTTCAAGCGTGGCCTCTATAGACAGAAGTTATATCTTGGAGAATCTAGTCTATGGTTATTGAATTCTGCTGTAATGTTCATCTGTATAATAAAATAATCATCACCCAGAAAACAGAGCCAGTAAGGCATCTGCAGCATGACTGCCCAACCACCGGCACAGCCATACCTCAAAATATGTGCCAGTTTCCAAGGGTTGGGCTAGTCCCACTGAAGAAAAAGAACCAATGTTGAAGTTAGTTAAATTCCTGCGGACAAACACTGTTTATGGCTTGATATAGCCAACTTAGAATGGCACATTCACAAATGTGTGTGAATGGCTGTAGGTGAGAAAAATGTCAAGTGAAGAGAGGTCCTACCTAGAAGCTATGTGTAAACCAGCATCAATAGAAACCGAATTTGTTCATTTTTTTTAATGGCGTCTTTTCTGGAGCTGAAAAAAAGACATGTAAGAGCAAATAAGTTTGGATTGCTCCAAATCCCCTGCTCTATTTCTCTGGGCAGAGTCTCCTGGATGAGCCGCAGTAGACAGCAAGAGGGAAAGCAGTAAAACCTGGGAGAAAAGCAAAGGACACACCAAATGTGCATGTTTGGGGACCCTATGACTGATGCCCAGCTCATGCAAAAGGTTTTGGAATTGTGGCTACAATACACTATTGAGATGGTACTCCAGTGGTAGATCCTTGAGGTGGGGAAGGGAAGAAATGATAGAAAGCCAATGTTTTCTGCACTAGAGGTACACATAGCCTCAGGTTACTACAGCCTTGGTTGTGAGTTAAAAAACCATGTGGTGATTTAACACTGTATCTAAATGTGGCCTCAACCCCCAACCAACTAGATCTATACCAAAAGCTCGAATTACAAAATCAGTGAAGAAAAGCCACAATTGGAGACTGGCCAAAACTGGCTTATTGGGAACCTTTGATGACAGAGGCTATTGTGGACACTGGGATTCTATTAAAGTCTCAAGGCCTGTTAAGATTCTCACTGCCACTGTTAATTAGGAAGAGCAAATGAATAGACAGGAAAGCATAAGAATGCAGATGCCCTCCTCCAGGTTATAGTGATGGAAGTTGAAGTGAATATGTCCCAGCAATCTGAGATCATTGTTGGGGTTGTTAATCTATTTTTAGGGAACAGGATCAATCAAGCCCCATCCTTATTAATGAAGAGACACATACACACACACACACACACACACACACACACACACACACATACACACACACTGGCAGGTTAGAGATCAAGAAAAGAGATAATGTTGCAATGCAAGGCCAAAAGCCATCTGCTGCAGAATTGCCCCTTGCTTAAGAGAGATCAGGCTGTTATTCTATTTAGGCTTTCAGCTGGTTGGATGAGGCCCACCCACATTGTGGGAGCACAATCTGCTTTACTCATAGTCTACTGATTTAAATAAATCTCACCCAGAAACATTTAAGGTAATGTTTAACCACATATCTAAATACCATGGCCCAACCAATTTGACAAATAAAATTAACCATCCTTGTATATATTCAACTTTCGTAGGTAATACTAAACTATTTGCCAAAGTGGCTGTACTAACTCAGGGTCTTATGGATGGAAGCCTTCAGCTTCTCATTAAGATAGAGTTGATATTGATACACAGCCTATTTTATATTTCAAGGGTGAATAGCCACACATACCCCTCCCCTCTTACAATGCCCAAAGAAGTGAAAGCTAGGCTGAAAGAAGGCCTTGCTTCTTAATGCTCAGTGTCAAGTGTAGTTTTCAAGTCTTTCTTGCAACCAACATCAGACCAGGTTTCTTCTGTAAAACATGACAGAATGAGGTATCTGTGGCTGCATGTGGGCTTCTACCCACATTTCCCATCAGTGAATGAGGTCACAGTCCACACAGTTGCCCAGTCAGAATCCTGGATTTTACCCTTGACTTCTCCATCTGTTTATAACTAATTACCGCTAATTTCTGTTGCCTTTGCCTCTTATGATTCTCCCAAACACATCTGTGTCGCTCTATCCTTTCTGAAACTACAGAAGTTCAGGCAGTCCCTTGCCTAGTCTACTGCAAGGACATCCTAACTGGACCCCTGCCTCAGGACTTATCCAATTCATCCCATTCTGGACTCTGGGAAGCCAGAATAATTTTCTAATAAATATATATTAAATTAGCACTCTCCTGCTTAAAATCTCCACTTTGACATAGGAAAAATTCTTTGCTCCTGAATAAGGTTTACAAGGTTTAGTAAGATGACAACCTTCACCTGGTTTTTCTTTACCTCCGTCTCCTACCTCCTTCCTTCCATGTTGCCCTCACACAGGTTCAACCGCAGAACACATTTGTCAATATCGCAAATGATTCACAATCTTTCCAGCTTCCTGGCTTTCATGCAAATAATCCCCTCTGCCTAGAATACTCCTCGCTCTCCATCCTCTTTATCTGATTCCTCCTAATCCTTCAAGTTCTCAGCTAAACTGAGCCAATCCTTTCTGTTCCTCAAGTTCAGTTGCATATTCCTTCTCCTGGGCACACCGAAAAGTAAACTTCTCAGTCCTAGTAGAGTTAGGTGGAGCCAAGCTGCTAGCTTTTACCAGTAAAATGTGACCAGAAGTGATAGGAGTCATTTCCAGCCTGAAGCAGTAAAATCTACTGCCCAATTCTCGAGTCTCTTAGTTTCTCTTGTCCTGACAAATTCCAAGGCCTCAAGTGGAGAGGGCAGATCTGTGGATTGAAGAGGCAGGATCTCTGAGTGGCCAGAAGGAAGAAAGTTGCCCAAGCCCACAGTGGGCTTTGTAAGAAAAAAACAAGAGGTTTTTTGTTCCACACTAAGTTTGAGGGATGTTTGTCATCACAGCATGGGCTAGCACCCTCTGACTAATATAGAAGATGGTATAGGAGGGGACTACCGCAGCAAAAGCCTAATATATGTGGCTTAGCAGATGGATGGCAAAGGTAAGAAAATTGACATTCAAGGCTGAGGAAATGTTAATCCATGTTATAGGCAGAAAACTATTTAGTAAAATTGCTGACTGTGGTTGCTTGGTAACAACTTCCCTAATGAAGTTTTGTCTGTCATGAAAAAAAAATTGAAAAAAAAAGAGAAATTTAAGAATATGTGTTGTTTATTATTTGACTGCATTTGGCAAAGGTTATAAGAGGAGATGAAGCCAGTAAAAAATTAAGTAGAAGTGAAAGAGAATAGATAGTTCAAAAATGCATGGCTTTGAAGAACTGGAAAAGCCAAATTCTTTTATAATCCAAGCAGGAATAGATTAAGAAAGTCTCGGCATGGCAAAAGCCCATTAAAATTCAGTTTGTCAGGCCCTGGCCGGTTTGCTCAGTGGTAGAGCGTCAGCCTGGCGTGCAGGAGTCCCGGGTTCGATTCCCGGCCAGGGCACACAGGAGAAGCGCCCATCTGCTTCTCCACCTCTCCCCCTCTCCTTCCTCTCTGTCTCTCCCTTCCCCTCCCGCATCCAAGGCTCCATTGGAGCAAAGATGGCCCGGGCGCTGAGGATGGCTCTGTGGCCTCTGCCTCAGGCACTAGGATGGCTCTGGTCGCAACAGAGCGACGCCCTGGATGGGCAGAGCATCGCCCCCTGGTGGGCGTGCCGGGTGGATCCCAGTCGGGTGCATGCAGGGGTCTGTCTGACTGCCTCCCCGTTTCCAGCTTCGGAAAAATGCAAAATAAATAAATAAATAAAATAATAAATTCAGTTTGTCAGTGATCAGATTAAGTGCAAAACCTTTCCACAGAAGCTCAACAGTCTCCATTGAGAGAGCCTGGGAGATGACAAAGAAAGTAGATATGAAAACTGCGTCTTATAAAGAACTGTGAGTGTAGGTACAGACACAAGGAATGGATTAGAATCAAATGCATTTTTGAAAGAGATGAACTGCCAAAGAAACCAATGATTGAGAAAGAAAGAAAGAAAATCGTGAATGTTCAAGACTTAACATTGAGTTCCCATCTTACAGGAGTGACAACTGTGCAGTACTCAAGGAGGTATACCTCTCCATGCTCAATTCAGATGTGGCCACAAAGGTGAATGAAAAATGAGAGAAGCTCCAAGAAGGTAGGAATGAGGAGCCACAGTCTGTACTGAGCCACAAAGCAGAATCAGGGTCTCAGCGGAGAATCCTCTTTGTCCTCAGGTCAGGGTTTCTCAGTCTTCGCACTGCTGACCTCTCAGGCTTACATATAATTTTTTGTTCTGGGGAGATGTCCTTTGCATCGTAGGATGTTTATTTAGCAGCATCCCTGACCTCTACCCAGTAGATGCCAGTAGCATGTCCCAAGATATTGCCAAATGTCCCCTAGGGGCAAAATTGCCCCTAGTTGAAAACCACTGCCCTGATTAAGGGACCCCCTTGGTCTGCCCAGCAGGATTTCAGAATAGTCACTAGTCACGGACTAACGACTGCTATATGATTCCTATTCTCCTTCTCAAACGAGAATGTTGTGATTGTGGTTTCTCCATCCTATTTTACGATTATATGTGGATGTAGGGTGAAAGCACAGACACTGGCCTGTTTTTAGTTTATATGTCTCTAGACCAAGAGAACCCACAGGCATAGCTGATTTATCCTGAGTTCCTGGACTCTCGAGTTTGGTGCTCTAACTGGATGAGACACTGAATCAACAGCCCCTAGTGAGGGTATTCTATGTGTGGAAAGACAAATAAATGAATGTCTGGTACCGTAGGATCAACTGTGGCAGAGTCAATGCTGTGCATTTAGAAATTGTTTCATAGTGCTCCTTCCTGGGCACATGGTAACTAACTACCTTTCTCCACCTCCTAGCAGCTTGGTGGAGCTATGTGATTAGTTTTGACCAACAAAATGTGGTTATAAATATTTCTTGCAAAATCAAGAGATAAACTTTCATTGGAATAAGCCACTGGGATACGGGGGTTGTTTGCTACTGCAGCATAGCCTAGCCAGCACAGGTGTCACTGCTTTGTGAAGGCTGCCAACTCCCCAGCTCTGGGCCAGGCCCTCTTTTTATGGGTTCCATGCTTCCTCTCACAAGGCACTTATCATGCTATATTGTATTTGCCTATTTGTCTTTTTATTGAGAACAGGGAGCACACATCTTATTTACCATAAGCATAGTCCTATGATTACTGATCTTAAATTGGTGAGCAGATTATAGAGAGGTAGAGCCTATTATAAGTGTTCATATTCATGGAAATAGTAGGAGGTAAAAAGCCTTAATTAGGACAAGCACTAATCCCTTTAAAGGTGGTGGCAGGTGACAGATTTCCATTATGTTCTCCATTAATCACAGTAGTCTTCCTACTAAAACATGGAGAAAATAACACCCAAACCAATTTCATCCCAAGCACCTGTTCTAAAAAATTCCACGATCCGAGTTCAGACAGTTTAATGTTGATGACCTTTCAGTTTCTGAGATGTGAAGGAAAGATTGAAAGAAAAGTGCTTGCGGTTGGAGTAAAACAATTTTCTCCATAAGAATATGATATAGGGCATGTTCAAGTCAACCTGCATGCCATAAAGCTCAATGACTCAAGAGCATTAAAGAAAAAATGCACTGACAATTAATGAGCTGGGAAATCATATTAAAAAGATGAAGTTCAACTGGATCATTACCAAAACTCACAGACCATATGCTTTTTCAGTTCTGGTTATGCGAAAGAAGTCTGGAAATATTGAAAAGTATGGAGTAACATATTCTTAATTATCTGATTAAACTGATGACTACACAGCATCCTGTGTACAAGATGGATTGGATTATTTAATAGGAAGCCAGCAGTTCACTGTGTTACTATTTCAGAGTAGATATACCAGATGCATATGGCTCTTGAAGATAAGGACAAAATAACCTTTATTTGCCTGGAAAACTTTTAACCATTTAGAAGGGTGTCTCAAGATTTCCATGGCCCCTCTTAATTTTAATGCCAAATGGAGAAGGTGGTAGATGAAAAAAACTACTTCAAGATACTCACACACAGAAATACGTTAGATGGGCAAAATCACCCTAAATCACCTGGTTGAATCTTCATTGATGTTTCTTTGGCCAATGCCAGTTTTATCTAGATTTTAAAAAATAGATTAGGGCTATGGTAGTCCAGGTGAGAGTGGAACTGGTCCAGAGAAGATGTCTGCTCTTACCTTCTGGCCATGTCACAACTACTATTGAGAATTAAAGGCCTCCATAAAGTTCTACAGGAGAATTGAAGGACTTGGTAGAATTTTAACTCTAAGATTGTGGGGCAACATTTCAACATGACAAAATTCTTTTTAAATCTGATACAGAAGTATCAGGTTCAAGCTGGATAAATAATGAATTAAAAAAGGAAGTCATAAATGTTTTTTTAACTCCATGAAGGTTGGTAAGGAGGGGACTCTGAGGGCTTTTAATGCTGAGCGGGCCTGCTGGCTCAGAAGCCTCTCTCTTTTTTTGGAAAACTGCATTAGGGAAATGGAAGGAGTAAAAAGCTCCTGGTTTTGCCAGCAGGTGTCTGTCAGATACCACGACTGACACTTTGTCTATAGGATAGAAATTTTGGCTCTGAAGTGGGTGATCAAATCCCTTTATAAATATTCATTGACCAAACATTCCTTACCTATGTGATCACTAGTGCCAGCTTGTCACCTCAGAAAGCCAGAAGAGTCTAAAGATCATCCAGGTGGGAACAGATCAAAACCATTAAACTGGGCCCTGGCCGGTTGGCTCAGTGGTAGAGCGTCGGCCTGGTGTGCAGGAGTCCCGGGTTCGATTCCTGGCCAGGGCACACAGGAGAAGCGCCCATCTGCTTCTCAACCCCCCCCCCTCCTTCCTCTCTGTCTCTCTCTTCCCCTCCCGCAGCCGAGGCTCCATTGGAGCAAAGATGGCCCGGGGGCTGGGGATGGCTCCTTGGCCTCTGCCCCAGGCACTGGAGCGGCTCTGGTCGCAACAGGGCGACGCCCCGGAGGGGCAGAGCGTCGCCCCCTGGTGGGCGTGCCGGGTGGATCTCGGTCGGGCACATTCAGAAAAAACAAACAAAAAAACCCCCAAACCATTAAACTGTAAGGTTCTCGGGGCACATCTGCCAGGAAAGGCAGGACTGGAAGTACATTCAGCAGTTACCCAGCCAATGTGCGCAGTTAAGGCTTGCTAACAAAACTGGTAGCGGGAGGGAGTGGATAGGTACTTTTTGTACTTTATGCTCACTTTTTCTATAAACCTAAAACTTCTCTAGAAAATAAAGTCTACCAATTTGAAAAACTGAAATACTAACTAGTCACTGTTCACTGCCCAGTAGCCGACTCCCACTCTAGCCAATCACCTTGATGCCTCTCCCCTCAAGGCTTTTGCCTCTTCTTAAACAGTGGCTAAGAGGCTGAGACAATGAGCAGAGTTTCAGTAGTTTCATGGGGTTGAAATGACAAAAAAATGGAGATCAGTGCCCACAAAAAAGAAAGGGTTCTGCTAATGTCCAAGGTTCAGTTTAGATACCCAAAGAGCATTACCCTAGGAGAAATGATGAACTGAAAATAGACCAGCCCTCACAAAGACAAAACTGTCATTTCCATTTAGCTCAAGCCCTGATTGAATTAAAGTCATCCTAACCACATGCCAGGCATAGAAGCAACTCCTTCTTGGGGAAATAAAACATCATCCAATGCCTCAAACTATCTCTGATTTTTCAGACACCTTTTCTGTTACACGGTGAAGAGAATTAAGCATGCAAAAAATCACAGATTGACCAAAAATCAAGAGAACAATAGACAAAACAAACAAACCCACAGAATAGCCAGATATTGGAATGATCAAGCATGGATATTAAAGAAACCATGAAAAAGTGTTTAATAAATTAAATAGCAAGATGAAAAAATTTCAGTGAAGGACTGAAAACTATCAAAAAACTAAAAAATAAAATATGCTTTGAAAATACCAACCAAAATAAAGATAGAGTAGCAATACCAATATTAGATAATGTTGAGTTGAAGGCAGAAAATGTTACTGGAGAAAAAGAGGTATATTTTATAAGAATAAAAAGGTGACATTAACAGAAACATATAAATATATATATATACCTATCTTAAATTCAAATACAATTAATAATATGGCATGTCAAAATAGATAAAGCTAAATCCGACAGGACTAAAACTATCTTTATATATATCCAATAGCTATATACATAGAAATTCAAAGGAATCTAAAATTTAACCATGAAAATTAACAAGTAAATTTACCAAAGTCACAAATACAAGTCAAAGTATTTGTATATATACTTTGTACAAAGTATAGTATTTGTATAAATATCAATCGTATATCTATATACAGCAACATTTAGAAAGTAAAATTTGAAAAATCATTACACAATAACATCAAAATGATCAAAAACTTAACAATATATCTAATGAAAAATGTGCAAATTTTCCATACTAAAAATTATAAAACTTAATTGAGAAACATTAAGAAGATCTAAATAAGCAGAGATATATCACATTCTTGAGCTGAAATGTTCAATATTGTAAAGATGTAAATCTTTTTCAAATTAATCTATAAATTCAAAACAATCCCAATTTAAATTGCAGCAGAGTTGGGATTTTTGGTAAAAATTAATAAATTCTAAAACTTTTATGGAAATGCAAAAGGCTCAGACTAGCCAAGGCAAAGTTGAGGAAAAATAATTAGAGAATTTATACTGCTAGATTATAGGACAGCTTATTACAGATAGCTAGAGTGATATTGGGTCAAGGATATCCAAAATACCAACAGAATAGACTAGAGAACCCCAAAATAGACTTCACATACAGAGCTACTTGATTTATGGCACAGGCAGCACTGAAAATAATAGAGAAAGAACATTTGTTTAAGTAAACTGTTCTAGAATAATTGAATATCAATAAAAATAAAAATGAATCTTAACACCATTCATTTCTAAGTATATTGTAGATCTAGATATAAAAGTTAAAACAATCTAATTAATGGAAGATAACATGAAAACATCTTCATGATCTTAGGGTAAGCAAAGATTCCTTAAAGCACAATAGGCATTGACTAAATTTAAAAAAAGGTAATAAATTGTGATACATTAAAATTAAGAATTTTTGACTATCAAAAGACAAAGACAGCCTGACTAAGTGGTGGTGCAGTGGACAGATCATCAGACTGGGATGCAGAAAACCCATGTTTGAGTCCCCAAAGTCACCAGTTTGAATGTGGGCTCAGCAGGCTTGAGCACAGGCTCATGAGCTTGAGCACGGGGTCGCTGGCTTGACGTGGGATCATAGACATGACCCCATGGTTGCTGGCTTGAGCCCAAATATCGCTGGCTTGAAGCCCAAGGTCGCTGGCTTGAGCAAGGGGTCACTTGCTCTGCTGGAGTCCCCCACCCCCCACATCACAGCACTGAAGAGAAAGCAGTCAATGAACAACTAAGGTGCCACAATGAAGAGTTCATGCTTCTCATCTCTCTCCCTTCCTGCTTGTCTGTCCCTCTCTCTGTCTTTCTCTTTGTCCCAGTCTCTCTTGCTAAAAAAAAAAAAAGGCAAAGACAGCCAGGCTTGTGGTAGCATAGCCTGGAACACTGAGGTTGCTGGTTTGAAACTCTGGGCTTGCCCAGTCAAGGGACATACAAGAAGCAACTACTACTAATTGAAGCTTCCTGCTCTCCTTGCTTTTCTCTCTTTCTCTCTCCTCTCTCTAAAATCAATAAATAAAATCTTAAAAAAAGAAAAAGACAAGCCACATGAAAAGATTTTTGATACGTGTAACTGACAAAGAACCCATTTCCATAACCATATAAGGAACTCCTACAAATCAGTAAGAAAAACAAACCTTTTTCATGTTAGCATAGTTAGATACATATTAATAAACAAAAATAGTGAAGGGAATCAGACATTGAAAAGGCCGCCTGTTTTGCTAGGAAGTTACAGCTTTACACACTCCCTAGCGCAACCTCAGTTTTCTCCAGACCTAATGCTCCAAAGTGGGCAAGATCCTTACCAGTCACTGGGGGGAGGTGGAGGAAGAAGATTAAAAAGAGCAGGAGAAATTCCTCTGTTGAAGGCTTGCCCAGTAGAAGTCCAGATGCTGCATAGGAAGGGGCATCTACTTTGAGGCATGCACAGTAGGGATTAAGATGGCTGCCATAGAGGACTGTCAGCCTATCCTGGGAAAATGATCAGATTGGTTGAGGGGAGGAACAGCCAAGCCGTCAAAAGATTGAGAAGTTGATTGGTTAGTTTAAAGGGTAGTGCGAGATAATGGAATCAGCCTAACAAAGAAGCTTATCCTTCTTTTTTCTTTTCTCACTTGGGCCAGGTTAGTTTGCATTCTCCAAGTCGCCCTGTGACCCTAGGAGCCATGAAGGCTGGTTGCTGCCTGGGGTTCCACAGCTGCTGAGACTCCCAAATGCAGGCTCCAAAAGCTGTGTGCCAGGAGGAACACGGACTATGATAGAGCTGGAAAAGAACAAAGACTGGACTGAACTAAGCCTTGATACGGATTCAAATCATGGCCCAGAATTTCTGGACATTGAAGACTAGGCTGGACTTCTTTCACTGTAGGACAGAGGACGATAAAACACTGGGAACCTGTGGGCAGCTTTCCATTTCAACCTCAAATAAATCGTATCAGGAAGCTCAATACCCCCCCCCCCTGCACACCCCTTTCATACATGGGTCTCTGGAATGCTTTATTTAGTACTTTGTGCAAGTATACCATTTCCACTGTCAACAGCAATATGTAAGGAACTCTTACAAATCAATAAGAAAAACAAACTTTTTTTTAAATGAGCAAACAACTGTCACAGACACCTTACAAAATTACATGAAAAGATGCTCAACCACATTTTTTCATTTATCAGTGAAATACAGTAAAACCCATCATGCATATCTCACTCTTTAGAATGGCAGAAATTAAGACTAACAATACCACTCATTAGTAAGGTTGTGAAGCAGCTGGAAGGAGCACTTAACTCTTGTATGTTGCCCTGGGATGTATTTGCCACAACTACATGTTTGTAAATACCTATGAAAGCTGAGCATATGCAAACCCTATGACCCAGTAATTGTATTTCTAGGCATATACTATGTTAACAAAAATACATGAATAGTGTGATTAAAGATAGTAATATTTTTCTTATTGCCAAGAATGAAAACTGATCAATTGTCCATCAACAGCAAATGAATAAACTAGTATTTTTGAATAATAGAATGTTATATGACAATGGAAATGAACAAATTCTTGTAAAAACAATATAAATGAATCACACAATTGTTATATGAGGTGAATAGATAAGTGTAATTCCATTAATTTAAAGTTCAAAAACATGCAAATGGAATCTATGATTTTAGAAGCAAAGAGAATGGTTACCTTAAGACATAATTAAGTGAGGGTTCAAGGAGGTCTCTGGCATTCTGGTAATATTATATTTTATTTTCCTAGGTAGTATTTGCACAAATATGTTTAATCTCTATGATTTATTGAGTTCTACCTTTATGATGTTCACTCTTTTCTATATAGGTATCATACTTAAATGAAAATTTATTTAAAAATAAATAACCAAAATTTATAAAAAACTTGTAAAACTCAATACCAGGAAGACAAACAATCCAATCAAAAAATGGGCAAAAGAAATGAATAGACACTTCTCCAAAGAGGACATGCAGATGGCCAATGGGCATATGAAAAAATGCTCAACATTACTAATCATTAGAGAAATGCAAATTAAAACAACAATGAGATATCACCTCACACCAGTCAGAATGGCACTCATTAATAAAACAACACAGAATAAGTGCTGGTGAGGATGTGGAGAAAAGGGAACCCTCCTGCACTGCTGATGGGAATGCAGACTGGTGCAGCCACTGTGGAAAACAGTATGGAGATTCCTCAAGAAATTAAAAATCAAACTGCCTTTTGACCCAGCTATCCCACTGTTAGGAATATACCCCAAGAACACCAGAGCACTGTTTGAAAAGAAGAAATGCACCCCCTTGTTTGTGGTAGCATTGTTCACAAGAGCGAAGATCTGGAAACAGCTCAAGTGTCTGTCAGTGGACAAGTGGATTAAAAAGCTTTGGTACATATATACTATGGAATACTACTCAGCCAAAAGAAATGATGACATCGGATCATTTACAACAACATGGATGGAACTTGATAACATTATACTGAGCAAAATAAGTAAATCAGAAAAAACTAAGAACTATATGATTCCACACATAGATGGGACATAAAAATGAGACTCAGAGACATGGACAAGAGTGTGGGGGTTACAGAGAGGAAGGGGGTTGGGGGAGGGGAGGGGCACAAAGAAAACCAGTTAGAAGGTGACGGAAAACAATTGGACTTTGGGTGATGGGAATGCAGCATAATCAAATGTCAAAATAACCTAGAGATGTTTTCTCTGAACATATGTACCCTGATTTATCAATGTCACTCCATTAAAATTAATTTTAAAAAAATCAATCAGAAAATAAATAAATAAATAAATAAAATTTTCACTTCAAATATATAATTAAAAAGTATTTTTTTAACTTTTCTAAAATATTTTTCAGTAATAGGAAAGAAATACTTAAATTGTTAAAACAACTTAAAAGGTCTGAAAATATTTTTCAGTAATTGAAAATAATGTGTTGGTTTTTGTTTTTGTTTTTTTAAAGTAAGAGGTATACAAAACCTCATAAAAATGTTGTATGTAAAAATCATAGAAGTCTGTAAGATGCAAGAAAAGTCTTAAATGTAAAACTCTCCTCATGAGCATTTCCTGGGGAATCTACTACAGGATGAGTTTTTTTAAAACCAAAAGATCACTGCAGAAAGCTCAGCAAAAGAATTAATGGTAACCATTAAATATATTTTACCATAGATCTAAGACCAACACAAGATACATGTGAAAGAATAATGAGTAAATGTCCAATATTTTGTCAAAGTAGAAAAAACACTTTAAAAATGAGAGAAGGCAAAAAGGAAAAAGGAATCATATCATCAGACTAAATCAAAGAAAATTACTTATAACAAGCCATTTTTGACCTACAGTGTCAACATTTTAGTATCGTTCAATTTAATAAGAAAAGCTCAAAGACTGTTACTGGTTAGTAATAGGTGGAAGTCTAATTGTAGCCAGTAAACCAAATAGAGTAAGCCCTCACTTAATTTCATCAATAGGTTCTTGGAAGCTGTGACTTTAAGCAAAACAACATAAAAGAAACCAATTTCATTCACCATAGGCTAATTGATATAATCAAGAGTTAAGTTTCTAGGGCATATTTCTGGTCACAAAAACATTACCAAACTTATAAATAAAGACCCCAAAACACTTCTAATACTAAACAGTGCAACAAAATGTGAGCCATATATTCATTTAACAAAGAAGAATAAAAACAAGGAAGATAATTCCTTTCCAACCTGGTAATTCCAATTCAAGGTCTTGGCTGGCTGGAGCTTCTCCAGGCAGCTCAGGGCACAAAGTTGAAATACGCACTGGACAGTATGCCTTTCTATCACGGGACACACACATATAGACACACAAACATACTGACTCAGACCAGGACAGTTTATGCACACCATTGCATCTCACATGCACATCTATGGGATGTGGGAGAAAACTAGAGTCCCTGGAGAAAACCCACACAGATACAGGGAGAATATGCGAGCTCCACACAGACAGTGGCCCTGGACAGGAATTAAACTTTTTTTCATCAACATTATAACAAAACGACATTGAACAAAATGATGTTACTTGAGGACCTGCTATAATAGGAGCCTATGTGAATAAAAATAGACTAAGAGCATTATGAAAGGTACTAGTATGATATAAAGGTAGCTAATAGAAAAAAAAAAAGCACACATTTCTAAAAAAAACAAAATAATTTTTAAAAAACTATAAATATAACTCATCATACATTTGCCCATAAGTGTAAAAAAAATAACATAAAATAACAGACTTAAGACCAAATGTGATCACTCATATCATTAAATATAAATATTAAGAAATGATTAAAAGAAAATTATTTTCATGCTGGCTCATGAAGAGAAGCCCAATTCTATGCTATATACTAGAGGTACACATAAAACAAAGTGACTCAGAAAGCTAAAGCTGAAGGTATAGGCATAGCTATTTCAGTTGAATGCAAGCAAAAGAAAAGAGGGATTAAAGGTTTTGATTTCTACAATATAAATTGGGGCAGATTGGGAGCTTGCTCTCTCTCGGTTCCTGAGATTAGCATTAGAGAAGAGAGCAGAGAAAGGAGAGAAGAGAAGAGAAAGGTCATGTGGAGGCCAGGAGAAGCAGCCAAGATGGCGGGGTGCTGAAGGAGAAGCCAGTTGTGCAGAGTTTGTGCAGAGAGAAGGAGATGGGAAACAGAGGTGAATAGGCTGGTGAGCTAGAAACCTTTGATTCTAGGAAACTCGGATAAGTCAGTGGCTTTGGGAGCCCTGAATGAAAAGGAAAGTGTTTTCCCACTGTGTGTATTTCTTGCCCAACTGGGTGCAAGCTAGGATAAAGATGATGGCCCACCAGTTCTTGGCTCCATTGTTTCATTATTGTCTGTCCAAATCAAATGTGAACTTGCATGGGCCAGGAAGCTGTGATGGTGGCCAGTAGGCTTTACACTCCCCTTTCTCTCTGCCTCTCTCTTTTGCTCCCTCAGCCGAGGCTCCATTGGAGCAGGGTTAGCTGGGCGCTGAGGACAGCTCCATGGCCTCCATCTCAGGTGCTAGAATGGCTCCAGCTACAGCCTGATGGCCCCCCTTTGACTGTGCCTGTCTTAAGTTGTTCCTGACTTCTGGAATCTTACCCGTCTTTGGCTAACCAGCCATCTAAGGGGCCAAACAGTTATGTGAGTGAGGGAGGAGCAATGTCTCTTCCAAAATGCTTAGATTTTTTTTTTTTAGCAGCTGATATTTCTATCTTTTTTTTAAAAAAAACTTATTAAACATTTCCTTTCTAATTTCTAGAGCTGAATGCTATGTAAAGGCTAAGTTGACTGCCTTAGTGTTTTCTGGCACCTCTGGGTCTGGAGGTGCATAGACTCTGTAAGTTTTCCATAGTCTAAGAAAGCTGCAGGGGTCTTCCGAGGATCCAATAACTTCTGACAACTTAGACAAACTTATTGTTCTTTTTCTTAGTAACTTCTCTGATCCTGGCTAACAGAAACTGGTGGAAAGTGGGCAGCACATATATTTCAAGGACAAGGAAGGAGTAAGGAATCTCTGATTGCCTGGTTTTACTTAAGAGTCAATGGGCAATCATGCCCTTTCAAGACCTACCTTCTCCATCAAGCGTTTTGCAAGATAATAGTTTTGTCATTTTCCAGGAGAAGCTAGTTTTCACAGTTTAAGTGAATCACTTCAACCACATTGATCTTACAGTACAGGTCTCTAGAAAGTATTTCTGACTTCCCAATTTTAGGGAGTTTTTCTTTTGAACGTTTGTTTTTAGTTAGCATTAAAGGCAAATATATTTATCATTGAAGATTTAGAAAATACTAAATAATAAAGAAGAAAAACATCATCTCTATGCTATCATTATGAATATTTTGATAGGTCACTTTCCAATTTTTTTTTAATGTACTTTTCCAAAGTTAGAAGTCAGGAGACAATCAGACAGATTCCCGCATGTGCCTGACTGGGATCCACCTGGCATGCCCACCAGAGGGTGATGCTCTGCCCATTTGGGGCATTGCTCCTTTGCAGCTGGAGCCATTCTAGTGCCTGAAGTGGAGGCCATGGAACCATCCTCAGTGCCCAGGCCAACTTTGCTCCAATGGAGCCTTGGCTGAAGGAGGGGAAGAGAGAGATAGAGAGGAAGGAGAGGGGGTAGGGTGGAGAAGCAGATGGGTGCTTCTCCTGTGTGCCCTGACTAGGAATCAAATCTGAGACTTCCACATGCTGGGCTGACGCTCTACCACTGAACCAAACAGGCAGGGCCTCCAATCTTTTCACGTGTAATATATGTAATAATGTTTTCAGAATTAACATCAGATTATAGACACTGTTTGGTATCTTGTTGCTTTAAAGAAACCTATTTTAAGCCCCCTTTTTACATCATAAAAGTAATGCTGAGAATATGGTTTTAACTGCAGGATCACATATGGATGTGTCACAAATTATAACCAAACCTTTGGTATTAAACACTTAATTTGTTTACATTATTTGCTATTATATATAAAGTTGCAGCAAACAGTCCTAAACAAAATCACTATGCACATCTGTTTCTTTATAATAAAAATTTAAAAGTAAAATCGCTGGATCAAAAGGATAGATACTGAGTGAAGGCATTTAAAACCTAATTCAAATTGTCCTCAAGAGAGATTATATCAGTTTACACTTTTACATGATGTGCTGCCCAAGCCCTAGTAGTAAAGAATGTCTACTTCCATGAGATGAAATAGCAGATTTGTTCAGAATTTGAAGATTTTTGGATTCCAGCCATCAATTTCTATGTATCTGGAGACCAAATAGATGGAGACAAGACCAACAACAAAGTGTTTAAAATCTACCAGCAAAAGTTACATTTGGCACTTCACAGTTTTTTCTCATTGTTTAAAATCTCTGTATGTTATTATTTCATTTCAATTTTCACCTATTTAAGTGTTAATCAGAACTTTTACTTCAGAAGTTTTACTCCTTTATCTAATAATTGTATTTTCCAAAAGAATAATTTCTGGGGTAAATTTTCATGTTCTATTGTCTTTGGAAGGAAGGATAATTTTTGAGTTAATAAAATAAGATTAAAAACTTTCTCTGATTGAGTCTATTTAATACCCTATACTTTAGAAAGAACCAATAGCATGCAAATGTTAATCGAGCCTCAGTTTTATTCTGTGAAATATAATACGTGTGAAACGCAGATGACACGTTTTCATAGCTCTCATCTAGAGAGGACACAACTCAGAAGCCATAAATCCTGGGCAATAGAAGTAGAAACAGAACCAAAATTAATATACAGATGGTTCCCACCTTAGACAATTGTTAGAGTTATGATTTTTTTACTTTATAATGGTGCAAAGGTAATATGCATTTAATAGAAACCACACGTGGAATTCTGAATTTTACTCTTTTCCCATACTATCAATATGTGGGATGATAGACAGTACCGTGCTGCTGCTGGGCAGCTGCCACAAACCGTAGCCCCTGTCAGCCACGCGTCACAAGGGTCAACAACAGATACTCTACAATGCTGTGTGTTAAGTGCATTTTTGAGTTACAGTATTTTCAGTTTACGATGGGTTTACTGGGACATAGTTGAGGAACATCTGTATTTATAAGGTGACCAATCATCCTCCTTGAGGGAGAACAGTCTTTCTTGTGTAAGTTCCGTGCTCCCTTGAAAAGTGTCCTCTTACATGTCCTCCTTTTTGATATTGAAAGACTAATCTGTAAATTTACATATTTATCGATGCAGAGTCGATCCATTGCATGTGATGTGACATATTTGTATTTGACATGACAATTCTTCAAGAATCGGTACAGTGCGGCTAGATGCGATTAGGAGACGCATGCACTCTGCACAGGAGACCTTAAAAGAGTGTGTGATGTACCGAGCATGCAAATGGCTTTGTGTACTTCTTAACTGAAACACAACACGGCTCATACAATATCATTGATTCACGATTATTTCTTTCTCAGTGAATATTCAATCATAGACAGGTAAGCACAATTCATGTTTTATTAATTCATTATCTAGTTAATAATTTCCAAATATGTATAATTTTATTTACAAGTATTTTTCCAATATTTGAGTTTTAAAGTGGAAATCTAACTTCAACCATATCTATTAATAACCCATTTTGATTAAAAGTTGCATAAAACAGATGTTTTTTAATTAGAAAATGATAAATACACCCAAATATCACTTTGAATTAGTGGTTTTGTTTGATATTTAGTTTTACTAAATGAGCACTTTTTTCTTGCAATTATTATTAAAAATTAATAGGCATGTAAGCATAATTACAATATAAAATATTACAAATGTTTTTATTATGCATTTATTATATTATAGTGTATTATTGTTGCAATGGATAAAATGTTTCTTTTATTTACGATATTGTTTTCTTCTATTTATTTTTATCCTCCTTTTCATTGTAAAAATATTGGTCACCTTAGTAATTAATTTTTCATCTAACTTTTGTATATTAACTAAAATTTTTATCCTTACAGAGAAATGTCTATTTTTATTTTATTTGTCCTTTCTTTACTGTTTTGCAAACATTTTGACTCTAATAATCACTCTGCATCTTTCTCAGCTGTTCATACACTATTGTTTAAAAATGTTCCAGATAGATACTAAAATACTATCAAGCCCTGCCCATGCTAATATTGGTTTTCATCTCAGGAATTCACAATTATATTGTTTTCATGGGTATCGGTACACCTGAAGTGCTCTCTCTCTCTCTCTCTCTCTCTCTCTCTCTGTCTGACCCAATAGAGCCTTTTTCTAGCAATTCTCATCTAAATGACAACTCTCCAGTTCAGCTAAAAGAAAATAATTTGTTTCAAGGCTTTTTATGACTGACTTCTTTCTCCAAAACCACTTTAGACAAACTCTAGGTAATTACCTCCCTAAAGGTCTCTCTTCCTTGAAGAAACAGTCTTTGCACTGGAGCCCCTGAGCCAGACCACAGCCTCTGTCCCTACTCTGGCTCAGGGACCACACTGTCCATTCCCACCCCCTTCAGTTAAGTCCAGAAGGGGTCTCATGGCTCAGTAAAGGAACACCATGAGGAGCAGGGGCCACCTGGAAAGTGGCTGGATTGACAAATGCTTCCCATGACGGGAGAGGTGGGAAGGGAATCACATTCGCATACAGTAATGATTGTAGAGCTCATGTAGTTAGAAGAGGTGACAATAGGTCAAACAGAGTGCCGACATGTAAAGTATGCAGAACAGTGCCCAGCACATAGCAAGCACTGTGTAAGGGCCAGCTACCCTCCTCTTCCTCCCCTGCTTCCTATTATTATTATTAATATTTATTTTTGTTTCGTGTTGGGAAGATGAACAATTTGATGATTTCTGGTCTGTTGTTGCCTTTCCGCCTCACACCACCTTTCTAAATTCAACCATTTTCAGGCAATTCAATGCAATTTAATACAGATGTCCTGGTCATCCACTCTGGGCCAAATACTGTATGAAAAGGAGTGTTAGCAAATGAATAGCTGAATAACATGGTCCCTACCCTCGAAGAACTCACAGTCCAATTTGAAAGTGCTTTAATATACAGACAATTTGCTTTTGTGAAAGGACTGGTGAAACAGGGAGCCAGTGACCAAGAGTAACGCATCAACACTGTGGGGGAGGGGATGCTTCGGTTGACCTGAGATTATTCAGACCTGAACATAGCTCCCACCCCTTTTTCAGCCAATTCCAACATCCTTTCTCATCACCTCAGTGGCTTCAGGCCTTAAGGGCAGCTGGATACAAGTGAGCCTTTGGGCTCTGTAAGGAGTTGAGCTAAGAGAACAACAGAACTGGGCAGAGTTTTCTCTGGCAGGAGAAGCAGAGGAGCCTGAGTGCTCAGACATCTTTGAACTGGGGCTGACACCTGCCCCTGGGTGGTGGACCAGGGGGTTTCCTGAGTGCTCAAAAGGCTGGGGGTGGGGGTGGGGATGCAGAAAGGGTGACCTAGGTCTCCTTGCCCCTCCGGAGGAAAAGGGCATGGAGAATGGAAGGCAGGGAGGCTTCATGAATGTATTAGAGCAGAACCCTGACAGTCTGTATCAGTATATAAAAACAAAACAGCTAATTCTAAGCTCCCTATTTCATTCATGACCTGAGGAATCCCTAAACACTTACTTTTTAGGATGCTCTGAACCCTGTGCCCTAGCCCTGGAAATTCAATAAAGAAAACAGTAAAATATTCAAAAGTGCCTAGTAGCCAAAAAATATGATGCTAGACAATCAGAAAATGTGTTCAGGCAAGAGACAGGCAGAAGGAGATAGATGAACCCCGGAAAAAAACAAAAACTTAACAGTAACAGTAAGTCTCCTTAAGAAGATTCATGGGTATAAAGAAGATAACATGATCTTCAGAAGCTAAACAAAAGCACTTTGCCTAAAATATTCAGCATCTGTATTAAAAGACCCAAAGGAATGGCTTAAAACAGTGATTTCAACCGGGTACCACAAGAATTTTTAAAACATGCAAAACCTGACCGTTTAGTCAGAGGCACTGACCTGTTTTCTCTTAAGTTGTTAAGTTTTTAAAAATAACAATAGTCAATACAATGATAGCCATTCTGTGTGAATGAATCAAAATTATGTAATTTTTTTGACAGATCAGCAAAAAATATTTGTTTTAGTGCTGCAGAATGATTAGTTTATGTGTGCTATAAGAAGAAAAAGGTTGAAAATCACTGACTTGAAAGATCAAGTGCAAGAAATATCCCTGAGCATATAGCTTTTTTTTTAATAAATAAATTTTTATTAATTTTAATGGGGTGACATCAATAAATCAGGGTACATATATTCAAAGAAAACATTTCCATGTTATCTTGTCATTCAATTAAGTTGCATACCCATCACCCAAAGCCAGATTGTCCTCCGTCACCTTCTATCTAGTTTTCTTTGTGCCCCTCCCACTCCCCCTCTCCCTTCTTCCCTCCCCCCACCCCCCGTAACCACCACACTCTTGTCCATGTCTCTAAGTCTCGTTTTTATGTCCCACCAATGTGTGGAATCCTGCAGTTCTTGTTTTTTTCTGATTTACTTATTTCACTCCGTATAACGTTATCAAGATCCCACCATATTGTTGTAAGTGATCCGATGTCATCATTTCTTATGGCTGAATGGTATATACCATGGTGTATATGTGCCACATCTTCTTTATCCAGTCTTCTATTTTTTTACAGTGATTAAAGCCTTTAGGCAAACTCTTGACCAATACAACAAGAACCCATAAAAGAGTAGTGTCCTTAACAAGTTCACCAAGTCCAAGTTATCCCACAACACCATGCCAAGTCCCTGATAAATGCAACCCAACCCCAGTTAAGTCTGTTAGGAGCTGTCACAAGGAGCAGGAGACCAGGAAAAGTCCACATCCAGGAAAAGTCCGCATGGCTCTGGAATTGTCACAATTCTATACTTTGCAGCTCACGTCCAAGACCCAATGACCTCTGCTTCTAGCTGGTAATGATTCAGGTAGACTGAAAAAGCCATCTGCAGCATGTGTGGATATGGAGCTTCTGTTCTCCTCTGCCTGGAGAGATGAGACCAGGTTGCTTTTCCCTGGAGCTCTGTGACTGTGGCTTGGTAAAGAGAAACTTGGGATACACTAAGCTGGGTGGCAAAAGTAGATTCATAATAGAAGTTGGCAAAAGGGGGAAAGAGAGCTCTAAATTAGGAGTAGGTCCCAGCCTGAAATATGAGTGGGACATTGAGGTAGGAGGAATAAAGGAAACACTATATATTAAACAAAGCAGCAGAAAATAGGACTATCAACACCCACAACAGAGATCTTTGAGGGAAGAATAAAAAACCTGACTATTCAGGCAAGACATAGTTAAGTGACCCTTGTGCAAATGAGATCAGTTTACCTGCTTCTTGGAATAAATACCCTAGGCTCGTCCACAGTGTCGTAGATGGGGCTGACAGCCTTAGGCACCTTCAGCCTTCAGTGGCAAACCCCAGCATTCTGGGCAAGGTTAGGTCATACGTGGCTGGAGCAGGGCTGGAAGAGATTGAACCCTCCCTTAGAGGAGCGAGGGGGAAGCCTACCTTCCAGTGTCCCTGTTTCCTCACAACAGAGGCATGTAAGTCTGGCAGGCTTTAGCTCAATGACCTTCCTTTCCACTATTGAAGCAGGACCCAGATGGCATCCTATGAGACCCCTTTGGGGTGTTGGAGCCTTTAAGGGCATATCCTAAAAGCTGGTAGTTTCCCTGATCTCTATTGGGCTTTTTCTGCCTCTTGGTATCTTAAAAGCCATGCTCAGAAGATCTCGCTGAGGGGTTTGAGGATCCCCATCCGCCTATATAAATCTTTTCCATATATCTGGGGCTATTTGGAAAAAGACAAAACAGTGTTATTAGCTGGATCAAATAAAGAAGGTAGTAGTTTGCAGGAGAAAAAGATTTGGCGTCTCTTGTTCATCAGCATTCAAAAGAAATTTAAAATTTTTTAAGTAAGAAGTATGGTATGGTAGACCCGTAGGAGTTCCAGGATATGACTCCCCCCTTTTAAATTTTTTTAAATTGACCTTAAAATATTTGCTGGGTAGACTTTAATAATACCTTGACTTTAAAGATTGTAAGAAATACACATAATTCAAAACGTTTGACAAACTACAGTAAATGCTTTTGCTCCATATGCAGGAGCATTGTCAGTTTAAACAGTCTAGGAAATCCAATAATAGAACTATGAATACAGACAATGAGCTATAACATGCTTAGCAGCCTCTCCTGTTCTGACAGAGGTTACTATAAATCCAGAATATGTATCCACTGTAACGTGGACATAGGACTGTTTGCCAAATGAAGATATATGAGTAACATCCATTTGCCAAAGTTGTCCTGGTAGGGGTCCTTGAGGGTTAACTCCAAATTAAGGGACAGATTGTAGTATAGGACCCCTTGGACAGGATTTCCCAATCTGCCGTGCTGCTTCCCAAGAAAGTTGAAATTGTTTATACAGAGCTGCAGCGTTTTGGTGATGAATAGTATGAGACTGAATTGCTCAATCTGTCATGGCTGTTCCAAATAATTTTCTTTTGGGTAGCTTGATCAACAAGGGCATTCCCTTGTGCTAAAGCTCTAGGGAGCATGGAGTGAGCTCGAGCATGTCCTATAAAACATGGAGCTCTATGTTGACATACAAGTCTTTGAAGAAGGAGGAAGTGCTGAAATAGTTCATCAGCATTTGTCCCTAAGACCACAGTTTTTATAGTGGAAACACCATAAGTAAATATTTGCTATCTGTATATAGATTAAAGGGGGAATGTGGCAAATACTGAAAAGCCATGATAATGGCATATAATTCTAGTCTTTGAGCTGATTTTAAGTTGACAGTTTCAGTATAAAGTTGTCCATTGATATGCAAGAGCGATTTGCCATTTAGTGGAAGTTTCCCAGAGCCATTGTTGTTGATCCTTTGAAAAAAGGAACAACGATAATTTTGAGGCTCAAAACCTATAAGCTATAAAGGTCACCTATGCCCCTTGATAATCCAGGAGGCAACAAGATCAAAATATGGAAGTGTATTCCATGGGCTATTAGATGGTTCAATGTGCCCAAGCTGTCGCTGCTCTTGTACCAATTGAGCAGCTGCCCTAAATTTCACCTGAGAAAGGGGCCGTTGGTCTACCAATACAGGATTATCTGATTTCCAAGTAATTGGGTCTGCACAATGCATTATTGAGGTAGCAGGAGCTACCAAGGCCCCTATGCTAAATTTTGATATCCTAATCCACACCTTCTGGTATTGAGTGCCACTTCTATGGGGATGAGAATTCCTCGCGTACTTTCCCTAGTCCCTTGGTGGGCAAAAATCCCCGATCAAGCATCTGAGTACGACTAAACCATTAGGACTGACAAGCAACGCTCCCATATTTTTCAAAACATCTCTACCCCACAAATTAACTGGCCATCCAGGGAGCACATAAGGCTTAAAAAAATCCAGAATGACCTTCTTAATCTTCCCAATGTATAAAACTAGAACTTTGTTGAGGGGATTTACTCTGCCCTATACCTTGTAATTCTGTGGCTGCTGCATGAGTGGGCCAGGAAGGAGGCCAATGTAGCTTAGCAATAATAGATACATCAGCTCCAGTATCTAAAAGTCCTTTATATTTATGCTCATGTATTGTTAGTTCCATTTCAGGGCATTCCTGACTTATTTTTTTTTTAAATCCAATTGGCAAAATCAGAGGAGCCAAATCGCCAATTTGCTTGGGGCCCCTTTTGCATGATGTGGCCTGAGAAGCAGAATTAGCATCCTTATACTATTCTTCTAACTGCCTGAATTAGCCGTGAGACAAATTCTTTTTTTTTAATTAATTTTAATGGGGTGACATTGATAAAATTGTCTTCCGTCACCTTCTAACTGGTTTTCTTTGTGCCCCTCCCACCCCAGCCCTCTGCCTCTCTTCCCCCTCACCCTGTAACCCCAACACTGTTGTCCATGTCTCTGAGTCTCATTTTTATGTCCCACCTATGTATGGAATCATATAGTTCTTAGTTTTTTCTGATTTACTTATTTCACTCAGTATAATGTTATAAAGGTCCATCCATGTTGTTGTAAAAGATCCGCTGTAAAAGATCATTTTTTATGGCTGAGTAGTATTCCATAGTATGTATATACCAAAGCTTTTTAATCCACTCGTCCTCTAACGAACACTTGGGCTGTTTCCAGATCTTTGCTATTGTGAACAGTGCTGCCATAAACATGGGGGTGCATTTCTTCTTTTCAAACAGTGCTATGGTGTTCTTGGGGTATATTCCTAACAGTGGGATAGCTGGGTCAAAAGGCAGTTTGATTTTTAATTTCTTGAGGAATCTCCATACTGTTTTCCACAGTGGCTGCACCAGTCTGCATTCCCACCAGCAGTGCAAGAGGGTTCCCTTTTCTCCACATCCTCGCCAGCACTTGTTCTGTGTTATTTTGTTGATGAGCACCATTCTGACTGGTGTGAGGTGATATCTCATTGTGGTTTTAATTTGCATTTCTCTAATGATTAGTGATGTTGCGCACTTTTTCATATGCCTATTGGTCATCTGTATGTCCTCTTTGGAGAAGTGTCTATTCATTTCTTTTGCCCATTTTTGGATTGGATTGTTTGTCTTCCTGGTATTAAGTTTTACAAGTTCTTTATAAATTTTGTTTATTAACCCCTTATCAGACGCATTGTCAAATATATTCTCCCACTGTGTAGTTTGTCTTTTTATGCTGTTCTTATTGTCTTTAGCTGTGCAGAAGCTTTTTAGTTTGATAAAGTTTCATTTGTTTATCCTGTCTTTTGTTTCACTTGCTTGTGGAGACAAATTGGCAAGTATATTTCTGCAACAGATGTCAGAGAGCTTATTGCCTATGTTTTCTTCTAAGATGCTTATGGCTTTATGGCTTACATTTAAGTCTTTTATCCATTTTGAGTTGATATTTGTGAATGGTGTAGGTTGGTGGTCTAGTTTCATTTTTTGGCAGGTAGCTGTCCAATTTTCCCAACACCATTTGTTGAAGAGGCTGTCTTTACTCCAATGTATGCTCTTACCTCCTTTGTCAAATATCAGTTGTCCATAAAAGTGTGGGTTTATTTCTGGGTTCTCCATTCTGTTCCATTGATCTATATGCCTGTTCTTATGCTAGTACCGGGCTGTTTTGAGTACAATGGCTTTATAATATAACTTGATATCTGGAAGTGTGATCCCTCCTGCTTTATTCTTCCTTTTCAAGATTGCTGAGGCTATTGGTGTTCTCTTTTAGTTCCATATAAATTTTTGGAATATGTGTTCTATATCCTTGTAGTAAGTCATTGGTATTTTAATTGGTATTGCATTGAATTTATAAATTGCTTTGGGTAATATAGACATTTTAATGATTTTTATTCTTCCTAACCATGAGCACAGTATATACCTCCACTTGTTTGTATCTTCCCTGATTTCTTTTATCAATGTTTTATGATTTTCCGAGTACAAGTCTTTAATCTCCCTGGTTAAATTTATTCCTAGGTACTTTATTTTTTTGGTTGCAATGGTAAAGGGGATTGATTCTTTAATTTCTCTTTCTGACAGTTCATTGTTAGTGTATAAAAATGCCTCTGATTTCTGAGTGTTGATTTTATATCCTGCCACCTTGCTGAATTCATTTATCAGGTCTAGTAGTTTTTTTACTGTGACTTTAGGATTTTCTATATACGTGTGAAGCATGCAGTCTCCGCCCCCATTGTTCCTTCCGCTTCTGGGAGTGGTAAAGGGAGCCAGACTCCCTGAGCATACAGCTTTAAGAAGCCTATAAAATTGATTCTGAACATTTTTTTTTTACTGCAATTCATGGTAAAATAAAATTTACATTGAAAACCTATTTATTCAGAGTTGCAATGGAAATAAAAATTTCACAAAACAAAACATGCCCTTGTTCTATGTGTTATGCACTCTGACATTTTCTGTTCTATTATTTCAATTTTTGAAATACTAGTCACCACCAAAGGTCAGGAATTGTTTTTAAACATTCAGAGGAAGGATCCAGGAGACTTAGCATGTCAACAATGAGAGTCCCAAAAGGATGGAAAAAAGGACTGATGAAGAAGAGATAATAATTTCAAAAAATACTAGAAGAAAACAATTCATCATTTCATGTTAAAATTCAAAATTAAAACCCACATATTTCCAAAACTTGCTTGAATAGAAGACTGACCCCAGGTTACTTGGAAAAAAACATAGATCACTGAGCCCTAACCCAAACCTACCAAATTAAAATTTCCAGAGAAACATGATAACATGTTTACATAACAAGTAACCCAAGAGATTCTTATCATCTGAGAAATTTTGAAAACACTAGACCTATTTTAAATTCCTAAAACTTCAATGTGCATACAAATCACCTAAGGCCTCATTAAAATGAAGATTCTAGTTTAATAGTTCTGTATTGACCCAAGAGTTTACATGTCCAACTAGCTCCTGGGTGATGCTAATGACATTGTTCAGGGGCCAAGGCTAATATTTCTGGCCAGAATTCAAGATGAGATACTTCCAAATGCATTTTTGATGCATAACACTAATACCAAAATCTGATCAAGATATACTTCAACCTCACTTAGAAAAGTAGTTGCAAAAATGTTAAATAAAACATTAGCAAGTCGATTTCAGCAATATATCAAAAGAATAATACAGCCTTTGACCCAGCAGAATTTATGCCAGAAATGTTAGGGTGGGTCCATGTTTGGGTCAGTGTTGGTAAGTCTATCCACTTACTCCATTATGACAACAAATTAGTGGGAAAATTACACAAACATTAATATATTCTGAAAAAGGCATTAACATTTTTTTAATTGTAAGACATTCCTATTAAAACTTCAAGACAAAGTAGAGTAGATGGAAATTACTTAAACTTATAGAACTGTTTAACAAATTAACAACAAATACTACTTTAAATGGCAAAAACCAAAGCTATCTTAATTAAATTCTGAAACTATATGGAAATATCATTTTTTAGTTTAAAGTTGTCTTGGAAAGTAAAGGAAATTCAATGAGACAAGAAAACACTAATGATGTGATTGAAAACTAAGATAATTCAAGTAAAAAATATTAGAATGAATAAGAAATTTAACAAAACATCTAGGATACACACACACACTTACAGAGACATATGCAAATACATATACACAGAAGTAAATAGGTTTTTCTTTGATCTTAGGCTAAAAAAGAAAAAGTGTTTAACTTATAATAAAAAACAAAAACTATAAAGAAATATATTTAATCAAAAAACTGGATCTATTTGAACCAAAATCATAAAATCTTTCTGAAAGGCATAAAAAAAGATTTAAAGAAATGGAAAGTTTTATCATGTTCCTGGATTTTAAAAAAAGTAATATAAAAAATGTTCATTTTGTGAAAAGTAAATAAATTCCAGTCAGTTCCAATTAGAATACTTATGCAGCTTAGGTTTTAAAAATTGAAATAAAGTTTAAATTTGATCTCCCAAAATAGATAAGAGAAGGATAAAATGAACACTCAGGTGAACTTGCCTTACAGGATATCAGAATATTTTATTCTTATATTAGTCAAAATAAGCTATCTCTGGTAGGTAATACATTAACATCAAACCCCAGTGCCTTGACAAAACAAAAATTTACTTTTTTGCTTATGCCATATAATCACAATGATTTAGCATGTCACACAGCCACTCAAGACCTATCATCTTCTAGATGTATCATTTGGGATTTGGCAGGAAAGAATACATAGGGAAGCCTCTCTCTTCTACACACGCACACGCACACGCACACACACTTCTATGCTTCAGCCTGGAAATGACACATATCTTTTTCACTCACAATCTATTGGCTGAATTAGTCACAACTCTCTGTCTGATTACAAGGGGGCTAGGAAAAGTAAGAGATATCACATATATAGTGTTGTCATAAGAATAGACAAATGGATCATTGAGAAATACTTGGAGAATATAAATATTAGATCACACATATTTGAAAACTTAATCTATGACACAATGATATCAGTCCCTAAGAAAATGGATGGAGCTATGAAAACTAGCTAACTACATTTAAAAAGTAAAATTTTACATAATATAAAATAATGAATTTCAGGTGAATTAAATACCTAAAGGCAAAAAAAAGAATAAAAATCTGCTGAGAAAATCTAGGAGACTATGTGAAAAAAGCCAGGATTTGGGGAGACTTTTAAAGACCAAAATGCTGTTAAAACCCACATGCTAAATGTAACAGTTGTTTAAGTATTTATGGCAAATAAATTAAGAGATAAATAATAACAGAAAAAAAGTCTGAAGAATGAAGTAAAACTGTAATTATTTGCAGATGATATGATACTTTAGATAGAGAACCTTAATGTCTCCACACACACAAAATACTAGGACTGATAAGTAAATTCAGTAAAGTAGCAGGATACAAAATAAATGTCCACATCAGTTGCACCAACAATGAACTATAAGAAAGGGAAATTAAGAAAACAATTCCATTCATAATTGGTTCAAAAAAGAATAAAATACTAGGGAATAAACTTAACCAAGGATGAAAAGGACACTGAAGAAAGAAATCAAAGAAGATACAAATAAATGGATGCATATACCATGTTCATGCATACAAAGAATTAGTATTATTAAAATGTCCATACTACTCAAAGTGATCTATAGATTCGAATTAATTCCTATCAAGATACCAATGGCATATTACACAGAAATAGAACAAATATTTCAAAAATTTATATGAAAGCCCCTAAATAGCCACAGCAATCTTAAGAAAAAAGAACAAAGTTGTAGTAATCATGATACCTGATATCAAACTATACTACAAGGCCATAGTAATCAAAACAGTATTGTAGTGACATAGAAACAGATATATAGACCAATGGAACAGAATGGAGAGCCCAGAAATAAACCCTTGCCTTTATAGTTAATTAATTTTTGACAAAGGAGGCAAAAACCATACAATGGTGTGAAGACAGTCTATTCAATAAATAGTCTTTGGAATATTGGACAGATACATGCAAAAAATGAAACTAGACAACCTTTTAACACTGTACATAAGAATAAACAAACACAAAATGGGTTAAAGAATTAATGTTAGACTTAAACCATAAAAATCCTAGAAGAAAACATAGGCAATAAAATCTCAGACATTTCTCATAGCAATATTTTTTCTGATATATCTCCCTGGGCTAGGGACAGAAAATAAAAATAAACAAATGGGACTACATCAAATTAAAAAGCTTTTGTTCAGCAAAAGAAACCATCAATGAGCATGACCAGGTGCTGGCATAGTGGACAGAGCATTGGCCTGAGATGCTGAGGATCCAGGTTTGAAACCCCGAGGTCACCAGCTTGAGTGCAGGATCCTGGCTTGATCATGGGATCATAGACATGACCCCATGGTCGCTGGCTTGAGCCCAAAGGTCACTGGCTTGAAACCCAAGGTTCCTGGCTTGAACAAAGGATCAGTTGCTCAGCTGGAGGCCTCCCCCATTCCCCCAGTCAAGGCACATATGAGAAAGCATTCAATGAACAACTAAGGTGTTGCAATGAAGAGTTAATGCTGAGCATCTCTCTCCCTTCCTATCTGTCTGTCCCTGTATGCCTGTCTCTCTCTCTCTCTCTAAAAAAAAAATCAATGAAATGAAAAGGCAACCCAATAAATGAAAGAACATATCACCAATGATATATCTGATAAGGGAATGATATCCAAAATTTATAAAGAACTTAAAAACCTCAAAACCAAAACACACCAAAAAATTCAAAATAAGAAATGGACAGAGGACCTGAATAGACAACTCTCCAAAGAGGACATACAGATGGCCAATAAGCACATGAAAAAAATGCTCAGTGTCACTAATCATCAGAGAAATATAAATTAAAAACACAATGAGATTTCACCTCACACACCTTCAGAATGGCAATCTTCAATAAATCAGCAAAAAAACAAATGTTGGAGAGGATGTGGAGAAAAGGAAACCTTCTTGCACACTGTTGGTGGGAATGCAGATTACTGTAGTCACTGTAGTTACCTCAAAAATTAAAAATGGAACTGCCTTATGACCCAGTGATTCCACTTCTGGGAATTTATCCCAAGAAGCTTGAAACACTAATGCAAAAGAATATATGTACCCGCATGTTCACTGCAACGTTATTTACAATAGTCAAAATTTGGAAGCAGCCCAAATGTCCATCAGTAAATGAGAGGATAAAAAAAGCCATGGTACATTGTCCCTTGCCTTTTGGCTCAGTGGTAGAACATTGGCCCAGTGTGTGGAAGTCTCGGGTTCAATTTCTGGTCAGGGCACATAGGAGAAGTGACAATCTGCTTCTCCACCCCTATCCTCCCCTCTTGCTCTCTTCCTCTCCCGCAGCCATGGCTCAAATGGTTCAAGCAATGTTGGCCCCGAGTGCTGAGTTTGGCTCCATGGCCTCACCCCAGGTGCTAAAATAGCTCAGTTGCTGAGCAATAGTGCAACAGCCCAGATGGTTAGAGCACTACTATCTGGTAGGAGGCTGGCTGGGTGGGTACCGGTCAGGGCACATGCGGGAGTCTATCTCTGCCTCCCTGCCTCTCACTTAATAAAACAAAACAAAACAGCTGTGGTACATTTACACAATGGAATACTACTTGGCCATAAAAAGAAGGAAATCTTACCCTTTGTGACATGTGTATGGACCTGGAGAGCATTATGCTAAGTGAAATAAACCAGTTAGAGAAAGACAAATACTATATGATTTTACTTATATTTGGCATTTAATGAAAAAATGAACTAACAAGCAAAATAGTGACAGATTCAGAGAGAAAGCAGACTGATTACTGTCAGCTGGTGGGGCAATGGCACTGGGTGTTGGGGTGGAGGTATTTAGCAAAAAGGAAAAAAACCTCATGAACACAAACAACATTGCGGTGATTGCTGGAGGGGGTGAAGGAAGGTATAGATGGGTTTAGGGCAGATAAATGGTGATGGGTAGAGACTTGACTTGGGGTGGTGAACACTGAATACAGGGTACAGATGCTGTGTTGTACAACTGTGCACCTGAAACCTATATAATTTTGTTAAGTAGTGTCACTCCAATAAATTCAACAAAAGGGAAAAAATAAAAATATATTTAAAATATTCATGATGGGCAAAGTGTACCTATAATATACAAAGAACACATAACAAAAATGACTGGAAGATGTCCAACAGATAAAAGGGACAAGAGCTGAGAATAGGCAATTCATAGAAAGGAAAATCCACATGGCCAAAAATCTTAAAAGAAGTTCAAATTCTCTATTAGTCAGGAAAACAAACACTATGTATTAGAAATGTTATCCTAGTTTACATATTTTTAGACTGACAAAACTAAAAAGGCCTTTAATACTTACTACTGTAGCAAATGTGGAGAAGAGGGTAATTTGGTTGCTAGTAAAATATAAACATGACACACACTTTAGAAGGCAATCTGACAACATTAAATAGAAATAGAAATATGCAATACACATATATGCATATGAAATACAAATATAATCCATTACCTCCTTGGAATCTATCCCATAGAAGCAAAACATCCAACTGTGGAGACAGATGTAAAAATGTTTATTGTAGCATTGTCATTAGTAGCAAAAATTGGAAACAGTGAATTTTCATGATTAAGAAAAAGAGTGTATGGTGCTTCCATAGCTTAAGAATAATATTTAATCATTGGAAAAATAATTAATTAAATTTATATCTGTTGACTCTAAAGAATCCAGACAATGTTTTAAGTGAGAAAAACAAAAGTCATACAATAGTGAAAGTCCTATATTTGTACACACTTATGTGTATGGGCATTGTATATGTTTGTATTCCTTTTATACATTTCTTTTGTATAGTATGAAAGAGTCTGGACAAATAAAGAAGGATTTATACTAACCAGTCAATAGGATTTCCTTTCAGACTGGTGAACCTCTGTTATGTGTCAAGGAGAAAGGTCAATAGAAACAAGAGGGAGGAAAAAGGGATAAGGCAAAAAATATCAACTCTTGGAGGAAAAAGGCATATATAGTATCTTATCTATACATTTATGCAGTTATCCCTATGTAGGGAAGAAAGCCATTACTTTATAGAAGGGGCAATGCTAGGGAAGTTCCCTCCTTTCTAGAGCATGTGTCTAAACTAAGGGATACCTTCTGCTACTGTATGGCAGAGTATTTTTTCTTAATGTGAACCCATCATAAATGTGCCTTGTTGTGTGTATGTGAACAAAAAAAACTCTAGCAAGTTATACATATTTCTAGAACATGGCTACCTGCCATGAAGAACCAGAAGCAGGAATGAGAGTCACCCAGGCAGCTTTACCCACCTGTCAAGGTGAGGAGAGCAGACCCTTGAAGGACAGAGTAAGAAATGTAGGTGTTCCTCTGAGTTGGGCAGTCCCTGGAATGTTAAGCAGAGTGACTTGGTTTTACATCTAAACTGTCCATCAAGAATATCCTCCTTTTACCCTCAACCTTAATTCATTCTCCAGACCTCTCCATAGATATAATATTCTACCTTCCTCCCTGATTCCCTTCATTGACCAGGTTAGATGTCTCCACTCCATTTTCTCTTAAACAGAGCTTAGTACTTTCACTCATCATAATGTCACCAGAAGAAGACTGGGATTGAGGCAGGTCTGCCCTGGCACAACCTGGAATATGTGGGTTCTTGACTTCACGTAGGAAAGATTTCATGACACAAGTCCAGGTGGTTTTTAGAGTCATTTATTAAAGCTGGGACAGTGAAACAAAGGAAAGGCTTACTATAGAAGAGGCAAGATCACAGCAATGGGAGTAAGCCTAGACTGAGCTGCCTAGACGCAGGAAAGGAAGTCACAGTAACAGAAGTGAGTCATGCTGGGCTACATGGACTCAGGAAGGGAAGTTACAGAAGCAAAAGAAGAGTCACACTGGGCTGCAAAGACCAGAGGAAAAAGTTACAGAGACTAAAGGAGAGGCCTTAGAGACAGGTTCAGGGGGTTAGCCTGGGACCAGCTGCTGGTGCCCACTGCTCCCCTGGTTTTAAGTCCCGTAAGGAGCCTGGGAGCTTAGGAGCAAGAAAGTGAAAGTACATGCTTAAGGAAAGAAGGGGTGCAGGTATGCTCAAAGGAGAGGGTGCACTGGGTTCTTAGTCTAAGGGGTTCTTATATGTTTTCTGAATGTGGGAGTTTTCAGGGATGTCTCAGGGGAGGGTCTTCATAGAATATTGAACAGCTTTCCAGGTGTGTCCTCTAATATGCTGATGCATCAAAATGATCTTATAGGAAGTTTGGGATTATTCTCTGGTCAGCATCACTGTTTTACTTTTATTTTGGATTTGTCTGGCTCCAGTTGGGGTTTTGTTATTTATTCTCTTGATTTCATCCATTCTGGGATTTGGCTGACACTAGTGGCCTAACTGTTATCTCCCTTCCTGATCAGGGTGATTTAAGGTAGTAACTCTCTGGCTAGGGAGGAGAGTTATAAACTATCTGCTGCCAAGTGCCCTTGGTTAGGGGGGATAAGCTCACTCTATTTATTAGCAAGCTGTTAATTGCTCTGTCTTGTTTAACTATTATCTTTCAGTGTCCCTCATTCCACTTTCCAGGAAATATTCCTAACTTCTTACTATCCTGCCTCAGGAATACTGTCCGTTTGTGTAGTTGTTGCGGAACTGTATCTCCAGCACAATACCTGGTTCAAGAGACCAACTTGCTTTACTGATGGAGGATAACTGAATAAATCATTATTTTCCTTTCTTTCCTCCCACCCTCAAATGCATTGAGTAAAGTTCCTTTAGAAATGTCAGCTGCTTCCACTGAGCAGGGAGAAAGAGAAAAAGACCGGTTTACACAGCTTGGGAGGAAACGTTAAAGAAGGACGCACACGCCCCCTCTCTCTGCGGAGGTGGTAGCGACTGTGAGAGATCCAGGGTGGTTGTGATTGCGGAGGTGTTCCTTCGCTGTCCCCCTAAATAAGGGGGCGCTATTGTAGTCAAGGTCTTCTTGGAATTTTCTCCTTAGGGTAAAGGTTCTTGGAGGACCCAGCAGTGTCAGCTGTGGGCCATATAATGCTGAAATTCCAGGCTTCAACAAAACCAGAGCGAACTAGCAAATTTCCCGCCCCGAGAGTGGATCCATTTTTAGTTCGGTATAAATCTCGATAATAAATTTCTAAGCTTTAAAAAGCTTCCCAAGACACACTTTACGCACTCGCTGGAGAGGCGCGCAAGCAGGCAGGACTCGTGCGTAAACGCCGCTCCCGTGGGGGTGCGGGCTTGTGTGACCCGGGCCTCGTGCCCGCGTGCCGCAGCTCCGAGTCCCACCGGTGAAGGGAGGTCGCGGGCAGGAGAATGATGGCTCCCAGAAAGGCTCCGAAGGTTCGGTTCCCATGGAACCGCGTATCTCTGGCAATCTGGCTCGAACGCACTACGAAACATCCCGTCTCGGCTTCTCCAAAATGGTTCGCATCCACTGGCGAGCCCTTTCCATCTCCTCCCATTTGCCCAGCACCAGCTTGGCCATTTGAAATGGCTTTAGACTGGGAGGCTTCGAAGCCCGCCAGGGAAGAGTGGTGAGAGTGACAAGGGTAGGGTAGGGGGAGAAAAGGCGGGCAGAGCTGCCCTCCAGTCCCTTTGTAAATCTGGGAGCCACCAGAAGGAAGAGCCCCCCCACACACACACACACACAGGCCACCCAGGTCCCCGCTGAGGCCTGCAGGCCCGGAGGCTTGGAGGCAGAAGCTGCTAGGTCCCCAGGCGGCGAACGCAAAGCCGCAGTGTGTGCTGGCAGAGAGCCCAGAGCCACGCGTCTGGGCGACACACTGCTTATGGGTGGTTCCTGCTCTCACCAAGCTTTGCAGGGAACCCAACCCAGACCCCTTTGCCTGTGTGGGGGGCTCATCTGCAGAGAGAGAGCTCAACTGGGGTTTTTCCTGGAGCGAGCGGCCAGACTACTAAGGAAGCTAGCGAGGGTGTTCCCAAAGCTTAGAGACTATTTCTGCTTCCCACGGAAATGGGAGCAACTAGGTATTTTGGAGGTGTTTTCTAAACACGACCTCAGGAAAGTTATCTTCCGGAAACCCGGAACCAGGCATCCTCCTGTCTTGCTTCTCGGTTGCCTCCAGAACCAGTGCGCGGCGCACTCCCGCTGGAGCGCGGGCTGGAGCGCCGGCTGGAACGCAGCCCGGAGCGCAGCGCTGGCAGTCGCCCCCACCATTGCCCGACTCCTACAGCCAAAGGCAGGCGCCTCTGCAAAGCTGTCGCAGCGCTCAGGGCCGCCTTCCCTGGAAGTTGAGTGTCCATCACTTCAGCTTTTTTCGCAAACCCTTCCTTTCCCTCATGGTTCCAGCTGCAGACCCCAGTTGGTGCAATTACTCCGAGGTCACCTAGCGCCCCCTGGCGGAGTGCGTGGGGCGTCCGGTTTGCAGACTCCCACAGCAGGTAGCTGCAGAAGGCGTGGTGGCTGCGACGCTGGAGCTAGACAATTGCCAACAGCTGGTGCAGCTGCCGCGCTGCGCACGGGGACTGGCGAGTACACAGCACAGGTACTGCCCCTTCCCGGTGACGTCTCTGCAGCGGGCTATAAAAACCTCGCGCGCAGCCTGCCGAGGTTCCGCTAACTCGCAAGCCAAGCAGGACCCGAGCCTAGAGGCGCCTGCGAAGCTGTGGGAGGTGGCGAGGGTGGCGGGGGCAGCAGCAGCAGCGAGAGCAAAGGGAAAAATTTCCAGCTGGACACGGAGCTCCGGAACGCCGGCCATAGACTCAGAACTTTTATGGGTCGCGCTGTGACGAGCACCCTCTGTACCCCCAAGTCCTCGCGAAGCAGAGTTTTGCCGTCCCCGCTGCAGGCAGGGGGAACAGGAGTTGTAAGCAGCAGCAGGTGCCGACAGGCGGGGGTCTCCTGCTTCCTGGAACCGTGACCCATGGAATTTCTTTCCCATTTCCAGTCTAACGCAGAAGATACGCTGTCTTCAGATTTCTGAACTCAAGTGCTTCCTGGAGCTTGAAAGTGGAGGAATTCGGTGCCATCAGGGGCAGACAGACAGCTCATCAGAAGCATTCATCTTCAGAGTGCCAAGTCTCCTGCTTGCAAGGAAGAGTTCACCAGGAAGAGCCTGCAGCCCTCCTGTCTTGGTTAAGCAGGACCCTAACCCCAGGCGCTGGCCCCGGGACCCTGCTGCCAGGTGGGTGCTTGTACAGAGAAGACGGCTTAACCACTTATCCAAGGAATGGATAACGCCCTCCTGGTTGACTCTGACCTCTTCCCAAACATCTCCACCAACACCTCAGAGCCCAACCAGTTCGTGCAGCCAGCCTGGCAAATTGTTCTCTGGGCAGCTGCCTATACAGTCATTGTGGTGACCTCCGTGGTGGGCAATGTGGTGGTGATGTGGATCATCTTGGCCCACAAGAGAATGAGGACAGTCACCAACTATTTCCTCGTGAACTTGGCCTTTGCGGAGGCCTCCATGGCTGCATTCAACACAGTGGTGAACTTCACCTACGCTGTCCACAACGAGTGGTACTACGGCCTGTTCTACTGCAAGTTCCACAACTTCTTCCCCATCGCTGCGGTCTTTGCCAGTATCTATTCGATGACAGCAGTGGCCTTGGATAGGTGAGCTTGCCCTTTGTGGAAACAGGAGAAAGTGACCACAGAGAAGGACGGCTTTGCTCTGGGGCTGTGTGGTTGGGCTGTGCTTGGTTCAAGGTGAAGGGTGGCCACCTGTACTCTGGGATTTTTACTGAAAGCTGGTTGTTGATGGGGGGGGAGGGGACTTTGTCTTATTTCACAGTTTTCTTCCCTGTTTCCTCTTTTCTTCTTTCCCTCCTTTCACTCATCACCAGTCTCCCTTCACTCGCAAAACCCCTTTTTCCTTCATTTAACTCCCTTCTCTTTATCGCTTCACCACTCATCTCCCTGACACTTTGCTTTCAACTCTCCCTTTGCTTCTTTCCATATATGATATTCCTTCTCTCCTTCGCCCTGAGAGCCTGGCGGGGATGCCCAGTCCTGCCTGGGACTTCATAAACCCCTGCAGGCCTGCTTCTGTGGGCAGGCATCCTCTTGATGCCTTCCAGGGCTAAGTATGCCTCATCAGAATTTTTCATTTTCCACTTTTTCCTGACTTGCTGCTCCCACCTCAACTTTCCAATGTTATTTGGATGTGAAGAACATTTCGTTAGGATCAGAAATACTCAAAATTCTAATCCAGCTTCCTCTACGCTGTGAGGAGTTCTCATTCAGGAATGAGGGGCAGCTACACTGTTAAGGCATTCCACAGATAGGGTGCTTACAGAGTTTCTCTAAATTTCTCTTGTGATGTGGGGTCACTGTTTTTAGCCTGTCTGTATCCAGAGAGAAGCGTGCTTGTCAAAGGCAGTTGATAACTCTGTCTTTCCAACAAGCAACAGGTTAGGGTGTCAGAAGCTGATTCAAAGTGAAAAGGTGATATTTTCAAACACAGAGTCTAGTGCTCTAAATGAGTGGCTCCTCAGGTGGCCTGATGAAGAACTGATTATTAGAGCTCAGCTCTATTTGTATTTACTTTTTGGGGGGGTGCCATAAGTATCGTGTTGAGTATCGATGTGCACATCAATGTTAAATGTTTATGGAGGGTGTGGAGTATGTTTAAAACACCTGCCACTGTGATTTAAAATGGGTTCTTTGATGGTCTTGCTGAGATAAATGAATGTGAGAAACCCCCCCAAAAAGGAGCTAGAAGAAAAACTTCAAAACAAAATCCCCAAGCTATTTAACCCTTTTACATAAAGATTGTTTACAATTTGCAATTGATTTGAGGTCTTTTTCAGCTTCTATGGTGAATGAACACTTCTAAGATCAGAGAAGGCTGTTTCCTTTGCAGTGGTGTCCAAATGCTGATTTCTAAGTTCCATATACAGCTCCCTTTACACAGCTCTTAGGTGCTTGATCTGTTGTGTGTAAGAAATGTTGTGGTGAATCGATTCTATTTTAAACGTGGAAAGTAAACCAACTACTCAAAGTGGTAGTGAAATGAATTATTTTCTAAATGTATCTTTTATGCTACTCCGGTTTTCAGTTTGCTGAAAGTGAGGTACACTTGTAAATCCTGCTGCGCTGACTTGCTCCTTTATGTCGAAGCACCCCCCTTAACATTAGAAAATCCAGAATGTGATACATAATTGTGTATAGGTGCAATAAAAACTGGTACCTTACAGATATTCTCTTGATGATCCCTAAATTAGAGAGAAAGTTGGGTTTTCTACTGCATTAGGACCTTGTGTGAGCCCAGGAGACTTGCCAGTCAGTATGAGTACCAGTGGACAGCTCTTCTGCTTTAGCTGCCACAGAATTGACATGTTTGTTTCACAGCCCTGCTCTTTCCCTTTGAACTTAGAAAGTTAGCTGCAGGAGTCAGGGTCAAAGTCTTCACAGTGGATAGGATAAGGAGCTGCCTTGATTCTAGTATCTCAAGCTCCACTGTTTGTTCTTTCTAGGCAAACCATAGACAGGACCCTGACCCTGAGTGATCCCAACTTAGTGAGGTCAGAGGATCTCTGGTGCCATGCCTGAGGGAAATGACAGCTGAGAAATGTCCCCATATCCCTAATGTACAAACACAGCCCAGGGAGCCAGAGCCAGAGCATATCAATGACATGCTCAAGGTTAGAGTTCAAGGTAGAGTTAGGGGTGAGGTGTCAAGGCTGTGTCTCCAAGTCCCTCCAGTGTTTCTTCTGTTTTTCTTGTTCATCTCTTGAGCACACAGTGAATTAATCTCATCAGACCCCCTGAAGAATGTAGCTCTCTTGCATTTATGGTCATCCATTCTTTCCTGAGAATGTTTTAGAAAGGAGAGGGCCTTAAGCTGTCTTCGGATGAATGCTCTTTCCCTTCTCCAGCAGGGCAATGCAGGCTGTGAGAAAATGTTAAGCTAATTTTTGTGTGTTCCTTAAATCTTTCATAGATAGTCTTTGAATCAAGTCTTTAAAAAATGAAAGCAATATGGTTTTGTTGATCTTAAAATTAAACTTTGTTTCATTGAAGAAAACTGGGAAGATATGAAGAGCATAGATACAAAAATACCAGTCAACCATTACTTCTCTATACAGAAACAGCACTTGTTGACATTTGAATTTCTCTTATGACTATTACACTACATAATGGAAGTCAGAGCCTATATAATTTTGTAGCTTACTTTTTTCTATTGACCTTAATGGAAAATATTAATAACAATTGTGTAGCTTACATTTTTCTATTGACTTTAATGGAAAACATTAATAACCAAGCACACAGCATGTTATTAAAAAGTCTTCAGCAACATAATTTTAATGGCTTTCTATTATTCCACTTATGTGAATGTGCTATTGTTATTTAATACTCCTATTGGGTATTTAGGTGATTTCTAGATTATTATTTTTTTTTGCTATAATGATTAGTGTGCTACTCTACATTTCTATATGATAATTTTGGTTTTTTTATTGATTATTTTTATTAGAATACATTCCCAGAAGTGGAATTACTGGGTCAAATGAAATGAATATTTTAAAAAACTTTTCCTCTTAATTGTAAAGGATTATAAACTCTGAGCAGAGCAAGGAACATGTCTGTTCTCTCTTGTTTACTTTATCTCCTCTGCACAAAGCAGAGTACTTGGCATCTCATAGTCACTACATGTTTATTGAATAAGTGAATGAATGAATGAAGCAACATGTGTTCTTAGGAGAACATTTAGAAAATTATAATAGAAAATGCATAAAATTATAAAGAAAATGTAAAAGTTCTCTGTAATCCCACTCTGAGAGATAAACAGTTAAAATTCTGGAATGCTAGCTTACACTTACTTCTTCTGTGTTATGCCACATATAGTCACTCAACTTCTAAGGATAAATTTTGAGTCATAATAAAAACAGTTTCAATGTCTGCTTTTTTGTTTTTGCTCTTTTCTTTTGTTCCTTAACCTCATATCATGGGCATTTTTCATGTCATGAAACAGTTTTAAAAATAGGACTTTTAATGGATGCATTATATTGTATGGTTATTTAAGCCTTCCTCTATTTTTAGATATAAATCATTTCCATTTTGAAGATGTAATGATTACAAGTAATTTTAAAATGAATATCCTGGATATAAATCTTTGAGAATATTCCTTGTTCTTAGAAGAATCTCATTGAAGTGGAATGGCTGGGTCAAACTGTCTTGATAAACTTTGCCAAATTTCCTTCTAGAACCAAAATATATGCACAGAATAAAAGCCATCAGCAGCAGCAGAAGATTCTCCCTCATAAGAATATTTATTAATTGAAGCCAATGGTTACCTAGAATAAAAATTTGCAATGACAAATATACCTAAATAAGATTAGATTTTCATCTAATTAAACTCTAACAAACACCAGGGAGTTTACTTTATGAAACTCTGTAATTCCCCCACTTAAAATAAAGTTGATTTTTTTAAATTGTAAAAACCAAGAGGTATGTGATGTTTCATGAAATTAGAAGTCACAGGACAATGAAAGGGACACCTCCACTTTGCAGGGGCTGTCATAGTAGCCAGTTCTAGTATTGTAGGGCAGCCCCTAAGAAGAGAGCAAGGAGGACCAATTCCTAAGCCCCATAAAAGGGGCTACAAGAACAAAAGGTAACTGACTTGGAACTAAGCACACAGCAACAGGACACTCCGAGAAGCACCAGCCTGGTAGGACTGCTCTCTACCCGGCAGGGGCAGGTATAATTCTAGCGAGATGAAAAGGGAAGGTTGCTCCTTACTCACACTGCTTCTGGATATGTTGTATTTTAGTGAAAGGAAACATCCAACAAGGATGGTCTCTGGACAATATGAAATGTTGGTCAGGACCAAAGATATAGTTGCTCAGACAGAAATAATGGTGAAGGCAAAAGAAAGAATGAACTCTCTGTGAGAGTAAGAGAGACCAAAAGCAGAGAAAAGCATAAACAACAAAAACTCTGCCCACTGATCCCTCATGCCCATTCTACTCTGCCCCAGTCATACTCAACTACAAGTTTAAGTAGCCTGCTTCCCAGGTCTTCACTAGACCTGCATTCTGTCCTTGAACCTTGTCTTGTTGACTAGACTTGGATCCCAGTATAACTCAGGGCACTCCTTCTCCACCCAGAGGCCAAGCTTGGTTCTAGAATCCTTTGCACTAATTTAGATGGACCTTACAACCCATGACCTAAAAGTTCTGTGATGCTGAGAATGGTCACTCCCTAGAAGCTTGTCCACCACAACCGTCCTTATCTTTTCAAATTAGGAACCTCAAATGTCTGGGTTGACATGGGTCAAATTCAAGGCTGCTTTATCTTGGAGGGGCCATTTAAGCTGCAGGACTTTTCTGGGAGAGGTTCAATGCCGGGGTTCCACCCCAGGGTGAACCCAGGGGTCCCACAGGAATGGACGGCATCAGCACAAAATGAGTGAGAGAGACGAATTCTTTTAACTCATCTGCCAGGCATCTCTGCCAATGGCTAGTACAGCTTTATTTATATACACTAAATTATAATTACATGTTATACAAAATACATTGATTAATAGTTGGTTTTGCTTCAATATGGGTAAATATTCCAGGAACAGGTTAGTACATTTCTATAAGCTATAAATCAGGTGGTAAGCCATTCTAAGTAGTTATACAATAATTTGAGCAGCAACAACAATATTGGCATAAGATTCTAAAAAGTCAGTATTGATGAATAATTCTACCTTACCTAATGGCCTAGTAAAATTGTATTTGTCTACTATATTCATATACTAGTTAAGTTATAACTTTATTTTTCTCAGAGTGTTTCACTACCTGAAGGTCAGGTATGTAAGAGGAACGGAAAGTTTTTCTATTTTTCTATTATATGAAAAGGCTAGGGAGGTAAAGTCATGAATTAGGTAAAGGCTGAAAGGTGCTTTTATGTTTAGCTACTGTTTCCTACCTATTCATAAGTCACAATTTATTTTTCTCTAATATGATTTATAGGAAGGAGTTTTCCCACAGACTTAGCCCCTTTCAGGGGATATCATAGCCAGCCTCCTGTATCTATGGGCCTAGGCAAGGGGGTTTATAGGCTTTTCTGTGGAACTCACACCCTCTGTCTCATTTTCAGAGAAATTACTACAAATCTGCAGGGAAAGCACGGTGCTATTATCTCTGTGCCATAAATGATAGCACATACAGCCAGAAAGGGGGTGGGGTGTTGAAAAACCAAATTAATTCAAGAAGTTAAAGAGGGAAGTATTGTTGAGCCTCTTCTTTGCTGTGACTGTGTCAACCAGCAGCTGTTGATTGGCTTCCAACATCTCCCCCTTTTTTGTTTTTTAAATGAAACTTTTGTATTTGCACCGCTGTTTCCTGGAGACTGTTGTTTAAGAGTTGATGATGACTGGAAGGACAAGAAGAGCAATAATTACCACAGCTATTATTATGCCTATATCAGTAGCTAAAGAGGCCAGGCCATGCATAGAAAACATACTTTTAATATTTTCAACAAATTGATTAGCTACTTCTGAGGCAAAGACTAAAGAACCCGAGTGTTCTAAGTTTTGTATTTGCTGATGTAAGCTGCTCAAATCTAAACTAATATTACTATTATTTCATACACCTAATAAATGATTCTGTATATTACTCCATGTTATGATAGACTGATTGTATTCTAGAGGAGTAACACATACCCATTTAAACCATGCATGGCATCTGAGTCATCCTAACCTTCATAGCTAACAGTTCATTTCCTATGTGAATAAAGGCCTCCTCTAAAGCATTCATCTTCATTTCTAACTTCCTGTCTATAGTTTTCTGTATGGCTAAAGCAAGAAATATATTTCGAGATAAGCTATTTACATGATTTGTGGTATGAACTGACTATAAAGTGGTAGTAGAGGCAGCCACAGATCCTATACTAGCAATAAGGGCAGTACTTTCTAAAATTAAATCTGCAATAAATTGCTTCTCTCGATGGCGAGCAAGTGCTTCAGAAGGAGCCTGAATGCATACAACCCTGGGTCATCATACCAAGGCTGAGACAGACTAACAGGTAACATCATGTAAGGCGACTGCTGTAAAATAAACATGGCTTGAGCTTTGGTATCATAAGATAAACAGTTTGTTAAAACACAGTGAGAGTAGGATATGCTAAACATAGAGTTATTATTGATGACAGAAAGATTACTATCTATTATGGCAATCAAGAGCACATAAGGAGCCTGTACACAAGCTTGAACAGAAATATTTTGAACAGGATGAGGGTGGGGCCTAACCATATGCACAATTAGCTGCCAAAGCTTTGTTTGCTATCTGGTGGTCGGTCCATCCTGATAAGTCAGCTGTGCAGGTACCCATCCAGTAGACTGACTGCCAGTGTGTGATGTTTTTATTTAAAGGATTATATTTATTTGTCCAATTATAGACATATTTCATTTCTTGCACTAGTTTTCTATAATCATGAGGAAAATAAGGACTAGACCAATCTTGTACAGTGAAATTAACAGCATATGCTTTATAATTCATATAATTGGAATATGCACATTCTTGCCCTCGTGGGAAACCAAGTCTATTCTCTACAGACCACCAGTAAGGCTCTTGAGCTGCCTTACTTGGAGGATAAAGTTTACATTGCCCCCTAGGGGGCAATGTAACAGGATTATACTCATGGGGGTCAGGGCCTCCAGGCATTAAAATTGTGAGACTATAAGGCTCTTGTTATGTGCCCAGGTTTATTACTTTTAGGAGAGTCAGTCAAAATAGACTTAAGTGTAGTAGGAAAACACCCAGAAATTTTGAGAGTATTATTGAACATAAAACATAGGTACATTATCTGTTTTTTCATGGAATGAGAAATTTGAATTAGTTTTATGCATAATAAAAGAACTAGATGATTCTCTCAAGAATTTAGTATGATTATTAAATACAGGTATATCATCTCCACCCCTAGTAACAGGTGGATTTGGAATATAAGCCCAATAAGACTTGTTTTGTCCACTAGCCCCAACAGTAAGTATCTGAATTGATATCACAGCTAGCATAACAACAAACATAGTAGTAGGGATATGATGTACATTTTGTTGGTCACAAATTAAATCAGCCTTTTTAAATAGCACCTTCATCTGGCCCCAAGTTGGTGGGTTGATGGTTCCAGTAGTGTGAGCCAGCCTGTTGACCACAATAGGGAGGTTGTCTAGCTTCCTGTAGAGACAATCATTGCATCGCTCGGGTAACAGGGTCATATGGAGAGTTTCTTAATGGCCTTTGCCGGAGAGTCACCGGCGATGAGGGTGGCACAGGAGTCTCCTCCGGGCTGAACAAATAAGGAGGAGGATCAAGATAAAGAGGGGGCAATGGTGGCAGCAGAGGCCTCTGCTGAGACATGGCAAATTAGTCGATCTGGGATCCAGAGAGGAGAGCCAGCGTCCTGTGGAAATATACAAGTATACCCTCTCCCCTGGGTTAGAACTACATCTGGCCCCTTCCATTGACCTGTTAATAAATCCTTCCACTTTGCCATTGTTTAGGCTTATCCAGATCTGGATTCCAATGTCTCAACATGCGAGTGTGGCCTTGATAATCTGAATTAAGATTATTAATAACAAACAAAGCATGATTTAAGAGCTGATGTGGGAAATTATATTTTAACTCACCTTTCTGTCGTTTTTGAATCTGCATTTTCAGGGTCTGATAGGTCCTTTCTACTATACCTTGTCTCTGTGGATTATAAGGGATGCCAGTAACATGTGAAATGTTAAAGGTGTTACAAAACCTTTTAAAGGCAGCTGACGTATATGCAGGGGCATTATCAGTTTTAATGGCCGTTGGCATGCCTAGAATAGCAAAGCAGTGAAAAAGGTGTTGTGCTCCATCCTTGAAGGCCTCTCCCGTTCATGCAGTATAAGCAACAGCGTTTGAAAAGGTATCAGCAAAAACATGCACATAACAAAGTTTACCGAAAGATGGAATATAGCACATCCATATCCATCTGTCAAAGGTCTTTGGGTTGGAGTCCTCGTGAGTTAACTCCAAAACTACAATTAGGAAAATGAGTAGAGCAAGTACCACAGCTACGCACAATAGCTCGAGCAGCTTCACGAGATATCTGAAACTGCCAACGGAGTGCAGATGCATTCTGATGATGTGAAGCATGCTTCCTCGACTGCTGTGAACACTACCTTTTGCTGTGTAAGCAAATCAGCAAGACGATTTCCCTTGTGTAGTGGTCCTGAAATAGAAGTGTGAGAGCAAATGTGGCCGATAAAGAAAGGGAGAGTTCTGGAGTGAATTCGCTTTTGTAGGCTGTTCAAAAGTGAAAAAAAAAATGGTGGTTTGATGATGTAGCAAAGAGGCGGTTTCGATATGAGGAAACATCTTAACTATACACTGTGAGTCAGTGAACAAATTAAAGGGAACATATTTCAATTTCTGAAATGCTGTAAAACAGCAATAATTTCTGGGTTTTGTGCTGATTTTTCCAGAGTTTCAGTAATAATATGCTCATCCCCTATACTTGTTACAGCTTTACCATTAGATGAGCCATCAGTAAAAACCAATGCAACTGGTGGCGGTAGTGGACTTCTAGAAGTTTTAGTAGGAAAAATTACTGATTGTCTTTTTTTAGAAATTGCAGCTATGTGTGAGCAGGAAGATGAGGTAAAACCTGCCCTGCAAAATTACTAAAAGCAATCTGCCATTCTGAATTTAACTGTAATAATGCTTGAAATTGATCCTTATTCTAAGGAACAATTACCTCTGTCATTTATTTACCAAACAGCTCTCTGCTGGCGGTTTCTACCTTTGATGATAAGAGTAGCCACCAAATCAGTATAGGGCATAATAACTTTCTTGTGAGAAACAGGCAAGTAAAGCCACTCTAGAGGGCCATTCTGCCACAAACATCCGGTAGGAGTATGTTCAGTGGCTAAAATCACAAGCTGCCATGGTTTCTCTATTTTAACTCTGACTAAATGTTGTTTATTAATTACTTCTTTTATTTTTCTAAGAGCTTTTGCCGCTTCTTCTGAGCTCTCGAGGAGAAGTTGGATCAGCATCTCCTCTCAAAATATCAAAGAATGGCTTAAGCTCTGCTGTAGCTAATCTCAAATAGGATCTAATCCAATTAATGTCTTCTAATAATTTTTGATAGTCATTGAGAGTTTTCAAATGATCTTTTTCTTAATTGTAACTTCTGAGAACTGACAATGTCTGTAGACAGGATACGCCCCAAGTAATTAAAAGGTGGCTATACTTGAATTTTTTCCGGGGCTATTTTTAATTCAAAATTCTGTAAAGACTGAGTTGTTTCTTGTAAAATGTTATGTAATTTTTGCCAATCAGGCAGAACAAATAAAATGCCATCTGTATAGTGAATTAAGTAAAGGTCAGGATATTTTATTCTTATTGGTTCTAAAGCCTGATTCACAAATTTTTGACAAAGTGTGGGACTGTTTTTCATTCCCTGGGGCAATACTTTCCACTGATACCTCTCATAAGGTTGTTTAAAATTTTCTGATAGCAACCTGTGGTGGCGCAGTGGATAAAGCGTCGACCTGGAAATTCTGAGGTCGCCAGTTCGAAACCCTGGGCTTGCCTGGTCAAGGCACATATGGGAGTTGATGCTTCCAGCTCCTTCCCCCTTCTCTCTCTCTGTTTCTTCTCTCTCTCTCTCTCTCTCTCCCTCTCTCTCTCTGTCTCTCCCTCTCCTCTCTAAAATGAAAAAAAAAAAATTTTCTGATGGCAAACTAAATGCAAATCTTTGACAATCCTGTGTAGCTAATGCTATAGTAAAAAAGCAGTCCTGTAAATCTATAACTATCACACTGTAGTCATGAGGTACTGCGACTGGTGAGGGGAGTCCAGGTTGTAGTGACCCCATATCCTCCATAGTGGCATTTATAGCCCTAAGGTCCTGTAACAGCCTCCATTTTCCTGATTTCTTTTTAATAACAAAAATAGGAATATTCCATGGACTATTATAGAAGGTTCTATGTGTTCATCCTATAATTGTTGCATAATTAATTCTGGCTGCCTTAATTTTTTTCTGTATTCAGGGGCCACTGTTCTACCCATACCGGGTTGTTAGACTTCCAGTAAATGGGGTTGGCAGCCAATAACTCAGTGGCCCCAACTATAAATATGTATATTCTATACCATGTCTTCCTTGATTCTCCAGCACCTGAACTGGATAAACTTGGCCCTGCTGTTTCTTTCCTAGCCTTCGATTAGGGTCAAAGCCCATCTGCAATATTTGTATTGTTACTTTTGAATCTGGGCTGTATAGTAAAACGCCCATCTGTTCCAAAATGTCTCTCCCTCAGAGAGATAATGGTATACTTGGAATTACATAGGGGCAGAATGTTTCTTGGTTATTATCTTCATCCTGCCAAGTTAATATTTGAGAACTCTTAGTAATACTTGAAGTCTGGCCAAGTCCAACTAATGAGGTTGGAGTCGGCTGAGTTGGCCAGGTTTGAGGCCAGTCTTTGCTAGCAATACAGGAGACGTCTGCTCCAGTATCTAAAAGTTCTTCAATTTCCTTTTCTGAGATTTTCAATTTTTTTAATGGCCGGGTTTTCTTAATGTCTTGTATTCAAAATACAAAATCACTGGAGCAAAAAGCACCCTCTCCTCATTTTTGTTCAGATATAGGCTTTCCAACCGGACAGTAAGGCAATAGTAAAAGCTGAGCAACTCTTTGGCCAGGATAAATCTCAAGCATTTTAATTGGGGGAGCAATCATTATTTTTATCTCCCCTCTATAGTCCAAATCAATTACCCCGGCATAACATATATTCCTTTTAAAAATGTAGAACTTCTGCCAATTAATAATCCAACCATTCCTTTAGGAAGGGGACCTTTAATTCCTGTTGGTAATGTAACCACAGGACTGTCAGGTGTTAATACAGTTGAGGCGGTAGAACAGAGGTCCAGTCCTGTGCTGCCTGGGGTTGCCCTGGTGAGGTCTGAGACAGACTGGAGTCGGCAAATGGATTCAGGCTAGCCCCAATTGTTATCGGGGTCTAGGGCTGGCCCCCTTGCCAGTTTCCCTGATTGCTACTTTGATTATTTGCCAGATTTTGATTTTGTGGGGGCTGCCATCCTGTTTCTAAATTTGGTCCTAATGGCTGTCCGTTTTTGTGAAATTTAGAACAGCACTGCTTTGCCCCATGTAGTCCCTTTTGGCAGTGTGGACATGGAGTCTTAGGTAATGGGACGTTATTATTGGCATTATTAATTATGGGGACTGTCCCTTGTGCTCCAGGGCCTGCTTGCCCACTCTTGTTAGGGCATTGTTGGCTAACGTGGCCCGTTTGGTTACAAGTGAAACAAGTAAGGTTTCCCTTAGAGGAAGCCTCATTGTTAGGGGGTGTTTTCTCTTGATACATGTTCTTAATAAATTGAGGGTACATTTCTCCTTTTAGAGCTGCAGCAATTGTTACTCCCCGAATAAAGGCAGGATTGACATCCTGGCAGGCTTTGATGAAATCCCCTATAGTTCCTTCTCTCTTTACCGGTGGTAACATGGCCTGACAGGTAGAATTAGCATTTTCATAAGCCAGTTGCCTAATTAAGATATCTCCTGCTGTCTCATTTGAAATAACTCTTCTGACTGTCTGAATCAACCGAGCAACAAAATCCTCATAAGGTTCATCACCTTTCTGTTTTACTCCCACTACAGTAGCATCTCCACTAGACGGAGCAGACAATCTTCTCCAAGCTGACATAGCACCACCATTCACCTGCATCAAAGCTGGTTTAGAAGGTTTTAGCTGTTCACTAATATTAGCAAAATCTCCTTCCCCTGTGATCATTTCTCTAATTACGGGGTTATGAGACTTCTGATTCCTGACTGCCTGTTGTTTAGCTTGCTCCTCATATTCGGCTCTCCAAATGAGATCATTTCCTCCAGATAAACAGGCTTTAGCTACCTGTTCCCAATCATAAGGAGTCATCCAATTATGAGAAACTGTTTCCACCAAGGACAAAGTATAAGGAGAGGTGGGTCCATATTGACTGCAAGCCATTTTTAATTCTTTCAATAATTTATAAGGAAGTGGCTCCCATGTAGGACCCCCTCATCATCAAATTCACCAGCTGCAGCCACAGGGAAACATAATGCCAAATCAGTTTCACCTTGGTCGCAAGAAGCTTGAATTGCCTTCTGCAATCCTGTTAACCCTGATGATTTTTCCTTTTTATTAACATCTGATGATTGTACTGGTAGAGGCAAAGACATCCAAATAACCTTATTTTTATCCTTTTTATCAGTCTTGGGGGAATGTAATATGGGCAAGACTGTTTTTGAACCCCTATTCTCATTGTCTCTATTATATTTGGCTGCCTCATCTTCTAATTTGGCCTCATCAGATGGCAATAAAGGGTCTTCATTATCATCCTGATGTTTACTTAATTTTAAAGAGGCCATTCCATAATCTGCACTATCTTGAGACTGCCTTCTATTTCTAGTCAATGGAGTCTCTTCCTTTGGAGGAACAGTTGCTTTTGAAAATTTACGCACCTCATGTTCTGGATCTAAGGCATCTTTAATCAAGCTCCATAATGCAAATGTATCAACTGGGACCTTTTCTGGCCCATGTAGCTCATAATAGAGCTTTAAATCTTCTCCAACCTTAGTCCATGTCTCGAAACTCAGTGTTCTCTCTTCTGGAAACCATGGGGAACATTCTTGTACGAAATGCAGAAAATGAGCTACTTGTTGAGGGGAAATTCTGACTCCTTTCAGAGAAAGTGTATGCTCAATAATTCCCATGAAGAGTCTTCTTTCTTTAGACTCAGTATGGCCCATAACTTCTCAAAATTTCAAGTTTTGTTATTTTCCACCTATCCTCACCCTGTACGTACTCTTAACAGGGGGGTCCGCAGCACTCTTAGTGGAGTCCTAGCCATCCCGAGACAATGAGGGGGCTTACTTGCAGGTCCCTGTTCAGGCACCAAATGCCAGGGTCCTGCCCCGGGGTGGATCCAGGGGTCCCACAGGAATGGACGGCATCAGCACAAAATGAGTGAGAGAGCCGGATTCTTTTAGCTCATCTGCCAGGCATCTCTGCCAATGGCTAGTATAGCTTTATTTTTATACACTAAATTACAATTACAGAATATATTGATTAACAGTTGTTTTTGCTTCAATATGGGTAAATATTCCAGGAACAGGTTAGTACATTTCTATAAGCTATAAATCAGGTGGTAAGCCATTCTACGTAGTTATACAATAATTTGAGCAGCAACAACAACATTGGCATAAGCTTCTAAAAGGTCAGTATTGATGAATAACTCTACCCTACCTAATGGCCTATTGTCTAGTAAAATTGTATTTGTCTACTATATTCATATACTAGTTAAGTTCTAACTTTATTTTTCTCAGAGTCTTTCACTACCTGAAGGTCAGGTATGTAAGAGAAACAGAAAGTTTTTTTATTTTTCTGTTATATGAAAAGACTAGGGAGGTAAAGTCGTGGGTTAGGTAAAGGCTGAAAGGTGCTTTTATGTTTAGCTACTGTTTCCTACCTATTCATAAGTCACAATCTATTTTTCCCTAATATGATTTATAGGAGGGAGTTTTCCCACAGACTTAGCCCCTTTCGTGGGATATCATAGCCAGCCTCCTGTGTCTATGGGCCTAGACTAGTTTCTGTGGAACTTACACTCTCTGCTCATTTTCAGAGAAATTACTACAAATCTGCAGGGAAAATACGGTGCTATTATCCCTGTGCCATAAATGATAGCACACACCCCCAGAAAGGGGGGGGGTGATGAAAAAGATTAATTCAAGAAGTTAAAGGGGGAAGTATCGTTGAGCCTCTTCTTTGCTGTGACTGTGTCAACCAGCAGCTGTTGATCGGCTTCTGACAGTTCAGTGCCTACCTACTCCCTAGAGCTGCCCTAGTGCCCTTGCCATACCCTCCTCTGCTCATGGGAGCTCCCAGCATCCTGAATGGTCAAGGCCTTCATTTTTCTGTGGGGTTTTTTTTAACTGTCAGAAACAAAAGTTCAGTTGTGGGGAAATAAGAAGTAATTGTCAGTGTGTAATCACATCATAGGTATACAAGACTTTTAAATGATTGCTACTATTGAATTTGTAAATGATAGAATGAGGGAGAAACACTCACTGTTAAATTTGGACAAAGATCTTTCAGTCCATCGAAGGATAATGCCAGCAGGTAAGATAATGTTTCCTAACTCTGGGCCTCAAGTTCTTTCTTCAAAGGCTTTATGCTACATATTCAAGCATATAAGACTTATTGAGAGATAATTACAATATAAGGTGTCAGGGAATATGTTTTATATGGGTTGTACTGACAAATTCTACAGGAAAGAAAAGGAGAAATTCATGTCCAGCAGTGATGATCATGGTAGACCTCAAGGGATAGCAGTTGAGTTGGGCTTTGAAGATTATAGTATATTTAGAGAGGATGATAAAGAAAGGTGATGTTAACAGGCAGAAGAAGCTGTATGACGTAAGTGTGGAGGTAAAAATTTGCATAGTTGGGGAGAATGACAGGATGACTCAATGGTAGTAAATTCACAAGTGAATTAAGGAATGAATAAGGAGTTGGTAGGAAAAAAATGAATACAGGTTTTGTTGGATTGATGTGAAAATATAACAATTAGTTGAAAATACCCAACAAGCAACTTGAGAGGTAGGGTTAAAGAATAAGAAGTCAAGAATCAAAACATAGATTTAGAAGTTTTCCAAATGGAAAGGCTATTGGAGTTTGGAAAGTAGAGGATATCACTTTAATTTGCATACATGTTTCCAGAGAAGAGGCTGAAGATTCACAGCAGTGTTGAGGCAGGCAGTAGAAGGGGGGGGAAAGGAAGAAACAGATAAAGATGTAGTGGAGAAATCAGGATTTGTGAAGTGACAAAGGTGAAGAGAGGTGATTTGTGTTTGGTTATATTCATTAGTATTATTACAATCCAAGGATGATGATACTGGATTTGACAATGAAAGAACATTGGTGACTTGTGAGAGATAGAACAGCAAATATAGAAAAGTGGGATAAAATGAGATAGCAGTGAGGGAAATGATTCCTCCTCATCTATCCATCCATCAAACTATTACTGAGCACCTTCTATGTGCTAGAAACTGAATCTATTAAATACTGCCTTTGCCTTTGTGCTCTCAGTCTTTGGGGACTGGCAAAGTCATGAACACCATTATAACCCATACAATTAATGCCATGCTGTGGGAGTTTGGAAACAGAACAGAGAACTGCCCTTGGGAATATAGGAAAGACTTGCTGATAAAATAAAGAAAAGGAAGAAATGGAGAAGGAGGAGGAGAAAGAGGAGGGGAGAGATGAAACAGCAAAGTATAGAGAAAACAATGTAGAGTTTGGGATTTTTTTTTAATTAACTTCAAGAACACTGGATTGGGAATTCTTATAATGATTTGTTAATATTTGTCACTTGGCAACTAGGCAGGAGATTTCATGTTAATAAAATTGATAATGACACCTTATATTTTTACATGCTCTCCAATCTTTTGTCTCATCTAATCCTCAATACCAATGGGGATTCTGTTTCTACCTTAGAAGAGAAAGACTATTAACACAATTTTTTTAGCATTGACCTTCTACTCTCCACTTCCTCATAACTCAGAGACCTGCACAATTTGCTTGCATGCACTTAGACAGCTGCCTATACATCCTGCTTTAAGTGGCTTTTGAATATCATATCATATAAGAAAGCTGTCACCGATGGCAGAAAAGTAATGTAAGGGTCCTACTATACAGAGAAGACATTAAAAACCCTTTTGAAAGTTTTTCACTCAAATCAAAATTCAACCCCATGGACACATCCTAGACAGGGCCATTGTATGAGTGTCAGATTTGACTTAAATATTTCTCTCAATTTGTCTCATTTGTTAAATTCACTCAATTTTGAGTCATTACAAAGGTATTCTCTTTGTTAAACTGAAATCTGACTCTGATGCTGGGGCTGCTCCCACTGGTATAAATACTTCTGTGTGGCGATCTTTCTGATACATCCCTCCTGAAGCTTTGCCATCCCTGGTTAACTGCCCCTGATTTCTTCATCTTTCTATCCTTGCTTGTCTCTCATTTGTAAATTGTCCGCTTAACTGAGAGGTTAACTAATGCCCAGAACTGAAAATTTCTAAAACCATTACTTTGTCTAGTTCAACCTGCTATAGAGCTGGCATCTTACCTGGTGACTTTGTTGTACTCCTGGAGTTAGCTTAAGTGCCAACTTCACTAAGCAGCTGACCTTAACCTGCAAGTCTAGATGAAGTGCTTCTTATTCATTTCCCTGGCATTTCTCCAATCACATGTAACTGTCTGTAACTTGTAGGTCTCTCTCACATCTCCCTGCCCACTAGGTTGTAAGCACCATGAAAACAGGAATGCTTTATTTGGTTTCCTGTTCCCAGAAGCTATCCGGCTGCCTGACACAGAGTAGGTACTCAATAAAATGCATGCATAGTGGTTAAATTTTAACTTTTTTTTATTTATTCATTTTAGAGAGGAGAGAGAGGGGGAGAGAGAGAGAGAGACAGACAGAGAGAGAGAGGAGAGAGAGACGGGGGGGGGGGGGGGGAGCTGGAAGCATCAACTCCCATATGTGCCTTGACCAGGCAAGCTCAGGGTTTCAAACCTGCGACCTCAGCATTTCCAGGTCGATGCTTTATCCACTGCACCACCACAGGTCAGGCCCATAGTGGTTAAATTTATGTACCTCTCCCCTGCACACATCAACCCAAATCTGAAAACCAGAACCAATGAATCAGGCAGACTGCAAAGCACACCTATGATGCTATGCCTTGAAGCAGAAGAAAATTGGGCCAAATTTATGCTTACCATGGAGGTTTGCTACAATAGAGAACATTTTTAGTTCAGAATCTCTGTTCTAGAAAAACTACCTGTTCTAATTCACACTTGCTTCTTCCACAGTCCACTTGAGTGGTCCCCACTGACTCTCTAATCCACAGTCTGCTCCCAACAGGTGTTCCACCCCAGGGGAACACCTCTAAGTGGGGAAGAGGTTATCATTCCCAACTTACCTGCAGTCTGTCCAGGCATACTGGAAACAAAGACATTTAATAGACCCTTTTATGGCACAACTGTTGTTACTCCCTGGCTTTTTCTCCAGCACTCCTAATGGCCTCAGTCAGTACATTCTGCTTTCCTTGTCCTTCGGGAGGCGGAACCAGCAGATGGCTACCCACCACCCACACTCCAAGTCCTGTATCCACAGTAATTATCTGAACACCTAATCTATACTCAACTAAAATATTACAGACATAATAAAATCTGAGCAGAGTGGCCCCAAAAGCCATAGACCCACAGGACAGCATGAGGAGCTAACTTACATTGACTAAACCATCCTCCTTACCACCTTGAGGGGCTGTGATTCCAACTTATTTGAAGGAGAAATATGAGGTTCTATGGATGAATAACCCCAGGGATGAATAGATGCTTGAATGATGTCTTTGAGACCTAAATCTCAGCATGAGAATTATTGCAGTAGATGGACTACTCTGGGAAATGTGTCTAAGAAGCCCTGAGCCTGATTCCTTGCCCTTCTCTTAAATAATTCTTTACTTGATCTACTTTTCAATTCAGCTTTATCACTATATTTAATAGTTGGGACTCTCCATGGAGTGTCTTAAATGTCCTTTGTGCAAGAGTGCCCTTTGATAATCTTACATCTAACCTTTCCTTTTCTGAATTTATTGGGGTGACATTGGTTAATAAAATTATATAGGTATGGGTGTAACATTCCATAATGCATCATCTGTACACGGCACCATGCACTCACCACCCCAAGTCAAGTCTCCATCCATCACTGTCTATTCCCCTATACCCTCTTCTACCTTCCCCATGCTTATTTTCCTCCCATAATCACTACACTGTTGTCTGTGTCTAGGAGCTTCCTTTTCCTTTGCTTAATCCCATCACCTTTTTCATCCAGCCACCAACCCCCTTCCTGTCTGACAGCTGTCAGTCTAATAAACAAAATAAAATAACAAACAAAACAGAAAAAGACTCATAGATACAGAGAAATCTAGCCTTTGACAATGGAGTTTTGTGTAGGAAAGAGCATGGTTATTGGATTCCAGAAGTGGCTCCATCACTTACTAGCTGTGTGAACATATGCAAGACACTTAACCTCTCTGGGCCTCAGTTTTCCCACCTGATAACAGGGATATAATAAAACTTGCCTTGCAAGGTATTGCTTGAAGGAGAGAAGGAAATGGAGATGGAAGGAAAGTTCCTGATTCATTGCTTGACATCCAGTAAGAGCTCAGTTAAGAGTAATATTATGGTCTCTAATAAACCCCAATGCACCATTATATCCATTATTCATATCCATTTCTGTCTCAGCATCCTCTTGGATTCTGGTATAACAGCAACAGGGTAAAATATTTATATCTTTCTCCCCTAAGATTATAGTTTAAAATCCTCCTAATGGGGTCAGCAAACTTCATGCTAAATGCTATTCAGTATTCTTCCCATCTGTGCATATACACACATCCTTATCGGAAGTCCATCATTTGGGTAGACCACGATCCAGGAAAATCAAATCCTTTTCTTTTATACCATCTCAAAAACTACACATTCACTTTCCACATCCTGTGTGTCCCAAAGTTGCCACCCTCACAGGGAAGCATCATTTGCATGTTTAATATCTGAAGGAGAGCTTGGCCATAGCAAAAAATCTCTTACAGTTGCATGTGTTTTAGTTGATATTAAATTTGTTAAAGTTATTTCTTTCAGCTTTAAACACATCTTACAAGTCTTGGACTTTTTTTTTTATAAATCTAGTTTGTGCGTGTTGAAGTGTCAAACACCCACTTTCCCCTATCCTTTTCACCAATGCCCAAGTAGCTCTTAAACATGAGATGAAATCTTTCCTTCTAAATATTTTAACATTTTCAAACAAATCAATCAAATAACCTTACATATTCTTAGTTAGTCACAAATTTATATAAACTTAACAAATCAAATAATCTTAAAATGTAAACAGTGCCTATAAACTTGATTAATTAAATTCCCCTAAATGTAATACATCTTATTTTTTTAAAACTTTGAATCCCTAACAGGATGACTTTTTTCTTTTTTGTGACAGAGACAGAGAGAGACAAAAGAGAAGGACAGATAGGGACAGACAGACAGGAAGGGAGAGAGATGAGAAGCATCAATTCTTCATTGTAGCACCTTACTTGTTCATTGATTGCTTTCTCATATGTGCCTTGACTGGGGTGCTACAGCAGACCAAGCAACCCCCTGCTCAAGTCAACGACCTTGGGCTCAAGCTGGTGAGCCTTGCTCAAGGCTGATGAGCCCGTTCTCAAGCTGGCGACCTTGGGACTTTGAACCTGGGTCCTCCACGACCCAGTCTGACACTCTGTCCACCGTGCCACCTCCTAGTCAGGAAAACAGGTTGACTTTTAAATAGAAAAAACAAAGTTTCCTCAGGACTTACATAGTTCTGGTAAATCTAATAAAACAAAACCTTTAAAGTTAGTATATCAAATTCTTAAAGCATTTCAACCTCCTAAGAATTAAACTTACAGGTTCGGGAAATGAGGTTCTCATGAGCATCTAAACGTTGATTATAAAATTAGTTAATTAAATCTTTCTACATATTTTAATTAAAAATTACAAATCTGGTAAGTCAAATTCTCTAATATATCAGATTCTCATTTCCAACATAAAAACAAATCACACACATTGTAACATATACCTATCGTAAAATTCACTGCTATACACACACTTCCTACATAGCAGTACCATCTCTTAATTGTCTATTTACTTTTTAAAAAGACTCTCTCCAGGGTACAGAGTTGCACAAGCAGAGGTGGCAGAACCTTCTCCTTAAGGAGCCACTGAGGTTCTATAATCAGGGTTGAGGGGGCAATTTGAATCCAGGTGTGCCTTTCAAGGGTCTTGCCCAGAGCTGCAGCCCAATGCCCATGGGTGGACCTCTGCTCACTCAGTGCCCACAGGACCCACCCATACCTGGCCACTGGAATCAAGTCGGCCCAATGTGCTCTGTATCTCCTTGGCCTCTTTCAAGTTTTACCTGTGCCTACTCGTCATCTTAACATTTTATCATTTGAATTACATAGATGGAATCACACAGAGCCTCACCCCACCTCTAGTTTGCCTCCATCTAGCTACAACTAGTACCCTCACATTTCACCTTTTTAACCTCCATTTCAGACTTGATTATGGACATGGATAAAGTGACCCCAAAGAATCATCTGTCCTAGGTCCTCCAGATTCTTCTCTGAGACTTTGAAGTCATGGAAAATATGTATCAGAACTTTTATAGATTTCTCCTGTATCTTCACTTGAGTCATCAAAAATGAAAGAAGGTAGTACCTGTTTTTGACAGGCACCACCTCGGGTTGTTTTTGACAACCCCAGGATCTCAGAACATTTCAGATGTGTGCCCAGAAATGCTGTGATCCTCCTAGGTAGAGGTCTACATAGCAGCTTCTGTTCCTTTGATGTGAATCTTCATTGGCGGGCCCATTCTTCTTGGAGTCTGGAGCCTTCCTGGCACCCTTGAATCCTCCAACTCGGTCATGAGATGTTCTTTCTTTAGATCAGCTGGGTTTCCCCTGTGAGAACAGAGTCTCATGGCTTTTTCCTAGCTCTAAGTGCTGAGCCCTTTACCTTCCCTCCCTTCTCAGTGGGCTTAAGATAATGAAAAATAAGTGATGCTCTATTCTAACAGCTCAACCCCGTGCCCTCAGCCATCGATGAGCTGATGAGCAGCCCTTCGCAAATCACACAGCTGCCAGAGTTCGTGCGGGGTGGGTGCTGAACAGTCACACTAACTCCCCCTCCACTCTCTCTATCAAATCTCTCTATCAAAAAATATAATCGACACTAATTTTCCAAAATCTCATGTGCATATTTACTGGCCTGTGGGGAGATGAAGAGCATAAGCTTAAATACCCACCTTGTGTGATTTATTAATTAATTTTATTTTACTGTAGAGAAAGGTCTTCTTGAATAATTAATATGTTTTCCTAAGAGGATTTGTCTGATTCTGAAAATGGTTAAGCAAAAGAAAATCCCACAAACAGCTGAAATATCCTCCTAAAGAGTCCCAGGGAGCCAGAGGGGGCTTAAAAATGCCCTAATTCATGACAGGAATGAAAATGGCAATGGCCACGAGGGTGAAATACAGCTAGCTTGCTCGACTGTTTAACAGGGCCCTTGAAGAAGAAGTCAGACGATAACCTAGATAACCTTGTGGCTGAATCCTCAATGGGGTCATCTTTTAAATTTGTTCTCAAAGATGGACCAATTTCTTTCTCTTTCCAGCTGGAATGCTGAGGGGTCTGGAAGTTCATATGTTAAAGACTCGGCTAGAAGATGAGCCAAACCATAGTCATCGGGTGTTTTCTGTGGCCCAGTTAAGATACTGCCAGCCTAAAACTCTGAAAAATGCAACAACAACAAAAATGCAGATGTACTATCCTCGTCCCTTTCTGGTCACTTCCCTCCAATAATGCTCTAACCAGCTCAAGCCTACATAAAGGTCCTCCCCAGTCCTGCCTCACAAGGGCATGGTCTCGAGTGACTGCTCGGTACTCTCCACAGCCCAATCCAATTTAGTAAATTGAATTAAGCCAAGAGACGATTAGCAGATTGAAAGCACACTAAGGTGGGAATGGTATGAGCTCTGCCTCCTAAGTCCCATTTATATTTTAAAATGGAAGCATGTCCATTCTAGTCACCTACTCCTTGAGCAGGAAAGAGTTTAGAGAATCAAGACAAATAGCCCTAGGGACCTGGAACTTAGGTACTAACAGAATTGTCCCGAGTTTGGCTCTTACGACGTGGCCCCATGTGTGTACCATGGAGACTGCTGTCTTCAGGAGCCCAGGTTGCTTCAGAAAGACCTTCTTCTGCCCTAATGAGAATGCTCTCAGCCCAAAGGTGTCAGCAAAGCCTGCACTTGTGTCTGAGAAATGAAACAAGGTTGAATTTGCTACTTCTTTGTAAGTCACTAATTCTCTCACAGATGTGTACTATTTGTATAGCTGGGGAGGGCAGTCATCAGAACAGATTTTGGGTCACAGTCCTAGCCAGGGCTGAGGATCTGGTAGGTTGGGACTAAGGGCAGCAGTGCAGTCCTATCCTGTTTAGATGGCCAATGCTGAATATTCGTGTTTTAAGCATCTTTGTCAGTGGATCTGTGCTATTTACAAATCCTGGGGCCAGGTTTCCAAGAGCTGGGCTTTCTGCCAGGGTTTGTCTGGACCTACACTTCATCTAGAAACTTGCATCCTTTTCCTTTGTCCATGTCTTTTCTTTCTCCCTTTCTCTCTACATCTGAATCAAAATTTCTTGCTCCATTTTCTCCCAGCTCTTCCTCAGCTTTTTGAAAATAATATGTCTTCAATAATGTCACTGATGAAAAATTGGGAGTTTTAATGATAAAACCCAAAAGCTGCTGTGTATAGAACAATGGAAGAATAGGTTCACACAGTGATATTAAAAATGTAGAGGACTATGATTCTGATGAAGCAGATGAGTCCAGATGGCCCCTGAAAAGAGTCTTTAAGGCTCTTTATTTAGCTATGAACTTAAGCTACTTTTGAAAAAAAATCAAATTCATTTGACATTAGCATTGTATAAATTCAAGGTCTACTTAAGCTACTTTTAAAAGAAAAATAATTTACCATTGAATATTATTTGCACAACTGCATATTCCCTTCTGGTCATTTTTAATGTACATGTTTTAAAAACTATAAAGTATTACATTTTCATTAAGAAGAATTAGGATCTTACAAAAAAACAGTATGGTGAAGAACAAAATCAAAATCAACTCTCATCTCACTGCCCAAACACCACTTTTGTCAATTTTTAGGAATTATTCCAATACAGGACTTTTTTCGTATGCAGAAGATACAATTTAAAAAATTTAACGCAATAAAATACAAAACATGTCCTGTAATTAAATGTTCTATATAATTATGCTTAATGACAAAGAATCATAATTTAAATAATCCCTCATCCTGAGACCTTGCAGGTGTTTCTAGCTTTTGCTACAATGTATCTTTTAAAAAAAATTACTAATTCATTTTTAGAGAGGAGAGAGAGAGGGGAGAGTGGGAGCATCAGGAAGCATCAACTCCCATATGTGCCTTGGCCAGGCAAGCCCAAGGTTCCTAACAGGCAACTTCAGCAGGTTCCTAACAGGCAACTTCAGCATTCCACGTCGATGCTTTATCCCCTGCGCAAATGTATCATTTGTGATCAATATGTTTTACCTAAACTTGCACATGTGCATGATTATTTGAGCAAATTCTTAGAAGAAAAGTCTGCTCAGAGTGATGAACATTTTAAGACTTTGACTCTATTATGCTAAATTGGTCTTCAGAAAGCTTTAGCAATTTAGTGGTATGAATCAGAATATATAGGCCCATTGTATAGGAGTGCCCTCTCCCCACATTGCTAACAATTTCAGAAACTTCTTTCCCAACTGAAAATATTTAAAATGTTATTTATGTTTGCAATTCTTACTAATGAAGGTGAATGTTTTTGTGTACTTACTATTCTTTTCTATTTCACTTTTGTGTGTGTGTTACCTATTCATGACTCTAGGAGGTTTTTAATTAAATATTTTTAAGTTACATATTGAATTGCGGAAATTGTACATTAAGGGTATAACCTTTTGACTGCAATGTGCTGCAAATATCTTTCATGTTTCTCGCTAAAATTTTAATTTCCTTTTCAGTAATTATCTTAATTTTAAGTATTTTATATATACTGCTCATAAAAATTAGGGGATATTTCAAAATTAATATGAATTAAAATAGTACTTAATTTTTGTGAGCAGTAGTTATTATACCTATCCGCCTTTTCTTTTATGGTTTCTCCCTTTGGTGTTTTACTTAACAAAACCTTCCTCAACTCAAAAGTAAATAATTGAACAACTTTCTTTGACTTATCATTGCTTTTCTGATGTTCTTGTTTAATAAAAAAAAATCAAATACTTTTTCTTTTTATCACTTCATATTCATTTTAAAATATCCCCTAATTTTTGTGAGCAGTAATATTTCCCTATGGTTGTTTTCTAGTGGGGCATTACTTGTATATTAGAAAGCTACTGATAAATTTTAAGTCATTTTGAAACCAGCTTTGTAATGAACCAAATGAACCCTGTACAGATGAAGTTCTAATGTTTTTCCCATTTTTTTCTCAGATTTTACCAATAATTATATACTAGTCTATAAGTGTCTTTCCTATTTTGTATTCAATGTCTGTGTCCCTCTTTTTTACTATATCTTTCAGAACAATGTTAATTAAAACTGGTGTTAGTAAGCTTTTTTACTTATTCCTGACTTTTAAAGAATATTTCTCTTATTATTATTATTTAAGTATGTTGGCTGTTTAAGGCAGATATTTTGAAATTATATTATTCAATTTCTAGTTTATCAAGAGAGTTAATCAGATCTAGTTATTTCATTTACCATTTCTCCTTTCTGCACCCATTAGTCCATTTTTTTTTCTATTGCTTAATATTCTAGTTTTCAGCTGCTCTAGAACTCCTAGAATAAACAGGCATTAGGTTTGGGCTTTGTTTTATTAGCACACTGGTAGATCTGCTTACTAATATTTTATTTAAATTTTGCATCTTTGCTGTGAAGTATAACTGCCATTTCTTTTTTTCTTTTTTTTTTTGGTATTTTCAAGTTTTGGTTTCAGAGTTATAAATGGAATAAGTATTTTCTATAACTTACTCTGTTTGCTGAAATACATGACCTTCAGTGAGAAGTTTTTCTTCCAACCAATTTCCTGGAAAATATTGCTTTCCACTTTTTCTCTGTTTAATTAGCACAGCGTAGGACAGTAGGTGCTTGAATACATAGTTTTGTTCAGCGTCAGTTCATTGTGATGTTGATGAGATACAAAGAAACTTAACTCTTATTTATATCAATTTAATCTATGGTAAATTTGCTTCTTTTACATTATTTTGCTTTAGGTCATAGAACCTGCCCGTGACCATTAACTGAGTACTTACTCTACAAGGAGTATCCCAGCCCTTCAGGTGAAGCAAAAGAAAAAAAAAAAAAGAAATAACACAATAGGCTATTAATTCAGAAAACCAGCTGGAGTGAGGTCTGCAGAGTAGTTTGCAGATTCCACGGTCTCAGTGGAGGAGCCTCACCAGACAATGATAGGAATGCGGGGAAAGGGCCGCACACACTTGTGAGGATGCTCATGTGAAAGCCACCCCCTGGCGGAGCAGGGAAGAGCGGGAGTGCTTCTCAGGGCACTGATGCTTCATAGCTAGAGGGGGAGGCTGAGCCTCCACGCTCCATCTTTATTCTGCCACAATATGCAGTGTTCCAGAAAAGACCAATCCTCATGGACAGACACAGATTTTGACAAAATACAGAAAAAATGTAACCGATAAGCAAAATATAGCAGTGCAGACTTTTTCTGCTTGGGTGTGAACATTGTAAGATTTTTAACAAGTCTATGATTAATAAAGCTATCTAGTTAAGGGCCTTAGTAAATAACATTTTAAAGGGAAAATTGAGCATTGCTATTTGGGGAGTGAGAGTGTTATATAGAATAGGACACTTGAATCTCTGTTAACACAATAAATTAAAAATTTTAATAAAAAAAGAATGGAAAAATAAACTTAAATTTTAAAACATTGAGTTTTAATTTTTCCAGATTCTTTCTTCTATAAACAATATGACTAACACAAACAAGTAGATACTATTGAAGAAGAAATATAAATAAACCTTACTTTGTGGTATAAAAAATTGTTACACATATAGACTACTGGTTTCTAGTATGTTATTTTTAAAAATTATTTATATTGAATATTATGCTAATGTTTATTAATATTTATTTTTAATGTATAGCATATGCAAACAATGTATACTAATCAAGTACAAAAATAAATAATGACAATGCTTTCTATAAGTACAGACATTGAAAGGTTTTCAAAATATATTTTCTTTTCTTAATTAAAATATATATATATATTTTTTTTTTTTTTTTCATTTTTTTTTTTCTGAAGCTGGAAACAGGGAGAGACAGTCAGACAGACTCCCGCATGCGCCCGACCGGGATCCACCCGGCACGCCCACCAGGGGCGAAGCTCTGCCCACCAGGGGGCGATGCTCTGCCCATCCTGGGCGTCGCCATGTTGCGCCCAGAGCCACTCTAGCGCCTGGGGCAGAGGCCACAGAGCCATCCCCAGCGCCCGGGCCATCTTTGCTCCAATGGAGCCTTGGCTGCAGGAGGGGAGGAGAGAGACAGAGAGGGAAAGCGCGGCGGAGGGGTGGAGAAGCAAATGGGCGCTTCTCCTGTGTGCCCTGGCCGGGAATCGAACCCGGGTCCTCCGCACGCTAGGCCGACGCTCTACCGCTGAGCCAACCAGCCAGGGCCTAAAATATATTTTTTATTAAATTTATTGGGGGTAAAATTATTGAACATTATATAGGTTTCAAGTGTACAATTCTATAATATATCATCTGTATATTGTATTGTGTGTTCACTACCCCAAGGCAAGTCTCCTTCCATCACCATTTATCCCCCCTGTACCCTCTTCTACCTCTCCCACCCTCCTTTCACTCTGTTGATCGCCAGACTGTTGTCTGTGTCTATAAGTTTTATTTATTTATTTTTTACTTAATCCTGTCGCCCATTTCCCTCACCCTTCAACCCCCTATCCCTTTAACAGCTGTCGGTCTGTTCTCTGTATCTATGAGTCTGTTTCTATTTCTTTTGTTTGTTTATTTTGCTCATTAGCTTCCACATATAAGTGAAATCATATAGTATTTGTTTTTTCCTGACTAGCTTATTTCACTTAGCATAATACTCTCCAGGTCCATCCATGCTGTCACAAATGGTGAGATTTCCTTCTTTTTTATGTTTGAGTAGTATTTTATTATGTAAATGTACCACAGCTTTTTTATCTACACATTAATGATAGGCACTTGGGCTGCTTCCAAATCTTGTCTATTATGAATAATGCTGCAATGAACATAGGGTTGCATATGTTCTTTCAAATTAGTGTTTCAGGTTTCTTCAGATATATTCCCAGAAGAATTTTTTGAGGTAACCTCATACTGCTTCCCACAGTGGCTGCACCGATCTGCATTCCCACCAACATCAACAAACAATAAGTGTTGGCAAGAGTATGCAGAAGAAGGAACCCTCACTGTGGTTTTAACTTGCACTGCTCTTATGACTAATGATATTGAGCATCTTTTCATGTACCTGTTGGCCATCTGTACACTATCTTTGGACTTACAGTTGGTTTTTAAATCTGGAGTTCAGGAAGAGTGATAAAGGCTAAGAATCAAATTTAGGAATCATTAGCATAAATTTAAGACCATGGGGCTATATACAGTCACCTAGGACAGTGGTCGGCAAACTCATTAGTCAACAGAGCCAAATATCAATGAGTGAAATTTCTTTTGAGAGCCAAATTTTTTAAACTTAAACTATATAGGTAGGTACATTCCTTATTGAGGTAGCGCCTGCACGTGGTATTTTGTGGAAGAGCCACACTCAAGGGGCCAAAGAGCCACAGTTTGCTGACCACTGATAGGGGAAAGAATAAGACAAAGGAGATTACCTAGGGAACTCCAAAATGAGGAAATCAGGAAGAGAAGTAGGAACTAGCAAATGTGACCAAGAAGGAATAGCCAGTGAGTTAAGTAAGAGAACTAGGAGGTAAGGTATTCTAGAAGCTGAATAAGAAAACCTTTCAGGGAGAGGAAGTACCTACTGTGTTATGAGCTTCTGAGAGGTTAAGTAAAGTGAGGACTAAAGCTGGACCAATAGATGTGACAAGATGAGATCAATACTGACTTCCACAAAAGTGGCTTCAGTAAAGTGGTGGGAAGTGCCTGGGATAAGCCTACAGAAGGCTGTGAAGGGAGAAGTGAAGCTATAACTTGAAGAAGAAAAAATATATAGTAGTCAGAAGGAACATTAATTTAAGGAAAATTTTTTTTAAGGGGGAAAACTTACTGCATATTTTTACTATGATAAGAATGGGGCAATTGAGATATAAATTTATGAAGCTAATGAGGGGGAAATGTAGGAGCAAAGCTTTTGAGTGGCCCTTTAGGGGAGGCTCCAGGGTTTATTTTCAGAAGGAAATGAGACAATACACTATAGAGGATCAATGGACACATGGGTAGAGGTGAAGAGAAGCTGACAGATTTGATGATAGAATTATATAGTTTATTTTTATTGCTTCTGTGTCCCCAGTAAAATTAAAAAGCAAGGTCATCATCTGAAAGTGAGGAAGGAGGACATTTTAGAGGCTATGAAGGGAGGAAACATTGTGAATAGTCATGTTGTAGAGTTGGAGAGCAAAGTGACTAGAACAGGCATGGCCAACATACAGCCCGCGGGCTGGATCCAGCCTGTGTAATGAGTTTATGCGGCCCGCGATTAAATTTTTAATATTCTCCACTACTTTAAAATCTCAGCTACTCAGAAGCGGAAGCGTCTTTGATTATGGAAATCGAGATATTTAAGAAGATAGTGATATGCGGAAAAGAATTTCGTGTGTGACTAATCTAGGGTTAATTTCCAATAATTGGTGAATGGATTCGTGATACTTCTTTATTTTTTTTAAAAAATTCCATTATAAAGATTTACAACTTTTGTACTCGATATGAACTGTTTGACATTTAGTGGCGATGTAAAACCCACATTCTTTTAGGTGGAGTTTGCCAGTGAGCACCCAAGGTCAAACAATTCATTATTTTTGTGGTCAAGTGTGCTGAATCAAGTGGCATTGTAGCATAGACAATAGCTGCAGTTGATAACTGAAAATATGTCCAGGCTGTTTGTAAAATGAAATAATTGTTTTATTTGTGATATAACCCCTTCAAGCTCATTCTATTAATTAAATATTATTTCGATTAATTCTGATACAGTTTGGATATTTATATGGTATGTAATTATATTTTTATTAAAATAATATTGTATATTAAAATTTTTTTACTCACATTTATTCATAAAAAATTACATAATAAAATTTTGTTTACTTAAATGAATCGTTTTTGTATTTAACATTTTTAGATTTTAATATTTCATCCGGCCCATGAAAAAGTTTTCTTTCTAATCTGGTCCGGGGGCAAAAACTGTTTGTTGGCCATGCCTGGACTAGAAAATACTTTGAATTGTTAAGCAATATAGAAGTGGCACTTGAGATTTATGAATTGACAAGAGAACCTGGAGATTAGTCAATATAATGTGTGCTTTTCTATTATATAGGCTTAGAGAAGGCAGAGATTGTTAGCATTGGTTTTGTTCAGATGAGTGGAATGGAGAGAGGGAGAAAAGTGGAGCCAAGGGTATACGTAAGGAGCGATTATAGGGATGGACCATGGAATTTAAGCTGGGTGAACAGAGAAGCAAGAACATGAGGGGGTGGTAGATAATAAAAAGTGGTGAGATCAGTAGACTGGGGATCCTAATGAGTATTAAAAATTGTTGGACTTGGAGTGCCAGCAGGCACTAAAAAGATAGGAGGTGATAGAAAGTAAGAGGCTTGAATCATAAATTTGGGCAATGATGTAGTTACTGGTGATAAAAAGTCCAGGTAAAGAGTTACCATGAGAATGGAAGGCTAGTGTCAAGTGGAGGAAAACATAACTGGAGTGAATAAGTCAGGAAGTGAGTCAGGGAGTTGAACTGATCATGTATGTAGATAATACCATCACCAAAAGGGAAGAGAAAAACAGTAGTGGGCAGAAAGACAGTGAGCCAGTGGCTAAAATCACCAGTGGCTGAGGGGCAATGAGCAGTAGAAGGGCCAAAGAATGTCTGCAACGAGAGTAGCAGGTGGTTAGTCTGATATGAGTTCCAAAGAGGCCAGGGTTTAAAAGTGAAGAAGGAATGATGGTCTGGAGGTGGAAGTGAGAAGCAGTCTAGATTCTGTGGTGGGTGGACTGTGGAGTAAGAACAGCCACTGCCTGTGAGGACTGCAGTGGTGGAAGTGATATCCTGAAACAGCCAAGTTTCAGATACCAGAAAGGTGAAGGCAGCTTTTGAAGAAGGGTGAGGATGTGTTCTGTGGGGCTGGGAGGGTGGGAGGGTGCATCAGACTAGAAAACTGTGTGGAGTCATACTGGAGATACGAGCCAGGGTGGGAAATGTTAACTGGAGAATCTCAGGCCTCTGGTGGAAATGGATACACAGACAAGTAGGGAGAGAGGGATTGACCCTGGTGGTCATGAAGAGGAAGGCCCTTAATGCACCTAACTAGAGCTTCCTCTTTGGGACTGGACACTGAAACATCTTATAGGGGTAAGGAAGGGACAGGGTGGAAGTCTTCTCAGGACCACTCACTCCATGGAATTGCTGAAATCCTGCTGGGAGAAGAAGTTTTGCCCAAGTCCGCTTTCAGAGGTCTTCTCGGAAAGCTCATGATCTTGAGAGTGGAGTGCTTGTCTGAAGTACAGACTATGTCATGTAGAAGCATTGCTTGATGCCCTTAGCAACAATAGGTGCAGTGAGGTTTTGAAGAAAACTGAAGGCTGTGAAATCCAATGCCTAGATGACAATGTTGTTGGCCAAGAGAAAAGAGACTTCTTCAACTCAAAGTAACCTTATATGAATCTGAGAAGCACACATCAAATTCATAGATATTTTAATATACCAGTACATTTATTTTAATGAAAAAAAATAAATATAATATCCTTCATTTAGAATAAAGAAAATGCAACAGCAACAAATGCAGGCAGGTAGAGTAGTAAAGGCTCTTTTTTCTTCTCTCTTTTCCTTTCTTTTCTTGGCAACTCAAATACCATGCTGCTGTCAGTGACAGGATGTTCTGAAATGGGGATCAATTCTTGGTAACGAATAAAATAGGATCTTCCCTTATTTGTATGGCAGTTAGGTTAAAAAATACTTACTCTATGCTGTAGGCAGAATAATGGTCTCCCAAAGATGTCCACATCCTAACCCCTGGATCCTGTGGATACGTTAACTTACATGACACAAAGGACATTGCAGATCTGATTAAGGTAAGGGTCTTGAATTGGGGACATTGTTCTGGGTTGTCTGGGCAGGCCCGATGCCTTTACAGTCCTCGTAAGTGAAAGAGGGAGGCAAGAGGATCTGCATCAGAGAAAATCTGAAGATGCTAAGCTACTGACTTCAAAAATGGAGGAAAAGTTTCAGGGAACCCCTGGAAGCTGGAAAAGGCAGAGGAATGGATTCTCCCCTAGAATCTTCAAAAGGAACTAGGCCTGCAAACACCTCGATTTCAACCCAGCAAAACCCATTTCACACTTCCTACCTCTAGGATCATAAAATTGTAAATTTGTGTTATGTTAAGCAATAGGAAATTAATTCACTTCATTTATATAAATATCAACACTAAGTCCTGGATTTAGGCAATTGTAAGTGCATTTCTCATCTGCATGACTGTATGGAGGGACAATCAAAAGTTACTGGTATGTGGGACAATATGTCTTTGTGTAGGACTGCACCACTCATCACAGGACACACAGCATTTTTGGCCCCCACATCTTAATGCCAGCAGTTCCCCCAAGTCTTTGTGACATCTTAAACATACCTCTACAAATATTTAATTTGCAAAAGAAAGTACCTATCACTTAGCATCACAGAGAGTGAGGGCATTCATATCTGAGGATTTCTTTGAACCTTTCATGGACCTTGAGTTACTTGATACTCAGTAGCCTCTAGGCAGACACTGTTTCAGAGTAAAGATTAATGAACTGTGGAAATTCTGATCAATCAATAAAGAAGACTGCTGATTGATTTCTTAAGAGGCTTTGTTTAACCCCTGCTTGTTCCCTGCCCCTGAAATTGAGATTGAGAACAGTCCATTTGATTATAGAAGCCATTGCGATCTATAGCTTCCTAATTTCCCAGGGAGGTGTCTAATGAAATCCCCAGCCGTTATAAAAATTCACAAATGGGGAGAATTAATGCAAGTAAAATGGAAAAGAAGTGATTTTTCCCTTTAGTCTCTATTAGTATGGATTATGGGGGGGGGGATCTTCTTTCATATAATACCCCTTCTTCCCTGAGCAGCCATAGGTTACTTACTACCTGTGAAGGTGACGCATACTTCACATTTCCTTCCAGAAGAGAAATGTTAGAATGAGATATGTGGTAGACCTCTGTGTTACAGTGGATGCAATAATACCCATGCCTCTGGAGGGTTCACTGGGGGATTCTCAGTAAAACGTGGAGAGAAAGGTCCACAGAATTTAGAGAAAGCAATGTACAGATTGGGAACTGAGACCTGGGAGTCCTTGGATTGGGAGTGCAGCATGGATGTTGGTGAAGAGTCAGACAAGAGAATGATTGCTCCATTCCTGACTCCTGCACAGTGTGTAATTAGCCCTCACCAGGGAGACTAATATCAGCATATTGTTTAGCGCGTCAGGCTTCTGTCCTCTGGGGAGGCCGCGTGGCTCAGAAGAATGCAGCAGGGGAAGACAGCTCATTGCAGAACTGTTCTCTGCATAAGAATGAGAAGGTCTAATTTCTGCCTTCCTCTCTACTTTAGAGTGTTATTTGATCATTACCAAGTCAGAGGATGTTCTTTTCAGTGAGGGAAACATATGATAAATATTCTTTCAAGTTAAGAGAGTAGATAACTACTGTATAATTAGAGCAAACTTCACCTTACGATTTGCGCACTGCTCACCTCTAGGTGGAGGTTAAGAAAGGACTTGTTCTCCTCCGTTCTGCCTGGTTCATTGTGGGGAAATGAGCTGTGAAGTTCCTCCAGTCCTTCCTGTCCCTCCCTCACTTTCCCTGCTCTTTTAGCTTATCCAGATTTATTTGTCAAGGAGATCAAGAGTCAACTCCCTAAGTAGAAAACTACCCCAACTTGTTATTCAGGATTCAATAACTAACCCTAAGAGGGCATTAAAATAAAATGCCCTCTTTTTTAAAAGCATGGCGGAAGTGCCACAGAACAGACTCCAGCGGCCCTTAGCTATCAACAATGCTGATGGCTGGCACTTCAGTTAAGCTGGCTTCCAGTTAATAACCTCTGATAAAGCCTCTTCAGGTTTCTTGCTTGCAATACAATACTCAGCAGAGAAGGCAAAATTATAGAAACCTGCAAGAGCACTGGGCAGTAAGGTGAGCAGCCAAATGTGTGCCAGTGTAGGGGGCCGTGTTCACCTCATTGCCTGAAGTTTACCAAGAGCTGTAGGACAGTACGTTTCTGTAGTTTAAGCCACCCAGACTGTGGTGCTTCGTTCCGGCCACCCTAGCAAACTAACACCAGCACTTTCTGATGAGGAAACAGAAGTTCAGCCCCCAGGGCAAGTCATCATTTTCTGAGGTGACCAGAGAATGTCACCCCATCCTCTTCCCCACTTAAGAGCCTCTTATAGGACAAGGGGAGGCTGCAACGGTGGGATGCAGGGGTGGTAGAAGACGGGGGAGGGACAGGTGTCTGCCCCTCAGGTGTGTGCTCAGGCTCCTTAGGGAAGATGTGACAGGAAGCAAGTGCTAAAGGCAGGGGGTCCAAGGAGCTGTTATTTCCCATATTTCTCTCAGATTAAAGAACTATGTGCTTATAGAGAAATAACCTTTTTGGACAAAAGAAATATCCACCTCACTTCAGCAAAACTACACAAGATTAATACTCACTAGTTACAAAACTTGAGTAGGGGCTAGCTGTTTAACCTGCCTTCCAAGTGATGGAATTTCTACCTGCTCCCAAGTACTTAATGAACAGAAATACTTTATGTCAAGTCCAGATTTGGTTGGCTTTCTAGTCAAGAAGCCAACATGGGGGTTTATAAAAAGATTCTATAGTACAGGATGACAAAGGCATTCTTCTGAAGAACTAAAGAAAAAACTGATTATCTTAATAATTTAGCACAAGAAAGAGAAAAAAAATCAGAAAATAAACAGTTTCTCTGAATATATGGAAAAAAAAAAGCACCTCTAAATGGAGAAGTGAGATGAAAAGAAAACCAAAAGGGCAAGAAATCAAAGGAGCTGGCTGAGAGGGGAGAAATACCAAGGAGACTAAGAGTACAATTTCAGAATTCAAGTTGCACCGAAGGTCATAAAAAGCTGAACTGACACAGAAAAGTCAAATCAGTCACATCAAAGAAAAACACAAGTTGTTCTAGATCAAAAAAAAAAGGAAAAAGAAGAAAAAATAAAATTTGAGAGAGAAGTTACTACTTATGAAAAATACAAGCTAGAAACTCAATGTAACATATCAGACATTCTTGCAAAAGAATAAAACTTTGCTGAGCAGAATCTATTTTCTGAAATCTACTTAGAATTGACTAACGTATTCAAAGTAAAATCAATGAATAAAAAAAATCTATACTCATTAATATGCCTTTCACTTTTTGGAAATTATTGAATTCTAAGTTAAATTTTTAAAATCCCTTTATATATTCCAGCAGCAAAAATAAAAAATATCTGAAATAAGACAAAAATTGTGCTGATCTCAGTCCTCTGGTAGGTGGCAATAAATATCAGTTAGCAAATGAGCAATGACTCCAGAGAATTCTTAGGAAAAAAGATTATGATAGAATTATTATATATGCATACGTTATAATTCATGTGTGAAAGATATTTTCAGATATGCAAGGACTTTGAAGATAGAACAGCTGCATCCTTTTCCTGGATAAAAATTAAATCAATGCAAAGACATATTACAACCAATGAAGAAATGAATCAAAATTAAAAACTCTAAGGAGGAACTGGTACAGAAAGTGTGATAATGAGAATTATCTGTCAAATATGATTTCCACCCAGTTGCTATATGGTAATGAAATGGGAAGCAAAAGTTACCATTGAAAAAGATAAGCCTTAAAAGAGATTTATATTTTATTGAACACAATAATACAATCTAATTTCCAGGGGTATAAAGCTAGGATGTAGGTAGGATTTGGGAGTTGGAAGTGTTTGCCATAACAAGTAAAGTCCTTGTAAATTAGATTATTACTATTGATTTACCAATTAAAGAAATATAGCTTAAAGTGTATTTTACCTCACACTTGTTTGATTTTTTTTTTTTCTGAGTACAAAGAAAAGATATTTTAGGAAAAAATCAAGTAAGAAAAATGTCTCTCATACTTTCAGCACCCAGAAATATCCATTTCTACTCTGTTTACATTTCATCATTGGAACTAGTCTGACAAACTTACAATTTTGTAATCTGGTTGTTTTGTTTTGTTTTGTATTTTTCCGAAGCTAGAAATGGGGAGAGACAGACTCCCGCATGCGCCCACCGGGATCCACCCGGCACGCCCACCAGGGGCGACGCTCTGCCCCTCTGGGGCGTCGCTCTGTTGCGACCAGAGACACTCTAGGGCCTGGGGCAGAGGCCAAGGAGCCATCCCCAGCGCCCGGGCCATCTTTGCTCCAATGGAGCCTCGACTGCGGGAGGGGAACAGACAGAGGAAGGAGAGGGGGAGGGGGGGAGAAGCAGATGGGCGCTTCTCCTGTGTGCCCTGGCCGGGAATCGAACCCGGAACCTCTGCACGCCAGGCCGACGCTCTACCACTGAGCAAACCGGCCAAGGCCTGTAATCTGCTTTTTACTTTAAATAAATTATCAACCAATATGACTTTTTACTACTTAACTCAAAGTAACCCATTTACAGGAAACTGTGTAAGTTTCCTATTGCTGCTGTATCAAATTACCGCAAACTGAATAGCTTGAAACAAATGTATTACCTTACAGTTCTGTGGGTTAGAAAGGGGCTAGAAGTGAGCTGTCTCTAGAGAAGAATCTGCATCCTTGCCCTTTCCATCTTCTAGAGGCCACCTGCATTCCTTTGTTCATTGTCTCTCCCGTCCATTTTCAAAGCCAGTACCATTGACTGTCTCTGATTCTCTTATTCTCATGCTTTGCTAGGACCACAGCTGAGAAAGATTCTTCACATTTAGTGCCACGTGGTTAATTGGACCCATCTGATAATCCAAGATAATCTCCCCCATTTTAAGGCCTTTAAATTAATCACATCCAAAAAAATCTGTTTGCCATGTAAGGTAACAAATTCACAGGCTCCTGGAATTAGGACTTGGATATCTTGGTGGATGAGTGAGGAGAGCATTATTCTGCCTGTCACACTATTTACGGGCATAATTGATTTAACCAATTTGCTCTTGTTGGCCATGTTTCAAGATTTTTTAAATATTAAATCAGTATTATTTTATATAAGTCTGTGCAAATTAAGTATTTCCATAAGGCAGATTTCTAAAGTTGGAATTCCAAGTCAAAGATTATTTTTTTAAATGCCAAACACCTTAACATGTTGACTTTACTTCCTGAAAAGTTTAAAGTTGTCTCTCCCCAGTGGGGTATGAAAAATTACTGATTTTGCAACCTTGGCAACTGGGAATTATATATCTGTTAATATTTGACAAATTATGGAGTTAAAAATGGTATCATATTATTATAACAACTGCATTTCTTTTTCTTTTTTTTTTTTTTTGTATTTTTCTGAAGCTGGAAACGGGGAGAGACAGTCAGACAGATTCTCGCATGCGCCCGACCGGGATCCACCCGGCACGCCCACCAGGGGCGATGCTCTGCCCACCAGGGGGCGACGCTCTGCCCCCCCTGGGGGGTCACTCTGCCGCGACCAGAGCCACTCCAGAGCCTGGGGCAGAGGCCAAGGAGCCATCCCCAGTGCCCGGGCCATCCCCGCTCCAATGGAGCCTTGGCTGCGGGAGGGGAAGAGAGAGACAGGGAGGAAGGAGGGGGGGGTGGGGGGGTGGAGAAAGAGATGGGCGCTTCTCCTATGTGCCCTGGCCGGGAATCGAACCCAGGTCCCCCCGCACGCCAGGCCGACGCTCCACCGCTGAGCCAACCGGTCAGGGCCTATAACAACTGCATTTCTTAGCTTACTAATGAACTCAACATTTTTTTTCATATTTTCAATGGCCACTTGCATTTCTTATGTTTTGAAACTAGTTTAATTCTTTGCTCATTTTTATATTAGGGTTTATTTGCTTATTTTTAAAATTGGTTTGTAAGTGTAGTCTTTATATTAATAATATTAACTCCTTAATATGAGGTCCAAATATCATTCAAGTCTGTTATTTACTTTTATATTTTTCTAAGATACTTTTTGGCATTCAGAAGGTTCACATAGTTCTTCTATTCAAGCACTGTGTTTTGGGGGGGGGGGGGTTGTCTGTCTGTCTGTTTGTTTGTTTGTTTGTTTTTGCTACTGGTTTTAAATTAGAAAATTCTCTCTTACCCCAAGATTAGATATTTATACTTTCTTCTAGTTTTTATTTGTGGTGAAGTAATAAAATATTTTTTCCAGGTAGTTTACCAATTATGCCAGAAAGACTTCTTGGCAAAGCTTTCCTTTTTTCAAAAATTTATAATGTCAGGGGTTTTTTATGCTAAATTCATATGTGTAGTGGAGTCTGTTTGTAAGTACTTTATTATAGTTATTTGATCTATCTTTCAATTCTTGTGTTGATATAATACTGTTTGAATAATTAGGACTTTAATATCTGATTAGGTTGGAAGATACTCCCCACCAATAACCACCCTATTTTCATGTCATGTTAATCTCTCAGTTTCTGACTTACTGAACTCTAATGCCAGCTTATTCACCCAGATGAACTTTAGAATCACTAAGTCATGGTCCAAGAAAAATCTCTTCATAATTTCTATTGAAATTGCATTAAAATATAAAATGATTGAAAGATAATTGATCCCTCACCATGATTAGCCTTCCATTTTTAAGTTTTCCGTTTCATTTCTGATCAGCCATAAAGGTATTCATCATACAAGTATCCTGCACATTACATTTAATTTAGATTGTTTCTGTTGTTTATTTTTTGTTGCTATTGTAGAAAATAATCATTACCATATTTATTCTTACATATTATTATTGTGAGTATACAAAAAAAATCCATTATTTAGTATCTATGTTGTAACCAGCTACCTCCCTGCATTAGTTCAACTCAAATTATCACAAGCAAAAAATGCACTTTTAAAAATAAAAATATTAAGGCATATCACTAAACCCAGAGGTAGGACTGCAGCTGCATCTCAGAATGAACTAGAACTGGGCTTTGCTGTCTCCTGGCTCTGGGCCTCTGTGTATGTCTGCTTTCCCCTTCATTCTCTCTTCTAGAAAACAGCCTACTCCTATAACCTGAACCAAATAGAACAGGCTAAAACTGCTCATAGCATCCACATTTTACATTTGCAACTCCAGCCCCCACAACCTCTAGCCAGCTCACTTGCTGTGCTGTCATTTCTTCACTCTTGCTCTCGCTCTTCTACACTTGGGAAGAGACTATTGGCCAGGTTGCTTGTACTTTGTACTCCTGAAAGAGCCAGTGATGCCCAGAGGTCAAAGGTCAATAACAGCATATGGGGCGGGGTGGTGGTGAGGGTTCTGCTTGCTTGGCCAACAGCCAAGTAAATGTCCATTACAATCCTCCTGAATTTACAAGTTAGGTAGTTATATTATTGTATCAAATTGCTCAATGCATCTATAATATTAAACCATAGTTGTAATTATAAAGATCCTAGCAATAATAAGAATTCTTTCATAACTTTATCATTCCATAGGTTGTTTTTTGTTTGTTTGTTTGTTTTTGTTTTTGTTTTTTCAGAGACAGAGAGAGACTCAGAGAGAGGGATAGACAGGGACAGACAGACAGAAACAGAGAGATAAGAAACATCAGTCATTAGTTTTTCGTTGCGCATTGCGACACTTTAGTTGTTCATTGATTGCTTTATCATATGTGCCTTGACTGTGGGCCTTCAGCAGACAGAGTAACCCCTTGCTCGAGCCAGTGACCTGGGGTCCAAGCTAGTGAGCTTTTGCTCAAACCAGATGAGCCTGCACTCAAGCTGGCGACTTCAGGGTCTCGACCCTGGGTCCTCAGCATCCCAGTTCGATGCTCTATCCACTGCGCCACCGCCTGGTCAGGCCATAGGTTGGTTGTTGATTGTTGATGCTTTCCATCACATAAAGAAAGAATTTGCCCTAGTTTCTAAAATTGTATCAACAATGGATATTGAATTTTATTAAATCCATTATTTCTGGTCTCTATCCAGATCGCCACATTTTTTTCCCTTCTATAACCTAATGAGTGCGACATCTTGTTATTAATGAATATCTTATTATTAAATCATTCTTGTTTTAATAGAGCAGTGTGCCTAGATGATTGTGTGTTTCAGATTGTCCCACAGTCTCATTCTTCTCTACTCACAGTGACAAGAAAAGTATCCCTTTAGGGAAGGTTCATTCATGACTCTTTAATTAATGGATAAGGAAGAAAGGGAGATTGTGTGCTCCTTAATAGATGTTAATTGTTTGAACTGTCTCGTTAAAATACGAAGTTCTTCTTCTTGTTAAAGTCACTCTGAATGGTGTGAGCTGGAGAGGAAAGTTCCTTATGTAATGAAGGCACAGGGAAGTGTGAGGTGAGGAGTAGTTCCGGACAGAATGTGGCTTCTTCCTGCCTTCATTGCTGCTCGTGTGGGATATCAGAAGTGAAAGACTAACGGATGGAGACCTGGAGCTAGAGGAGACGCCACAGTGATGAGCAGAGTTAACCAGGCCATGCTTGTGTCATGAATCATTCTCTAGGTGCTGGAAAGTCAAAGACCCCTCCCAGGCTACTCCCACTCTGATGATCTGACCCAGATATTGGAAGGTGGAACACCAGCCTCAAATAAGCATCATCCCTGTCTATTTATAAAGAATTCATAGTGATCTGAAAGAGCAGTGGTAGTCAACTTGGTCCCTACCGCCCACTAGTGGGCCTTCCAGCTTTCATGGTGGGCAGTAGCAGAGCAACCAAGGTATAAATAAAAAGATAGATTTAACTATAGTAAGTTGTTTTATAAAGATTTATTCTGCCCATCTTAGCGAAAATCCGACATAAAGTACTTGGTAAGTAATTATTATGATATGCTTTAACTTGCTGTAACTCTGCTTTATAAATTTTATTAAGTAAAGTTACTTCCCTACTTTATAAATCACCATTACTGTGGAACCGGTGGGCGGTTAGAAAATTTTACTACTAACAGAGATACAAAAATGGGCGGTAGGTATAAAAAGGTTGACTACCCCTGTGATAGATCCTTCTTTTTCTTCTTTCATGATCTTTTACTACAAAAGGGCCAGAAGTGGGAGTTGTGGCCAATACTGTATAAGCTGAGGCATTTTATCTTAGTGGTTTTCCTTATGGGAATCCAATGTTAACTCTAGTCTGACTTCTGACAAATCAAGTCCCTTTGTAATGATAGTAAGCAAACATTGATGCTCATGCAATGCATTCATTGTTCCTTCTGGTGCTGAGTCGAGAATATCCAACCACCCCCCTACCCCCATCCCACCACCAACACAACCTAACACACCTACCGCAACAGGAAGATCTGTGAAATTTTTGAGCAGGATTGGTGCTAGCTCAGTGTCAGATTGTCACAGATCCAACCTCATGCCTTGGCTTTCTCCGCATCATCCTATAACTAGTTTTTGGGTTTTTTTAATTTATTTTTATTCATTTTAGAGAGGAGAGGGAGAGACAGAGGAGGGACAGAAGGGGGGGGAGGAGCTGGAAACATCAACTCCCATATGTGCCTTGACCAGGCAAGCCCAGGGTTTTGAACCTGCGACCTCAGCATTTCCAGGTCAACGCTTTATCCACTGCGCCACCACAGGTCAAGCTTATAACTAGTTTTTAAAAGCATCTCTGCATAAGACAATTTGAGGCTTGAGCTGAACCAATTGAGAATTAGCATGGTAGACCAGAGCCCAACAGATAGGATCTTCTTGCAATTCTAGGAGCCAGATTGACTACTATCAGGAATAATTCTGCTTAGACTATGATGTATTATTTGCCATTATACTTATGAATTTGTGCTGCAAATATTTTACTTTAGCTTTTTTGAGTTGAGGAAAGACTTATGTGGGCAGACTGATGACTCATTAAGATTTTGCTTCATATTTGGAAAAGCCACATGCAAAATAATGAAACTAGATAACAGTTTGTCCCTATGCACAAAATTAATTCAAAATGGACCAAAGACCAAAATATAAGATCTGAAACAATAAATTACATAAAAGAAAACATAGGCACTAAACTCATGGACCTTGGCTGTAGAGAACATTTTATGAATTTGAACTCAAAGGCAAGGGAAGTAAAGGCAAAAATAAACTAGTGGGACTACTATATCAAACTAAAAAGCTCCTGCACAGCAAAAGAAACCAACAATAAAACAAAAAGGCAACCAACAGAATGGGAGATGATCTTTGCAAACAATAGTTCAACAAGGGTTAATATCCAAAATATATAAAAAGATCATAATACTCAACACCAAACAAACAATTCAATTTAAAAAATGGGCAAAGGACCTGAACAGACACTTCTCCCAAGATAACATACAAATAGCCAACAAATACATAAAAAAGATTTTCAACTTTACTAGCTATTATGAAAATGCAAATTAAAACTAAAGTGAGATATCACCTCACACCTGTTAGAGGACACCTGTAAGAATGGCTTTTATTAACAAGACAGGTAATAACAAGTGTTGGAGAGGTTGTGGAGAAAAAAGAACCTTAATTCACTGCTGGTGGGAATGTAAACTGGTACAGCCACTATGGAAAACAGTATGGAGGTTTCTCAAATAATTAAGACTAGAGCCAGCAATCCCTCTTCTGGGTATCTACATGAAAAATTCTAAACACATCTATTTGCAAAAATATATGCACCCCTATATTCATTGCAGGACTATTCCTGATGGCTAAGACATGGAGACAACCAAAGCGTCCTTTGAAAAATGACTGGATAAAGAAGATGTGGTACATATATACAGTGGAATACTACTCATCCATAAGAAAAGATGCAATACTGCCATTTGTGACAACATGATGGCCCTTGAGGATCTTATGCTAACTGAAATGTCAGTCAGAAAAAGCCAAGAACCGTATGATTTCACTCATGTGGAATATAAAACTGAAACTCATGGACATAGACAACAGTGTGGTGGTTACCAGAGGGAAGGGAGTGGGGGAGTAGTGAAGAGTAAAGGGGTGGGAAATATATGGTGACAGAAGATTATTTGACTGTGGGTGCACAGTGCAATATATAGATTGTGTATCATAGGAATGTGCATTTGAAATCTATATGATCCTACTAAACAATGTCATCTCAATAAATTTAGTTTAAAAATGTGCTTCATGGAATGAATTTGGAGGCTTTAACTATTTTTCTTTGTGTTTATCATAGAAACCATATGATCTCTACAAGATAAAATTTGCCTATTAAACTGCTTGAACCCAAAAGTGTTTTAACAGATTTTTTTTTCATTTTCTTCCAAGGTTATTGTTCTTCTTAGCTTGCCAGTTTACGCATCAATTGGTTCTGGTAATTTGTATCTTCCCAGAAAATTATGTATTACATTTGCTGATTTCAATTTTTATTACTGTTGCAACTTTTATTTTAGATAATGTCTTTGATCCTTACAAAATAATTCATTTAGTTCTAGTTATTTTTTTCTATTATTTTTATTCTCTACAATGTTTATTGTACAGAAAAAATAGTTATTACTCCTTTTTTAGTTTATATTTGCCTGATTTGTCTTTGTACATTTATTTCTTCATTTTTTAAGGACATGTGTTTTTATTTCAAGACTACTGTGACAATGTTTATATCATTTCATGAAAAAGTCCAAAGGAATAAAAGAACAAATATTTTGAACAAAATATAAACTGGTTAATCTATATGAAGGAAAATGAATTATTTATTTTATTTTATGTCTGTGCATTAAAATTTTTTTCAATTACAGTTAACATTCACTATTATCTTGTATTAGTTTCAGGTGTACAGCATAGTGGTTAGACAATCATATACTTTACAAAGTCTTCTCCCTAATTTTTCCAGCACTCAACTGGCACTGTACATCATTATTACAATATTAGGTGATTTATTTTAAATTCAATTGAATACAATGAATCAAGCCATGAAGAGTAATAATGTAGTACTGAGATAAGAATCAGTATCACTCTCACTCCCTTCTTCCTATTAAAATGTCTACATTTTTGTACTAAATAGACTATCTCCTTCAAAATAAATTATAAACTGCTTTGAATATACTTGTGTGTCAACTTCCTGAGAATAAGTCATTGGGAAGTTCATAGTTCTGTGTTCCTGTCTCAATTATTTTCCTGTTTATCTACTAAATATTTAATTAAAAAATAATTATAAACCTGGCAATATTTGCCCTACTAAGCAATCAGTGTAGAATTGCATTTAATAGATATATGTATGTGAACGTGAAATTAACTATTAGGGCTTACATAACTGCTTTATTTTAGAGTTGTACATTTTAGCTGCCCTGAACTGATTCACATTTTTATTCAAGGCAAATATTTATAGGTCCTAAGGAACTTGAGCCTAAAGGAAACCACAGAAAACCTGTGTAATGGCAAGTAATCAGTAGCAGGTACGATAAACAAGCCCTGAATTCTCAGTAGTTTATTTAGCACAACAGTTTATTTGTTGCTCTCCCAAAGTCTCACATGAGTCCGAGGGGCTGTCCTCCATCTGGTGACTCAGGAATCAAATCTCCCTCTATCTCGTGATACTATCATTTCAACATGTGATTTCCAAGGCTTCCATGACAGAATTAGGGAGAAAGTGGAGGTGGCATATCAGTTCATAACTGTCCTAGCCTAGAAGTGACACACATCACTTCCATTCACATTCTGTTGACTGGACTTAGTCATACAACCTTGCCTAGTTACAAAGGGACTAAGAATTGTAATCTTTCATGAAACTAAAACAGAGAAAATAATGGGATAGGGAAGAGCACCAGTAGTCTTCTACAGTGATAAATACGTAGTGTTTTAGACTATAAATGGAATCCTAGCATGGAATTTTAACAACCTTGAAACATCAACAAATTTCTCTGAGTCATCTATCTTTAAAGAAAATGGGAACATAAAATTAATGTACAAAACGATCTTAAGCTGAAAATAGTTAGCATCTTGAGTGTCACCAGATGTGAGTAGTGCCCCAAAATGTTAAAAATCTAATCATGTTGACCTTCAATTACAGGAAACTGTCTCCCTAACTGAGAAGTCATGAAATATAATTAAATACATGAGCTAAAACAGAGCTCAAATAAACCTATCCTTTTGATACATTTTTCACTTCTAGCTGAAGCTTCTCAATTTCCACTGGCATGTTGTATTGTTCTGGTCCCACCTTTTTCTTTCCTAAAATAAAATAACTAAATCTTGTAGATGTTCATATGCAGGCTCTGGCTTTCTTCTGGTATTATTTGGAGATTCAGAACCATTGGCCATTGATTTAGTAGTTAAGGTGTGCTACACAGTGTGCCTCTACCACATTTTACTAATTTTCTGTCACTTTTTAAAAAGAAAGTTTTAGGAAGTATCATGAAAACATACAAGAGTTTGGGATAACTTTGACTTTCATAAATCTGATTATGTAAACATTTTAGTTCAGGGCTGTCTTCTGAATTTTAGGTGTCACAAAGGAAAAACATTTTATTCTAAAGTGCATACTTTCAGAACATTCTCTGGCTCATATGCTGCAAATAGCTTTCCAATATACTTCTGAGTGATATTAATGGGAAGATTTTCAACTTTTTTTTTCTACTTTAAGGGACAGTCTTAGTTGTTGGGCTTCTATGCTTCAGTTTTGACATATTCATGCAACAGTCACCGTGGATTAATGCTTACCTGATTGACCCACTTGCTGTGGACCCTCCGCTGCCCATGCATTTCCCTGTGGCTGCTGAGGAGATCGGCTCAGTTCCATAGGCTAAACTTGGACATAGTTTGTTAAGATGTTTATATAGTTGTTTAAATGCTGCTGATCTTTCAGGGTCATTGTCTTTTAGTAAAAGTGTTTTATCCATTAATATTTCTTGTCATGATGAATATGCCTGGTCTGTTTCTACTTCTGATTTTATTATCTCGTTACTGTTGACTTTTTAAACCCCCTTTGCTACATGGACTATGTTTTCTTCGACTTCCTTAACTTTAGTGATTTGAAAGTTACATGATTTGTTGTTTATTTCTAGTGGTTAGTTTTGCATTTAAAAAGTTACCTGAAACTATTCCTATCACTCTAATGCCAAGAGTAAAACTGTATTTATTGGCTATCTCTATGAAAGCTTAACCTTTTAGCATGCATTTTTAAAAATATTTTTAAATACTTTATTTCTTCATTTTAGAGAGGTGTGAGAGAGAGAGAGAGAGAGAGAGAGAGAGAGAGAAGGGGGAGGAGCAGGAAGCATCAACTCCCACATGTGCCTTGACCGGCAAGCCCAGGGTTTTGATCTGGAAACCCCACCATTCCAGGTCGATGCTTTATCCACTGCACCACCCCAGGTTAGGCAAGCATGCATTTTTAATTCCCCTTTTCTTTATCCTGCTCTCCAAGATTTTTAATCATTTTCTTTCTGGGGTCAAACCCTTTTATTAAGGGACTTGATTGGAAGGTCAAAGGGCTGGGAAGACAGTGAGATCTGAAGACTTCAGCAGGGCTGGGAGCTCCCTAGCCTCACAGTAGCTGAAAGCTAGGCATAGAATTTCAACTCATATTTTTATGCTGTATTTTATGTTGCACCTTTTTTTTAAGAGCTATCTTTAACATTTGTAGCAAGCCTTATAATAATATTACAACTATTATTAAGCCTTACTTTTCTATGTAAATGGTTGCAATGTGAGCGATAGTCTTTTTAGTCAACGATTTTCCCCCATTTTTTTTCTTTTTTTTTTTTTACTATTCTGAGCTATGGCTCTCCAATTATATTTTTTTACATTCTTTTTAATTTAGAAATTAAATTTAATGGGGTGATATTCGTCCATAGGAACACATAGGTTTCAAGTATATATCTCCATAGCCTGTGATTTACTCAATGCATTGTGTGCCCTTCACCCAAAGTCAAACCATTTTCCATCACCTTATATTTGGCCTCCTTTACTCCCCTCCCCCAGTTCCCTCCCTCTGGTAACCATGTCACTTTTGTCTGTGTCCATGAGTCTCAGTTTTGTATCCCACCTATGTGTGTATAGTTCTTAGCATTCTCTGATATACTTCTTTCACTTAGCATAATATTCTCAAGGTCCATCCATGTTGTCTCCAATTAAATAATGTCTTTTGAGTGGTGTGCATTGGAGTTTTTCTTGTTGCTGTTGTTGTTGTTCAGGAATGGTATTGCTGGCATACTTTCCAAGCTCTGATATTCCGGAGAAATTCTTTCTGTAGCCTTAATATGTGAATGACAACTTAGGTAGATAATCCGTAGACAATAAGATTTCTCTTTTCATAACTTTATAAATGTGCCTCCTTTATTTTCTGGCATTATAATAAGAAAGAATTATGAGACCAGCATTATACATTCTTTCCTATAGACAAAATAGTTGTTTTCTTGAATTGCTGATAAAATTCTTTCTTTACTCTTGAAGTAAGAGAAAATGTATCAGAATATCTATCTCTAGGTGAGTATCCCTGTCCCATATGTATTGGTTTTGTTTAGTATATGCAGTCCTGGATCTTTATTAAATGCAGGAACATTTTTTCCTGCTATACCCTTATATCATCACTTCTGTTAAAATTATTCGGTTCTACTGTTCAAAATTCCCAATTTCCTCATTTTTATCTTGTTATTTTCCTTTTCATTCCAAAACTTCTAAAACTGGTTCATTCATTGCTCATATGCCTTTCTACAATTTTCTTATTGTAATGCTGAATTTAATTCTGTAGTTACTGCATTTTTAACTCTAAAATTGGTTTTCATCTCAATCAACCCTTTTTCTCATTCTTGCATCTTTTTCTCAACTAGATCCTTTTTTAAAATGTTAGCTTTTATTTCTTTGATCTCATCTTTTATCGTTCCATGTTTTTCTGAATAGTTTTTAAAGCTCAAAGCTTTAAAATTTATTTATGGAACCTGTAGTAAATCGTTTTTCCAAAACTGTGTTCTTTGTCTGCTTTTTGAGTGTTATGTTCTCTTCCTTTTATAATACACACTCATAATTCACTGGCTTCTATTTAAAAAGTTTTTTCTATTTACTTATCCTTTAATGTAGCAAGGTCTTCTCAGGCTAAGTTTTACTGTAAACATCATTTTTAAAACTCGTTCTCCTTACTGTGCATATAATTGCTGACAGTATTCTCATTTCAGATCTTAAGATCAACTGTTGTTTGATATTCATGCTTCCTAGCCCATTTTATGCTGTTTTGAAATCTCTTACTTGGTGCCAATGTATTGCTAGGAGAGGGCATCTAGTCTCACCTGTTTATCTTTGTGTGAGTGTCAGTGATTCCTGGATAGTCAGACGTTCCTTCTTGTTTTTACTTACTTTACCCAGTGAATGATAGGTTTGCTCAATAAATGCTCAGTAACTGGTTCCTCCAGTATCCAGAAGAACTCCCAGAATGCACCAACTCACTCCTTCCAGCTGCCTGCCTTCCCCTCCTAGTTATGAGCACTCTGTCACACAGCACTGGGGGTAATTGTAGTTCCAGAATTGATGCAAGGAAACAGTAAATAATGACAAGAGGTTGGGGGAAATGGTTCCGATTATTCTAGTCATCAGATCTAAGCTGATTTTCCTTTATCTATTAGTTTCATGTTTTGAAAGAAAGGCTCTGGAGTAGACATGGCTTTATTGAATTCCCACCACCCTTTTCCTTTTCCCCTGCCTCTAAGCGTCCTTGGAAATTTGGCTAAGAGAAATTCTTTCTGTTTCCTGACACATCACTGAGAAATACTTAGAGTTTCCAGTTTTATAGCAACTTTTTCAGTTATTTAGGTTTAACTGGGTTCAGTACTTACCAACTGGCCTTTCATAACATGCTTTTTCCATTTGAATTCTTTACTTTGACGTGTGTCTCAGTCTCAATTGGCCCAAGTACTTAATAGTGTAAAGGATACAATAAGGAAAGTTTGTGTTTGAGAATCTACTTTTCAAACCCATACAGATCTAGAATTAGTTCATAGCCAAGCTGGACTAGAAATCAAGTTTCCTACTTCTTGGCCTTTCTTACCAAATTAACTACTTTATTTATTATCCCCCTAAAAAAATTCCAATGAAAAGTTATTTTATCAGCTTGTGGTTGTAAGAATTAAGTAAGGTAGGATTTAGTACAACACTTAGTAGAGGTTGGTGCCATTAATATCTATTTTATAAATAAGGAAGCGGATGTCCAGAGATGGAGATAACTTCCTGGAAGCTACACAGCTGGTGAAGGCAGAGCCAGGGCTCAACATGCACGGGTCCAGGACTCTGTGAGTCCAGAACCATGGCTCAGCTCTCACTGAATAGCCACAGAGCCAGGAGCTCATTGACCACCGATTCCTCTTTCTGGTCCTGCTTCCTCTGCTATCCTGGGTATGTTCATTTGAGGAGTACCCAGATTTCAGGGCCCGGTTGCCAAATTAGATTATGTTGCAAACAGTCAGCTGTCTCCCTGGGCTACACCACATACTCAGCAGGCATTTCAACAAAAATTAATTGTTGGAAATATATGGCAATCACCCAAAGCTGACAAAAACAACTTTTCCTTGCTGTTAAAAATGAATAGATTCTAAGGTTAAAACGTTGTTTGAGGCCTAGAATAAAGACCACCTTTTAGGATCATTTCCATTTTTGCTATTTATCTAATTAAACATGTATTTTATCTTGAAAAATAGCTGTCCTGTTGTTGCCTCTCATTGTAGGAAGTCAGACCCTGGTAATGCACGTTCTGCCTAGGAAAAAGACAGACAGGAAAGGAGCCTAGAAATCTCTCGATATCCACTTTGCCTAATGGAAATTATACTAATTAGGTAGTTACCCAGAATACTGCTTTTGCCATAAATGCCAGGCCTTCACTCAGCTTAGGATGTCAGGGACATTAACCTAAAGTGAACTTGGTCCCAGAGTAGGAAGGAATGCTAGAGAACCAACTTGAGTCATAGTTAGAGTTTCAAATTCTTGCTGTCCTCTACTATCTCTATGGTCTTAGATAAATTTTAGAATAGCGAGGCTCCATTTTCTCATACATAATAAAGTTTAGACCTAACCCATGAGGTTATAATGAGAATTGCACAAAACCATGTGTGTATATGCAAGTTATTTGAGAAATGGCTCTGAACTAAACATTTCCATGGGAACTTGGACTCAGAATGCTCTTAGCTGCCCCTCTCTAGGTAGAAATGATGTAAATCGCTTCAGTGTTGTGAATGCTTTCTCAATAATGAGAAGATTTTCATTCAGGCTTTTTCCCTACATCTTCCTGATAATGGCAGGAGCCAGAACTGACAGAACAAAAGGAAATGCTTAAATTGCTTAAGACCTACCTCTTCCTCAATAAATAATATTTGTATATCATGAAGACAGGGCATCCTTGTGCCTGGCCTCTGCTTTGGGGTGGAGGAGGGGTTCCCCCTGATGCCACTTGTCATGGTCCCAGCCCTGGGTTATTTGGGATTGTGTTGGGCTATGTATCGGCCCTTCTTTGGCACATTTTCCATAAACAGGTAAGGATCCAGGTGAGTGCCATCTTCCTTGTCAGCTGGCTGATGAAAAACAAAAAGATGAGGAATATTTTATAATGTGCAAGGATTCTATGCAATTCAAGTTCCAGTATCCATAAATTAAGCTTTCCTGGAACACAACCACACTCATTTTTGCCTCGTCTATGGCTGCTTCCTTACTAGCTACAACAGCAGAGTTGAGTAGTTGTAATGTAAAGTACTTGTGACATTTATGGCCCATAAAGCCTAAAATATTTACTACCTGACTATAGTGGGCTGATAGGTGCCTCCCCCCCCCCCCCCAGATGCTATGTACTGCCTGATATCTGAACCCTGTGCATGTTACCTTCTTTGGAAAGAGTCTTTGTGGATAGAATTAAGGGTCTTGAGATAAGGTCATTCTGGATTATTGGAGTGGGCCCCTAATCCAATGATAAGTGTTTATAAAAGAGATGAGGAAAAGACTCAGGCATAGAGGCATAGGCCATGTGACAATAAAGGCAGGGGTTGAAAGTATGCAGCCACAAGGAAAGGAACCACCAGAGCGACCAGAAGTTGAGAAAAGCAAGTCCAGAGCCTTTGGAGGGAAGATGGCCCTGCTAATACTGGACAGAGGACCAAAGCCCACAGGACAGCTGGAGCCCCTGGTCATAGTACAGGATGCACAGGGCCTGCCCTGCAGGTGCTGAGGGGAGGGAGAGCGGGAAATCCTGGTCAGAGAGGCACCAGGCTGGGTGGCTGATGGACTGGCATTTCTTGCTCAGTTGTGCTGGGTTTGCTCCTGAATCCCCAGTGCTTTTGCTTGACTGATTATCGCCCTACAGCCAAACTTCCGATTAGAATTCTCCCAGGGCTAGTGGCTGCAGCAGTACAGCCCTCCCTCAAGGCTGCTCAGTCTACAGGGTCTAACTGCTCCCCTGCGGGCCCCTCAGGGGTGTTGTGAGGGGGGAGGGGTTCAGGCACTGGATGTTTGTGCCTCAGCCTCAATAGTGTGACCCTGATCTTTTGGATTTGAGGAGAAGCCTGGGAGGAAGGCAGTGTGGAGCTCAGCCTTCCTGGGCCCAGCACTGCTTTGAGCACTAGCAGAGGACACTTGAGGGACCTCGTGCTCTGCACAGCGAGCCCCCCACCTCCACTTTTCCATTAACCTATTAACAGGCAGGCTCAGCCTTTATTGAAATCCCACAGCAAGGCTAATCCCTTTCCGAGGCTGATTGTTTTATGTAGCAGGGCTCACTCCAGTTTTTTCTTTGTACAACACCCTGAATAAAGCTGAAAAGTGCTGACCATAGTCAGCCACTCCCCAAAAAAGTTTGGTAAGTGTTTACGCACGCTGCTGACCTGGAATTAGTGTGAGTAGGAAGAGAGTATGTGCAGCTAGTCAAATTCTTGCACATACAAATTAAAATTGTCTCTTGCATCTTGCTTCCCAGGTTGTCCACCTACATCTTCTGCTCCGATGAGGGTTAGCGGCCACACCATCAAGACCAGGGGATGGGTTGGGTGAATTTCAGGAATCCTGTTGTTGCTTCTCCCACAGCATCCCACAACAACTATACAGATTGAGAGATTTGTTTTAATAGTTTTTGTTCTGACTCTAAAAATGAATCCTAGATCCTTAGATCTGGAAGACACACTGAGCCTGCCAACATCAGTATTTGACAAATGAGATGAGTGGCACTTGTTCCAGGTGAGTTACCCCATGTCAGTGTCAGGACAAACTCCTCACACAGTCTTTCACGGTGTTCCACTGAAGTACAGATGACTTCAGAGAGTCCTGCTGACTTCTGCTTCTGGGCCATGCCAAGGTGTTTCTTATTCAATCAAGGTGATTGTGACCATGGTGCCATTCCTGGCCTGGTCTCCTGCTGAGCTTTTGCCTAAAACAACTGTTAGAAGAAAAGGTCTTGGCCTCATCTTTGTTTGGGATTAAGAGTCATTGATCCACATGCTGGGGGCGACAGCATGGTGTATGGTCCACTCTCCCAGGGAACACCTGCCACTATCTCCTTAGTAATGAACTACCCAAATGGGAGTAGAGTTGGAGTGATTAGGAGAGTTGTGATCTATGCTTATCTTTAGTGGAATTCATCAATTGTTTATTAAGCACTAATTGAACACCTACTATGTACCAACTGCTAAGCTTAATGTTTTTAGAGTTAGAAGGAATCAAATCTCTGACACTTCCACTCTAGGCCTTTTCACTGACCTGGCAGGCTCTATGCTCCTGTTCAGGGCATACTATTTTGAATATACATTTAACAAAGTTCTTATCTCACTGCATTGTGGTTAGGTGCTACCGTGCTTCTCTTCTTTACTAAACTACCAGCTCTTCAAGGGCAACTTGGTGTCATTCATCTCTGTGAACCTTTTCCCTGGCAAAGTGCCTGCCATTTAATAGATACTTAACAAATATACTTTGTAGGGATGGATAAAGGAAAGAACAAAGGGGGCTGAGCCCATTGTGTTATGACTACTTGATAGTTGTCACTGAAATGTTCCCACTGGGGGTCTGGAGAAATGTCAGCCCTCTGGCCATTTGAGATCCCAACAATAGAGGGCAAGAACAATTGAAATGTCAACTGGTTTGGGCCATGGGCCAAGCATCTCAGGATTCTGTTTAGTAGGGGTGCTTTCCAGCTAAGTTCTGGGAAGGAACACCGTGTTTATTTAAGTGCTGGCATCTACTTAAACAAACAGGAAAACATTCTGCCACCTAACGTGATTGGAACTGGAGTTCTCTGCTCTCCATCTGACTGCTGAAACAATGCAGGGCATTGCAAAACATTTCAGATCAGTTGGCCTCCCCGGCCGCTGAGTTTGCATCAGGGCAGGAGCACACAGCAGATCATGTTTCTGTGCTAACAAGTCTGCAGCACCTGCCTTGGGATGATACACTGGGATGACAGAGGAGGGAATGGGGAAATATTTCAGGGCCATTATCTCAGCGCCCTCCTCTTTAATACATTTCATGTTAAAATAGTTCCTGGAAGGTCTCCAGAGCTAAAAATAACCCCAGCTGTTTGTATAGTGGTTTATAGTCTGTAAAATAGTTCACCGTCATTATCACACTTTTTCAGGCCTATGCAACTCTACTTTATAGATAAGAAAACTGAGACTCATTATGGTCTGATGACTCCTTCAACAGTAACAGGTCGATTTCATCTGTCCTCACTGTGGTTATTAACATCATCAGAACTTAAGCAATCCTCACCTTTACTTTGGCACTCCCCAATTCCACAGAAAATAATTTTGCCATTGTAACCAGCCACCTCCTCGAAGACAAATGTTGTGGACTCTTCCATTTTCATCTTGCCTGACACTGCTGTAACAAAGGACCATGTGGACCTCTGCCTGTTTCTTAAGGCTATCTTCTCTGGTTTCTAGGATGCTGCTGCTTCCTGATTTTTCTCCTTTGACTTAAACTCTACCTTTCCAGTCTCATTTGCTGGCTCTCTGTCGCTGTGCCCCTTATGCATGTTGGCGTTCTCCAGGATTGGTTGTGGCTCCTTTTTTCTTTGCACTCCACACCCTCCTAGGGGATCTCATCCATGTTCACGGTACAACCCTGAGCTCTACAGTGGTAACTCCAAAATCTGTTGCCAACCTGGCACTCTCATCTGAATTCAGAATAGATATCCTATCTGCTTTCTGCATCTCTCCATGGTGGTGTGCCATGAGAGTTTTAAATTCCCACATAAGTTGTTCTAACATTGCACTATTGGATATGACCATTTAGCAAGATATAATGTTTCTTCACTTATTCAAGTTTTCATTATTTCTTTCAGTGAAGGAATATTTCATAATTTTCTTCATGTAGATACTACACAATTCAATGGGCATATATTTCTAAGTGTATACTTTTATGATCATTATAATATGATCTTTTTTCATTATGTGTAGACAAAGCTATATTGTTATATAGAAAAGCTATTAATTCTTACACATTTATTTTAAAAGCATCTTCTGAAATCCCTAATTAGTTTTACCTGTTTTTCAGTTGCTTATTTGGGGGTTGGAAGATAGGCTATCATCTGCCTAGAATGATATTTTTCTCTTTACACTATTTATGCCTCTTATTCCTTTTTCTTTATTGCATTGGCTAGCATGACTAGCCAAATATACCACTGGTAATCATGGTGATTAGATGCTCTTATTTTTCATCTAGTTTAAATTCCTTTCACTGTTAAATTAAATATGCTTTATTTTATTAATGGTATATCATCCTATTTCTATTTTATATTAGTAGAAGATGTTTGATTTTTATAAAATGTCTTTTAGTTCATCAAAGAAATGATTATAAAATTTCATCTTTTAATCTAGTCATATGATAAATGATAGAGTTCCTAATATTGAATTTTCTTTGCAGTAATTTTTTTCTAGGAAGGACCCACTTAATTTAGGAACTTAAAATTTAATTCAGCTCAGGGACTACATTCCAAATTTATTAATTAGTGGCTTCTCCTTTTAGAATTACTAGTATACTATATTTTATCTTCTAAATCTACCTCCTCATATTTCTTACATTTTTATTTATTATATTTATTTTGTCTTTTGCTTCTGGGATTTTGAAAAATTTCTTTAACTTTTGAATCATTGTTATGATTTCTTTTTTTAAAATGAGAGGAGGAGAGATAGTAAGACAGACGTCTGCATGCACCGCAACCAGGATCTACTCAACAACCCCTGTCTAGGGCTGATGCTGAAATCAGCTGAGCTATCCTCAGTGCCTGGAGTGGATGCTCAAACCAATCGAGCCACTGGCTGCAAGAGGGGAAGAGGGAGAGAAGAGGAAGAGGGAGGGAGAGAGAAGCCAATGGTCTCTTCTCTCGTGTCCCCTGACTGGGGAATGAACCCAGGACATCCGCACACTGGGCCGACACTCTATCCACTGAACCAACCAGTTCAGTTATGATTTTCTATACTATCTAGTCTGTTCATCACTACTACAACTTGGAAATAAAAAATTTTAATGTAAAATTTGAACTTACAGGTTTATAAGATTAATTTATGTTTAATTTTTTTTAATGTTTAAGAGCAATATTTCCTGATGTCAGGCTGTTGCTGCTAGATGGGGTGGGTGCCCAAATCTTAAGTCTCATTGGATATATGAATCAATTTTGCTTTGTTTGGTTTTAGTCTTCCTTTGTGGAATAAACTTTATCCTGAGAACATTTGCTCTGATTCTTTCAGATGTGTTCCCTTCTTTCAAACTGCTGAATCATTTCATATATCTGGTGATTCTTCTGTTTGCCCAACTTTCCTGAGAAAGTCCTATTTAGGGTTGTGACTTTCAATGGGTTGTGTCAGAGATCATGGGAATGCTTATTCAAATCTTAAGTCCAAGTGAAAGATAAAATGAAAGGTCTGCAGCTTTAGTTGGTAGTAGTACAGTGGCTGTGAGCACTGGGACAAGGCTAAGCCAGCGCAGCTGCAGAGAGAGCCTCATGTTGGGCTGAGGGATCCCTTCCAGTCCATAGTGAAGCCCGTGGTTATCTCAGAGCCTCCCAGGCTATGCCCACACTTTAATTACCATACCTCTCAAGACCAAGAGGTCTCCATCTATCAGCTCTCACTGTATTTCCTGGAAACTTATAAGAAACCATGATTCAGCCTGATCTGTGGTGGCGCAGTGAATAAAGCGTTGACCTGGAAATGCTGAGGTCGCCGGTTCGAAACCTTGGGCTTGCCTGGTCAAGGCACATATGGGAGTTGATGCTTCCTGCTCCTCCCCCCTTCTCTCTCCTCTCTCTCTCTCTCCCTCTTTCTCTCCTTTCTAAAAAAATGAATAAATAAAATAAATATATATTATAAAAAAAAAAAGAAGCCATGATTCTTGTCCCATTAGTGATCTCATGGAGTCCTGGTCCTGCTGCTCAAAGCTAAGAACATTTGAGCCAAGTTAGAATTTTCTTCAGCTGTAGAAACTAGGAAAGTAATTATGACCAAAGGCAGCCCCGTGGCAAGGACTTCTCTGCTAACCAGATGGGGAATTGCTCCCTTCTCTTGTTGTCATAGGTACCGGCATTAGAATACTCCCTTGACACCTTGCCCATGGCCTCTTATGTTGCAAGAACTTCCAAGCTTGGAAGTTATAGGGGTTGCACTATGTACCCTGTCCACTCTCTGCCTGGATCAACTTCTCCTTCACATGCACAAAATTGGGAGCTTTGTACATTTTTACAGTATACTAGGCAGCATGATGTTATAAGTGCTTGGTCTCTAGAGCTGGACTCTTTGGGTTCAAATGCTAACTTTCCAACTAGCTGCAGGACTGGTGGACCTAGTTACCTTCTCTGTGCCCTAGGGACAGTAATAGCCCATCAGTGTGGATAATGACAGCACCATCCTTATGGAGCACCATGACGCTAAGTAATCCAGACAATGCATACACACAGCAGCACTAGTCACTGTTAACTAGCCGCTCATGTCAGCACTTCAGGTTCAAGGAAGGCATTCTTCCCTGATTGCTTTCTTTTTTTATATTTCTTTGCATATTTCCATGGAAATTTTAGAAAAACAAGAGTTAAATATGTAGGCTAAAATCTCCATCACATTCTAGAAATTCTAAAGTAATCTTTCTGAAAAGTTAAAAATTTCACTCCTCGATTTAAATCTTTGAATGGTTGTTCATATGAAAGATGATAAAATTAAAACTCATCATTGGGGCCCTGACCAGTTTGCTCAGTGGTTAGAGCATCAGCCTTGCATATGGATGCCCTGGGTTCAATTCCCGGTCAGGGCACACAGAAGAAGTGACCATCTGCTTCTCTTCCCCTCTTTTCCCTCTTTTTCTTTCTCTTCCCTTCCTGCAGCCATTGGCTCAACTGGTTCCAGTGGCAGCCTTGGGTGCTAAAAATAGCTTGGTTGATTTGAGTATTGGCCCCACACAGAGGTTGACAGTTGATTTCCCATCAGGGCACACGTGGGAATCTGTCTTACCATCTCCCCTTCTCTTACTTAAAACAAACTGCAGAGACCAGTTTGGCAATGGGTGTGCATGAGAGGAAGGTGCTGCAGGATTTAAGGAAAACACATAACAGACTACATAAAGAAAAGATGAGTATAAGGGGACTCCCAGCCTCTAGGACTGGGAGCCCAGATCTCTGCAGCCTCATCATATTTATTTGTTTCTTTAATCAGCAAGCAAATTAGCAGAGCATGGGATCAGGAACAGAGAAGGATGATTGACTAAAACCTTGAAGATATGCAGGAAATGGCTATAAGGTTAGAAGCTTCCATTGAACAATCTTTTTTTTTATAAATAAATTTTTATTAATTTTAATGGGGTGACATCAATAAATCAGGGTACATATATTCAAAGAAAACATGTCCAGGTTATCTTGCATTCAATTCTGTTGCACACCCATCACCCAAAGTCAGATTGTCCTCTGTCACCTTCTATCTAGTTTTCTTTGTGCCCCTCCCCCTTCCCCTCTCCCTTCTCCCCCCCATAACCACCACACTCTTGTCCATGTCTCTTAGTCTCGTTTTTATGTCCCACCAATGTATGAAATCATGTAGTTCTTGGTTTTTTCTGATTTACTTATTTCACTCCGTATAATGTTATCAAGATCCCACCATTTTGTTGTAAATGATCCAATGTCATCATTTCTTATGGCTGAATAGTATTCCATAGTGTATATGTGCCACATCTTCTTTATCCAGTCTTCTATTGAAGGGCTTTTTGGTTGTTTCCATATCTTGGCCACTGTGAACAATACCCCAAAAACTCAGAAACATTGATACGTAAAGACACATGTAGCCCCATGTCCATTGAACAATCTTATCAGTGCTTGCTGAGGTGGCGTTCTGCCCCCGCAGGACTTAGCATTCCAAAGTCTGCACATAAGACTTGTTTCAGGACACCATTCCGATCTCCAGCCATTTCCCTATACAAACAAACAAACAAAAAACTCGTTGGGGTCTGCAAGGCCACCTGGGATCTAGCCCACCTTCTGCATTAGTAATGTATCTCTCTGGTAAACATCGGTCTTCTCTTGTTAGGTTCTCCTATCTGCCCTACCACTGATTATTGGTTAACCTACCCTCCTCTCTGGTTAACCTACCCTTCCTTCTGGTTAGCATATCCTCCTTTCTGGTTAACTCACCCTCCCCTCTGATTAGTGTGCCCTCTTACTAATAGAACACAAATTTCTTTCAAACAGGTACCATCTTATCTGTCTCATTTCCCCAGCCTCTTACACAGTTCTAGGTACTCAAAAATATGTTGCATGAATGGACAAATAACTAAATTGCCTCTTCCCCAAATGTTTCAGCCTCCAGTCTCTTAGGTGTTTCTGTGCTTTATTATTCATTGCTTTTGCTCACCTCACTTGACTTTCAGGGACTTATTAGAGGAGCTTTTAAGTGAAGGGGGAACCATTGTTTCTTGTTTGGCAAACATACACCAGACTTGTTTGCCAATGTTACCATAAACCTTCTTAAGAAAGGAAGCCCAGAAGATTAGAGGGCCTATTGTGTAACAGCCTTCTCCTGAGACTTGACTAGTTGGCAACTTCTAGCTGGGCACAGGGATTGGCATGAGGAATTAAAAAAAAATGAACAAAATGGTGGGATCTTGATAACATTATACGGAAAGAAATAAGTAAATCAGAAAAAAACAAGAACTGCAGGATTCCATACATTGGTGGGACATAAAAAACGAGACTAAGAGACATGGACAAGAGTGTGGTGGTTATAGGGGGTGGGGGGAGGGAAGGAGGGAGAGGGGAAGGGGGTGGGGGAGGGGCACAAAGAAAACTAGATAGAAGGTGACAGAGGACAATCTGACTTTGGGTGATGGATATGCAACAGAATTGAATGACAAGATAACCTGGACATGTTTTCTTTGAATATATGTACCCTGATTTATTGATCTCACTCCATTAAAATAAAAATTTATTTATTAAAAAAAAAGAAAAAATATGAACACCCAGAAATCATGAGCCAGTATCTTCAATGGATTTAGTGGTGTACTAGACAGGACATGAGAGCAAGGCTGGGGCCTCGGGGACTCGGCTCATTCTCCTCCACCAGCCTCGACTGGCCAGTGGTTAACTAGTCTGAACCTCAGTGTCCTCATCCATAAAAGAGGAATGAAAGTAAATTGTCACAAGGTTGTTATGAGAATAAAATGAAATAGTATATGTGAAACATATAGTGTATCTTGCAAAAGTAGTGTGAGAATTGTTCCCTCTTTCCCTTATCTTGGGCCATGAAAAAGTGCAGAAAAATGAACAGCAACAAAAGGCAGGGGAGGGGACTCTCAGGGTTGGGTTAGGGAAGACAGTCAGGTGGGGCTGCAGGAAACCAAAGAGTCCAGTCTAGCAAGCCGACCCCAGTTCCAGGCATGAGAAATAGGCCACTGAGATAGACCAAGCAAGCCGCCTTCTCAGAATATCTAAGAGTCCTCATGGGATTGCTGTAACAGAAAGTGGGGTAGCACATTTCCAGCACATATCAGCGTGTTTTGGGGAAAGGAACAAATTTCATCCATCTGTGTAGTCCTCATTTCTAATAGAGTGCCTGATAGATAAGACTACCAATACACATTTATAAACTGATCAATGGGAGGGCAAAGGTACAACTTGACACTGTCTCTCCCTTGTTCCTTCCTAGTTCCTCTATCCTCCAGACTCCGTCAAATGGGAATAAGATGATGTTTACTGAGGAGCATACAGCCCACTTGGTTCATACCTGTGCATCCTCAAACAGAGCTCTGTGTCCTCTGCTGTTCTTCAAAGCTCGTCCACCCAGCTTCCCCCATATGATGACTTTGAGCTTCCTACTCTCAGATCAAACCATAAGTGGTGCAAAGGGGAGATGGGAGAGGTAGAGAGAGGCAGCTAGATGAAGTGAGCCGCCCAATGATACCCTCCTGTGATTTCTAAATCCCTAGTCTCACTAGACTCACCAACTCATATGGAAAACAGTGAAGACTGAGTTTGGCATCTAAATGAACAGGGAGGGGGCAGAGATAGTCTGTGCATTTAGGAACTAGTCACAATAGGAACCATGAAAAGAAAGACTATGAGAATCCCCACATATCATGAATATGGCTTTGGACTTTACCAAGATTACAAAACTGAGAGTTTCAGCCAAATTAATCTGAATCACTGAAGGGCAAAGCATCTCAAGTGCATATCTGCATTCTCTGAACCTGGCATTATTCTAGACACCACAATTAACGTGCGGCCAGGTCCTTGTCCTCAGGGAACCTACAGTCCCATTGTACAGGCAAGACATAAAGCCATCGGGCAGCATGCATTTTAATCTCAGTAGAGTGGCAGAGGTGATTAGAGAAAGGACTTCAAGAGGGCTTCATACAGGGTCATCCTGAGTTGAGTCTTAGGAGAGAGATGACAGGAGTTGGTTTAGGAGATTTGGAAATAGCCTTTTCAAGAGCTTCCTGTCAGAACCTTCTAAAACAGATCAGCCAGGAGGTATACAAGAAGACAAAAGCATCTCAGCCCACTGCTCATTTAAAGCACATGCTTCACATAATCTGCCTGTGTGTATTTGGCAGCCAAAATCTGGCTTCTTTTCAATAATGACTTTCAAAATTGTTTCTCCGGGTGGGCATTTACCTGCTTTTCATTCTTTTTCTAAAGCAAAACAACAACAAAACAAAACCTTTACGCCACTTCTAGCGTCTGACATTTTCATTTGCCTGTGGTCTTTCTGAGTTGGTGTGAGTAGGAGGAAGGCACGCGCATGCTACCCACACAGCCCCTGCTCCTAATAAACAGTGTCCACATGCAAATAAGGGAAGTCAGCTCCTCTGAGAAATCCAAAGTTGTAACTTGCAAAGGCTAATAGGTGAAATGGACTATTTTCATTTCCACTGTGGCCAGAAAAGGTAGAGATAATCATACTGTCAGAAAATGACTGCTCCATATGATGACACTTCAATTTCCATTTTAATGGAAACATGTTGATTTAAAAGGACTAAAAGCAGATTTCTGAATTATATGTCTTTTCTCCCCATTAACAACTTGCATGTGCATCTAAAATTAATGGGCTCCGTTTTTATTCTTGTTTTGCTGGTGGGCATTGATGGAGCTGTTGTTGTATTACCTGGTGTCTAATCTCTCTAGTGCTCAACACTTCGCCTCACTGTTTCCCCCTCCTGAATGAGATGTTGGTATCTTGGCTGTGTCTCAAATAAACTTACAATTCAGGTTTTTATTTCTCCCCCAATGGAGCCTCTCAAATCCCTTATCTTTAGCTCAACAGGAAGGAGATTACTTTGTTCCCAGACTCTTGAATGCTGATGATTTACGTGCTTATATATGGGAGTAAGAAAGCTCTGAAACAGTCGATTTCATAGACAACAGTCCCCAGTTCTCTATGGGGGTCCCAGAGTGGCTGAAGTGTGTAGAAAGACACTGCTTTACACAACTTCATGGAGCAGGGAGGAAGTGCACTGAAGCTCGTAGGTCAGACGTAGCTGACCAGACCCATAGTTATATTTTGTAGGCACAGCCGGAAACAAGGATACTGTTCACATTTTAGCAGAAAAATTACAGACACTGAAGTCAGGCAGCCCAGACTTGAATCCTGCCAGAACTCTAATGCCAGCCTAATAGGTTTATTCAGACACCTGCCCTGCCCCAGTTCCTCACCAGCAATGTGACCTGGGGCAGATCATTACTTTCTGACTCAGTTTCTTTATGGGTAAAATATGAGTGATAATAGCTTGGTGAGGGAGCAGTTTATAGGAAATAAAAGCCATGAAGGATATATCATGATGCCTGGACAGCGCCATTTGTTAAGTATCCTGCACTAACCACTTAAACAAATGTTAATTTTATTTCCCTTTTTTTCAGAAGACTAAATTAATTTAACTTCAATGCAGGGGAGGACAAACTATGGGCAGTGGCCCAAATCTGTCCAGCATCCTGTTCTTTTTTTAATTAATTAATTTTAGAGGAGAGAAAGGAAGGGCGAGAAAGAGAAAAAAAGAGAGAAAAAGGAACAAGGAAAGAGAGAAAAAGAGAGAATCATCGATTTGTTGTTCTACTTATTTATGTATTCATTGATTGATTCTTGTATGTGCCATGACTGGGGCTCAAACCTGCAACCTTGGCGTATTGGGATGACATTCTAACCAACTGAGCTGCCCAGTCAGGGCAGCCACCTGTTCTTATAAATGAAGTTTCATTGGGATAAAACCATGTGCTTGCATTACATGCTGCTGGGGCTGCTTTAGCTCTATGAGGGCAGAGGTGAATAGTTGTAATAAAGACCATATGGTCCACAAGTTAGAGGTATGTACTGTGTGGCCCTTTAAGAAAAAGTTTGCCCACCCTTACATTAGTAGAAGGAGCTAGGTTTTAGATAAAGATTCCAATCCTGGCTGCAGTGTTTATTAAGGGTGAAATATCGAACAGGAAATCAGCTTTCTGAGCCAAAGAGTCCTCTATCCGATGAGAAAAATGTTAGCAGCCTCAACAGGTTGGCCTAGGCATAAAGCAGTAGAAAATATATAAAGTGTCTTAGTACTGTGCCTGGTTCTTCCTGTTCCCCTTGTAATTGGTAAATGAAAAGAAAGACAAAAGTCGTTCTTTTGGAGCAAGAAAGTATTTTAAAAGTGATCTGCTTTAGTCTGGGAGCTCTTCAAAAATACTGACTTCTGGGCCTCTTCCTGGAAACTCCAATTTCGTAGGTCTAGAGAGGAGCGATGGTATGTACCTTTTGTTGACAGTTCCTGAGATAACTGACAGCCAGCCCGGCGTGGGAAGCAGTGATCTAGTCCACAGCTAACACTTTACAGGATAGGAAGCCGGTCAGTGAGTACTGAGCCATTGCAGCCTCCAAGGGCCCTGGTCCCAGATCAGAAGCAGCCATAGCGGCATGGAGAGCATAGACAGCCTGCTTTCTGCTTATTTCTTCCATTAGAGAAAGGAGACATGATGGATGAATTTTTAACACCTGCAAGCTTCGTCTAGACCCTTAGCCACTGGCCCCTTCTTGAGTACTTCTTGGGCCCTGAGGACACAGGATGCTGGAACTTCAGCTTTCTGAGCATCATTCTTACCTCCCATACCCACATGAGTACCTGTCCTGAGAGGACATGAAGACTGAAGGCAGAGGGTCTAAAATGACCCCAAAGCTGTCAGGCACCAAACAGAGTTCACCAAGCCAGAGTGGACTCTTCAGAATGTCCCCAGGCCACCCTAACTCCTTGCCTCAAGAACATAGCTTCCTGTTCCCATCTGATTAAAGACACACCTGCACCCTGCACACTGTTCTAAAACTAGGCTACCAGGAGATTCAAACTGCTTAGTAGCCATATGACCATGCATGCATTTCTTAATCACTCTGTGGCTCAGTTTCCTCATATGTGAAATATGGGTCATAATAGCATTTACCCTTCTGGATTGTTATGTAGACTAAATGAATTCACATATGTAAAACCCTTAAATAGTATCTGGCACAGAAAAGCAGCCAATGGGATCAGTTATTATCACTATCTCACCCCTTCTCCTCCAGGCTCCCTGTGCTACGAGGCCTTGAAAGTGCCAGTCTCTCTCCCACCACAGGCCTCGGGGCACACTGTTCCTTCTCCCTCCGGCATGACTCCACCCTCTCTTCTCCATCACTCTTCACCTTTAGGACTCAGCTCAAATGTCAGTCCTCAGACACTCTTTCCCTGACCCCCAAAGCTGTCCTGATCCCCTGGTTACATAATCTTATGGCCCTTCTTCATAGCACTGACCACAGCTGTAATTGGACACTTATTTGTAGGTTTAGTTGATTACCATCCATCATCCTCATAAGACCAGAGTTCCCTGAAATCAGGGGTGGTATTTATGATCTCTGCCCCTACACCCCAGCCCCTCCGTAGTTCCTGGCTCTGATAGGCAGTCAGTAAGTATTAGGATGAAAGAATGATTTTCAGGCTGCCATTCTGTGATGGGTCAGGACCACAAAAGTGGACAGTGGAGACAGCTCAGGAGAGGCAGATTTCCCACCCTTTGACATGATCACAACCAGAAGAAGTTTGCCACAGTGTATAGTTGTGTGGTACAGTCCAAGCTTCCTGAGAACACATCACATCAATGGGCTGGCACTCCCACTTGCCTGGGATGAGGCTGTTCAAGCATCCCCTCAATTCTGAGTGAACAAAATGGAGGACCTTTTTATGAGCAAGAGACCATTCCAACCCTTTACCCTATTCTGTGTGAGTAATGATCACCTTCCTTGGGAGGAAGGCAAGCATTCAGGCTAGGTAGCTTCAGCCATGGGTAGGAAGCAAGGATTTCAGTGAGCTTGTTCCCTCATTGCTTTACCCAAGGCGACTGTCTCACAGCACAGCACCTGGCACATAGAAGGTGTTTCAAAGAAATAAATACTGATGTGACTAAGTCATTCCCATCCCTGTCTTTCCATAGGACCTCTGAACTGGGGAGGGCTCTTCACACCCCTTCCAAAGCATGGGATTTGGAGTCAGAGAGAACTAATGGTTAGGGGGTTTCTTTATTCTTTAACTTCTGTGAACCCCAATTTTCTCACTTGTTGTCAATTATATATATGATGTTGAATATGTTCATCTTTCCCAATACACCTCTCTGCTGGTGTTCAGAGTCAGAGTCATTTTATTTGAAGCTACAAGGTTGTCTTCCATGGACATATGTCTTGAGCAGCATTGATGAAACCCGCCATTGTATACTCAATATTCTGTAGTGTCTTATCTCAAAAACCCCATCTTGAACAAACATATTAAAGATCTAGGGGTGTGGGACAAGTGGATGTGCATAAAAGGACAAAGACATCCTAACATCTCAAGCATCGGAGGCTCCTTGGAGCCAGAGTTCTCCACATGCAGCTGGATCTCTACAGAAAGATTTTCCCCTTGGACCTGGAGGAGAAAGGGAATTGGAGGTGACACCATGTGTGACCACTCTACCTACATAGCTAGGATTCTGTTTATAGGAACTCTATTTGATTACATTAAATAACTTGTTGGAGTGGACTAAAATAAGCTGTTCTTCCTATTGGAAAGTTTGGCCTTGCTAATAAGCTCTGTGAAGACATGGGATGTGTTGTTTGACGTCCTAAGGATGTCAGAGATATGAAAATTCTGGGAAAGCCTGTGGCGACAAGGAGACCCAGTGTCCCCCCAAATACCAAGGTGGTCCATGGGGATTGGTACCAGGGCTAAGGCTTGAGGTCACCACCTTACTGGGATGGGACATCCGCCTTCCCTTCCTTTGAGGGTGAAGTTCTACAGCTACTATTTATAGTTACTTCACTTGGGTCGAAAAGCAGTTGGTGCTTATCAACCCAGCAATGCTCCAAATTACAAGCCTCTCATAGCATGGCCGTTTCTTCCCATTTCTGTGTGCAGCCCCTCTGGCCCTAGCCTGAGTTCATCACTTTTGCAGGACTTTACAAAAATAGCAATAAAAGAGCCTGTGAATACCACTAGCCCTAATGCTTCAGACTCTGGCAGCTCGAGACCTAGCTTCCAAGGTGCATGTATTGACCAAACATGTTGCCACTGCATAATGTGGGTCACCAAGTTTCCAACCCACAATCACGAGTCTTTAATAGCTTCTCTCCCTTTCCTCAATAATCTAATGTCATATTTTAGATTCTGTCACTGACAGTATCCACTTACAAGAGCTAATTCTGTTGTCAGGATTCAGATCAGATGAGAGTACCTGAGGCCTGACTGCTGTCTCAAACACACAAGGGTTTATTTATTCTATTACATAAAATAATTTCAGAGGGAAGCAGGTCGAAATTCTAAGAATGTCAAAGACATGCAAATGCTAGACTTACCACCTTAAAGTCAGTGGCCAGAGGAGGACAGTGGTAGTCAACCCTTTTATACCTACCGCCCGCTTTTGTATCTCTGTTAGTAGTAAAATTTTTTAACCACCCACCGGTTCCACAGTAATGGCGATTTATAAAGTAGGGAAGTAACTTTACTTTATAAAATTTATAAAGCAGAGTTACAGCAAGTTAAAGCATATAATAATAATTACTTACCAAGTACTTTATGTCGGATTTTTGCTAAGTTTGGCAGAATAAATCTTTATAAAACAACTTACTATAGTTAAATCTATCTTTTTATTTATGCTTTGGTTGCTCCGCTACCGCCCACCATGAAAGCTGGAACGCCCACTAGTGGGTGGTAGGGACCAGGTTGACCAGCACTGCCGTAGGTAATAGTTCCAATTAGCAATCAGACACCTGGGTCCTTCTGCCTTTCTGCACCCCCACATGTGACTTCTACTCTCAGGTCACTTCATGGTCCAAAATGACTGCTGGGGTTTCCGTCATTACATCAAATTCTAAGCAACAGAGAAGACCAGGGAGAAAGAAAGGTAGAAAGGTGCTCTCCCTCTTGGAATTCTTACACAGCTTCCTCTTGCATCTCTTTGGTGAGAACTTACCTAACTTGCATTAAGGTTCTGTAACCAAGGAAGAAGGAAAGAACAGAGGCTGTGGTGGGCCCCATCTGGCTCTGCTCGACAGTGGTTGGGTGTCATACCCCAGAGGATGATGAATTGGAGAGCTGATATAAAAGACATGCTCAGGAGGGGATTGGGGGAAACACTGCTTTCCCAGAGGAAGAATGAATGGTCACTGACCTATTGAATACTCAGGTGTAAATGGTTGTAACTGGTGAGTCTTGATTGCAAAGACATCTTAAGGCTACTAGAAATTGAACCATTACTATTCCAGATGTTTTAATAGGACCCTCCATCCCTTTCCTAGTCCCCAACCTATCTCTAATCTCACATCATCGCCAACCCTTCCTTAAAGATGAGCCTGAGAGAGGGGATATGTTGAAGGGGAAAGGCTTAGGGATGGAGAAGTAATTTTCTGCGTATTCCTTGATATCAGAAACTATCTCTACATGTTGACCCCACCACATTAAAAAAAAAAAAAAGCCATATCAAATCTGTTGGACCAAACTTTTGTGTTTCATTTTAGGCGCCAGGCTCAGTGACGAGCATCAGTAAGATTCCAGGAGCTACATGAAATACAAATTATCGAGATCATTTTAAGACAGCAGCTCTGGAACTGGCCCATATCTATCCTTGTCAGTTAGCCAGTCACCCAGGGAACTTGCAACCACTCAGAGTAAATAGTCAAAATAAATAAATCAAAAGAAAAAAACGAAAGAAAGAGAATGTTGGGAGTGGAGGCCTCGAAGCCAGTTTGTAGTCATGAAGCAGAAACAAAGGCATTAAAGTTGTTCATACCAATGTCTCCAATCTGTTTGTGATCCGTGTTGCCCAGGTGCAGAAAGGCCTTGGGAGGCCAGAACCCTTCAGCACACAGTGGGAGGAGGGCTCATATGCCCACCCAGATCACCGTAAAGCTGGGCATAAATTGTGATCTTTTCTGCTTGTAGTTACTATTATAAGTAAAACCCCATTTTAATGAGTTCTTTCAGCCCTCAAAATTGCTTTTTGGTAATAGCCATTGGTACTAATGAGCTTGTTGCTAGAAATCGCTTTCCCGACCGTCTAAACCTGGGCATGAGGAGGAAGTACTGGTGTGTCTCTGTAGTGAACAACCCCTGCCAAGGCTGGGTCCCACTCACTCGTCACTGATGCTTCCCTGTGACCCTGTGACCGAAGGGTGGAGTCAATGCTGTGTGGACACAGAGGGCCTGCCCTCTTCCCCCTTCACCTAAAATGTTCGGATGGCCACATCTGGTGGAGAAGAGCAGATGATAGAGTCCTTGGGCATCAAGCTGGGTTGGTACTGGAGGATGACATTCATTTTCTCCCATCTGTGTCAGCTCTTCCCTTCTATTTTCTGATATAGGAAGTTGACAGTTTTTCAATCTTATATAAAGTCTTACACAAAAGCAGCTTCAAGACAGGGCAACTCCTTCCTCTCAACCCTAATTCTTCCCTTTAGCTCTTCCATATAGAAATTTCAGAGCCACCACTGGCTTTAAGCACAACTTGGCCTTAAACTTGACTTTGATTATTCATGCTACCTCTCTGGGCTTTGGTGTCTTCATGCATCTAGTAAAGGGACTAGACTGACCACCCTCTAATTCTCTCCCCCATCCTAACCAGTCTGCATAGTCACTGAGGTCCCACTTGCCATCAGCATGCCAGGACCACAGACATATGCACTCGATCCCTGGTCAAGTTGCTTTTAGTATAGTGAGTTACCCTTGACCTAACAACTTTTCCTAAGGGGCTATATAAATTGGTAGTTAGGACATCCTCATCTGTTGATATTTCTGCCTACATCAGGGGTGGGCACCACGAGTTTCCTAGATAGTTGGCCAGCCAGTCTGCAATGCCAGCATCCACCCCTATCATCTATGATCTCTCTAAAGCTCCAAATGTGGAATAACACACCTTGATAAGTTGCCTCTCTTTCTGTCATTTCTGTGCCTGAATGCCCCTAACAAGGCCTCATATAACAATTACAAGTCAGTAAATTTTGTCTTATCTGATCTTCACAATAATCACATGAGATGGGAAAATTGCAGTGCCTGTTATGAATTTGACCACTTCTGGTGGGATGTTGGGGACTTTGAGAGGTCCTGTAAGAGGACAGGGATCAGGGGAGGGATTGGCCTCACCAGAGCTGGGAGAAGCAGCCCAGCTCCACCCTCAGGGCTGGGACCTGCAGCACAACTTGTGCCCAGACCTTACAGAACACAGCAGGAAATGTTTACTCATGAGAAAACCCGGACTTGGAGAGAAGATGATTTGCCAAAAGCCCACACCAGCTGCTGGCAGAAAAAGAAAAAGACTAGATAGACTCAGCTCCTTCAGCTTCGTTGTCGTCGCACTTCTCCAGGAGGCACAAGCCTGGCGTGTCCTCTGCTGTGGGCTGTTGTAGGAACGGAGAAGAGAGGGCCACGCCCTCCGCCGCACATCTCCCGGAGCAACCACCACACAGGGCAGGACAGGAGGCCAGAGAGAGGGCTGCACAGAGGACTCTGGAAGCTTGGGGAGGCGGGCCTATGCCCTGTTAGATGCCGTGTCAGGGCCCCTCTCCACACGGCCCCGGGCACCCCAGCACCTGCCCTCCACATGTGCTTCCTTCCTGCTTGGGGAGATGCTTCTCTCTGCTGCGCACCCCCAGTGACACAGCGTGCCTGCTTGGTCCTCTGACAGTACCCCACAAGTTGCTGATGTCACAGCAGTTCTCTGGCAAGCCTCTAATGCCATTCTCAGAAATAAGATTTATAAAAAACACACAAACAAACAAACAAAAAACGCCTTGAATGAGGATGCTAAATGGAGAGGGAGACATGGAAGAGGCAGGAGAGAATAAATCAGGCTCCTCCTTCACAGAAGCTGGTCTCAGGGTGCCCCTGCAGGGAGGCATTCATTCCAGCTAACCCTAGAGGGGGTCCGAAGTGTAGATGGTCAAATGTTATTACCCCCTTACCAGCCTGAAGCACCATATTTTAGCAGTTGACATTCTTAAATGTCTCAGTGGAATTCACACATCGGGACTTGGGGATGAAAAGTACTGCTCTAATTTAGTTTTTCCCATAAAGTACTGTTTAAGTCATAAATTGAGAACTTCCGTCCTTGACAACAGCTATTAAGCTGACGCCACTGCCTCGTTGGCCTTTTGCTGTTTGAGTATCTTTGGGTGCCTGGCCCTGGATCCAACCAGTTGTGCTGACAGTTTAAACAGTATAGTCATCTGGTGCCTGGGGTGCCTGGGTTTAAGGTAGGCACTGAGCTTCTGAGAAGACTCCTCTGCAGAGGCGGATTTAAGGGCGGGCACACCAGGCACGCGCCCTGGGCTCCGACTTCTGAAGTGCCCCGCAAAACCCCAACTTTATACTTTTTTCTAATGACAAGTTTGGCTTCATATGTGCAATTTTAACATTAATGGTACATAATATTTTTTATTTATTTAAAGCTATGGTTAACATGTATTTTTATTTTCCCTGTCTCTCTTTTTTATTTTAAGGGTTTAATATTTTCTTCTGCTCCCCGGTCTCAGCCGACTTTAATTCGCCTTTGCTCCTCTGGCCAGGAGCATCACAAAGATGCCAGGGAAGACTGACTGTGTGTCCTGTGCCCATTGTGCACCAGACGCTGTCTGTTGCCTCCTCATGTGTTATCTAAGTTAGCTGTTGCTACGCAGTGAATAGTCCTTCTCTACAAGAAAAGACCGAGACTCTGAGAAATCACTTCAACAGAGATCAAATAGCTGAAAAAGCAAAAAGTACAAGGAGAAGAGGGAAAGAAGTGTGTGCAGGGCCAGAGCTCCATGGAAGGAAAAGGTCCTAACTCAGACAGGAGGGGCTCCAGAGCGGGAGTGGCAGATGGAGGCAGCCCTCCATCACTAGCAGGACTGGCCACGTGGTGGTCTGTAAACACAAGCCTTGGGAGTGTTTACTTTCTAAGAAGTATGTTTCCCTCTCTTGAACTCTTGCTCTATCTGGCAGCCCTGGTCCCAGCATTCTTCATCTGTTCCCTTGGAGCAGGGGTCGGGAAATTTTTTGGCTGAGAAAGCCATGAACACCACATATTTTAAAATGTAATTCTGTGAGAGCCATACAACAACCCATGTATGTTACGCATTATCCAATAAAAATTTGATGTTGTCCTGGAGGACAGCTGTGATTGGCTCGAGCCACCCACAACCATGAACATGAGCGGTAGGAAATGAATGGATTGTAATACATGAGAATGTTTTATATTTTTAACATTATTTTTTTTTTATTAAAGATTTGTCTACGAGCCAGATGCAGCCATCAAAAGAGCCACGTCTGGCTCGGGAGCCATAGGTTCCCAACCCCTGCCTTGGAGGCTAACATTCTCTCTGGGGACTTTCACCAGCAGAGGCCGCAAGACTCACTCAACACTCAACCCTTATTTTCCCATCAAAAAGTGGAGGGAGCAAACTCAGAGGCCAACACCTGCTTGCTTAATGGAGGGAGCCATTAAACCAATTAGCAGTCATAGCTAAGGGCTATGTTGTGCCTGGGCAGGTGTCATGGGGATTCAAAAGAATAGAAGATGCAGTTCTTGCTCCTTCCTGATAAGCATCTAAAAAATGTTGGAGGTGATTATAAACAAGCCATTTCTCCTCAGGTCACCAGACTTTTGTATGTGACATACCACTATCCATGGATGCACATGCCAACTCATCCTTCAAGGTCAAATTCAAATATTACCTCCACTGAGAAACTTTCCTTCCCTCTTTGCCCAGGCCTCCTGTCTGCTCCAGGCTTCCTACACACAGTAACCCTGCTGAAGCATGTAGCACATTGTGTTCATTATCATGGAAGAGTGTGCCTCCCCCATGAGACAGACTATTCCTTCAAAACATGAATATATTGAGCTCTGGCCTGATACATAGAAGGGGATCAAATAATGCTTATTGAATGAATTAATTTAAAAAGCAATGCCAAAATAGCATAACTATATAGGCTTGTACATGCAAAGAAAGAAAGGTTGCACCCATTGTTGCCAGTGGGTATGAATTTAGGTTTGCCATGGTTAAAAGCAAAGGTAAGGGGGAGTGCAAAACAAACCAAAAAAGCAATGCAGAGACTCTAAAGCCAGACTGTCAAGTTCAAACCCAGCCCCACCATATGTTGGATGAGTTCATTTCTCTGAACTTCAATTTTCTTGTCTGGAAAACGGGGGTCATAATAGTAGCCTAACTGAAAGGGTTGATGAAAGATAAAATAAGTTAATAAACACAGAAATCATACAGAATGAAGCCAGGCACTTCCCAAGTGCTCAATATGTTAGGAATGATTTTCTCTTGGGGAATATAGGTAGGAGAGAGCCTTTCTGTTTACCTCCTCCTGTGTTGTTTGAATTTTTATTCCAAATTAGACAATAAAAAGAAAAAAGAAAAATAAGATGGCAGAACTTTTGCTTCCAGCAAAATAGCAGACCAGATATCCTAATTGATGCTCTTGAAATTAACTAAAACATTCTAGGTGAGCTACCACACTCACACAAGATAAATGAATTATTTGTAAGAAAGTGAAAAATACTCAGGTATAAAATTTAGATGGAGGCAAGATTTCTAAGTAATGGGCAGAGTAGTGAAGCTAGTTTTTGTCTTGAGGGCATTTGATTTGACTGACTCACAAGGTACAGGGACAGGACACAAGCCTAGCACTTGCCCAATATAGGCTGTCTAAAATGATACCTTTTTTTTTTTACAGTCAAAAAGCAAAAGTATATACCTTCAGTGTAAAAAAAAATAGAAATAAATGCCTATTCTGCAATGGACTGCAAGGAAAATTGCTCATCTCCAGCTTTGGTGCTGAGTCAACAGAAAAAAGAAATTTTTTTTAACTCTCTTGAAAGTCTGCAGCATAGGAGTACTTACATGGTATGCAAACCAGATTCCTATCAGTTGACTAGTCTAAAAAATCCTCACCCTTAAATCTAGATCATAGTGGTCCTAGCCTAGAAGTGATCCCAGGTTCTTAACAGAAACTATTGAAGATCTTCTCTGAAGGAGCCCACCCTCAACCCAGGCATCAGTGAATTCTCACTGATAAAGTTACAAGGAAAATAAGAAGAATGAAGTTAAAAGGAAACAGATGATAATATATATTATAAAACTATGTATGGTGCCAAGTGGGTACTTGAAATATCAAGGTTAACTCTTTGTAAAATATATAATTATCTAACCACAAAGCTGTATACCTGAAACAAATGTAAACTACTCTTGAATGTAAACTGTAATTGGAAGAAAGGGAAACATGAAATGAGAACCTGCAGAAGCAGACCCAGAGGGACTTCAGCCATTACGGTTAATAGAGACACAGAATAGAAACTATGTTGGTTATGTAAAAAAAAAAAAAAATTTAAAGAAATTTGAAAATGTGAGAAGCAAGTGACAAATAAAAAATATCAAATTATGTTGAAAAATAAAACTATAAAAATTATAAGAGTTAAAATTAAGTCAATGGACCGGTCTAGTGGTAAATAAGGAATGCTAAAGAAAGAATCAGTGAACTAGAAGATTGATCCTAAAAATTATCCAGAATGCAGCACAAAAACATCCATTTAAGAATCAAAGCTAAGCTGTTTAAATTTATAATTAAGTTGTCTCCATGTTTTGTTTTAATTTTTATCAAATTTAGATACTACAAAATTGTAGTCCTACTTATATGAGCTCATTCTGATACAGAATATAAATCATTTGCTAAAAAAAAAAATCTATTAAATGATTCCTAAAAGCAATTTAAGAATTTCAAAATTAAATTGTGTATACCATAAAGCTTTCATTGTTTACATTGTACAGTTCTTCTCTTGCTTTTATAAGGACAAATTTCAAAGATTTTGTTTGTTTGTTTGCCAGATTTGTATTCAAAAACTGTCATTTTGTAAAAGCTTCAGAAGCTAAAATTTTGGGACATCCATTGAAAAAAACTTTTCATTGAAGCTTTTCAACTAATTTTAATAAGATGCATCCAAAACTTAGAGTATTTAATTATGAAAAGCTCAACACTATTACTTAGTTGAATTTATAAAAAATTTTTGTCAAAGGTTCAGACACTTGTAATATTTCATTTTGTATTTATCATAAAAAATTTAGTTTAGTTATTCCACCTACAAAATTTTTTGTAAATTTCAACAACTACAACGTCTATGTAAATTGATAAAATATCACAGCTTGTTTGGACCCTGGGCAAATTGTACATGTCACAACTTCTTACAAGTACATTTCTGTTTCACAGGTTTCTTAATTCAGTAAGGACATTATTTTTACCACATTATATTCATATTAGTACCAATACAAATCAATTTATCTTTACAATTGAAGTCTAAAATGAGTTTATGATAACATTCACAACAATGTTGGTTGGTTCACCTTCCAAAAACTTGAATCCATCAATTGGAATAAAAAAAGAATTGAACTATTATTGGAATTAACTGATTTTCTATTTAAAAACTCTGATGACACTGGTGTAAAATTAGAATTATTTAGCTATTTGCCAAGTTCTTCTTCTGCTAACCAAGCCAACATATTAAAAGCTATCAATGGAACTTTTGTCCATGCACAAGAAAAATTGGAACTGAAAAAGAATGATCTTAATATAGACCAGTTGTTTAATCTAACAAAAAGCCATGCTTCCCAGAATGATGGCCAACACACCATTTGCAGTGCATATGTTAAATCAACATCTTTGGGCCCAGTCTTAAAATAACTACTAACATTTGGGGTAGATGTTTCTGCTTCTTCGGCAAAACTGTCTTCTGGTTTGCATGTGTTCAGTTCTAACAATTGGGCCCCCATAGAAGGTAAATGTCTAAAATCCCTGTCTATAGGTTACACATTCATCATTAACTTTCATGAAAAGTAGAATTCTAGTCCTTAAATTTTTATTAAACATACACTTTTGTTTATTTATAACTTATTTCTGTCAAAAGATTTTTTTAACTAAGAAAGCACTATCAATCAATAAATAAATACTTATAGATTTGCACTATACTTCTATATAATATATAGGACATAGTATATATTATATAATTATGTATTATATAATTATACATATCATGTATTATATAATTATGTATTATATAATATATAGAACATAGTATATATTATATATCATATAATATGTAATTATATAGTATATACTTTTATATAGTAAAAAAGGGCAAAATCACTGTAACAAGGGTGCCCAAATTATTCTACACTCTCTAGAACAAGATCACTCAACCTCCATCCTGCTCATGTTAGTGATTATTTTCTGGGCTTCCTGCCAATCCTACTACCCATGGTCTGGTGATCTGGGGCATTACAAGGCTTCAGGCAGAGAGCACAGCATAAATAACTGGTAATCAGATTATTGACATGGCCAGCATCATCCAACCATTGTACCACCACTACCTGAGTCTGAGCACATCTCATTTATCAGTGCCTGTCTGCCTGGCGTACTTGACTGGGAGATAGTACCAGGGCCAGATTTAGAGTAAAGCAAGTGAGACACTCATCTGGGGTACAAAATTTCAGACGGCACAGAAAAACTTAGCAACCAAGACAAATAATACTTTATAATACAATATTTTAAAGTATCAAAATTAGTTCAAAAGTCTATGTTGAGAAAAATTTTTAACTTTTCAATAAAAATATAATCCAATGCTGCACTCACACACCCCTGACAGTGAGTGTCTCACTCACCTCACCCCAACCCCAGTCCATGAATCCTGCCTTTACGGAGTGAACAAAGGAGACCGTGAGACAGGAGAGGCTGCCATACTCTGAAACCCCCACCCACCCCACTTTTCTGTTCCAGGTGCTCTGCTTTAAGTTTTCTGCTATTGATGCCCATCTGCTTCTCTACCCCTCTCCCTCTCACTCCTCTTCCCCCCACCCCTGTCCTGCAGCCATGGCTCTATTGGAAGGAGTTGGCCCCAGGTGCTGAGAATGGCTCCATGGCCTACACTTCAGGCACTAAGAGCTCAGTTGCTAAGCAATGGAGCAAGCCCCAGATGGGCAGGGCATCACCCCCTAGTGGGCTTGCCGGGTGGATCCCAGTCAGGGCACATGTGGGACTCTTTTTCTGCCTCCCCTCCTCTCACAGATTAAAAAAAGAGTTTTCTGCTATTGAGATTAAAGGTCAAGCCTATGGTCATCTGAAAGCAGGCCTGTCACTGAGGAAGTGGGTGGCAGATAATCAGGGAAACCTACCCACCTGTGTGTGACCATGCATCTAGCCTCCTAGCCCTGATGAAATGGGCATTTCAGTCCTATAAGAAATGAACGTTTGATATTGTTCAAACAAACTTCAAAACTGGTCAGCAGAAAAATGTTAATTACTTAGTATCAAGGCCACATTGTATGGAAAAATAAAAATTCCCATCTCAGTTTTATGGCCAACTACATTTTCCTACCTAGCTGACCAGAGAGGGTCATTTAATACTCTAGTGACAGCAAGGCCACAAAGCACAGTGCTGACAATGCCCTAAATGTGAACTTCCTCTCATTATTAAGTTGCACTAAAAACATAAAGTTCAATTAATTCAATTATTTTGTCCCCCTTGTTAGTAATTAAAATCTCAAAGTTACATCCAAACTCTCTTCTCTCTTTGCTTTTAACTCTTCCACTGGAGCTCATCAGCACTTCCCAAGTCAAAATGCTACAAACCTGAGTCTCCCATGTGTCAGTACACTTTGGGTTTTAGTTCCAAATGCCAAAAATGGGAATGTCACCAGGAACTGGAATTTGACAGTGGCATCATCTTGTGGTCCATTTAGAATCAGGGAACAGTTATTGTTGAGTGTATCTGTCCCATACATACCAAAACAGGTTCAGGACTGGAGTCTCAAATGCAAGTACAAGGACCCTTTACAGGAAGAAAACAATGGTTAGTGGTGTGTCACACTAGTTAGTGGCTTTAGTCAGTACTTGGCAAGAGCTGTCAAGTTGCGGAGGAAAAGGTGTGTTCCTTCTCTGATCTTCCATCACTCTGTGGACTGGTTGTCATTTCTCCTCTCAGAAAAGACACACACACTGTTCTACTTTTTCACCCCAGCTACCCACATGCCCAGTCCAACCACCAAAGGATAGGATTTATATTGTGAATCGTAGACTTCCCATGATCAGCTGACTGATACTCCTGGTGCTGCTTCTTCCCAATGGTAACCAGCTGTCACGTGAATCTGGCCCACCTCTGCTGATGGAAACACTCAGGTTTAACAATGCTTGAAGGGCTTTCCACATCTAAGATTCATTTGATGGCAAATCTGTCACTTGAACCATTTTTTTTTGTTTGTTAAGTGAGGGGGAGGGGGCAGAGAGAAGGACTCCTGCATGAGCCCCCACTGGGACCACTCAAAAGCCCCTCTCTGGAGTGTTGCTCCATTGGTTGGCAACTGAGCTATTTTTAGTGCATGAGGGGGAGGCTAAGGAACCATCCTTGGGGAGGGGGAGAAAGAGAGAGTAGGTAACTGAAATGAATTCAGTTCATTCCAATATCAAACGTTCATTTCTTATAGGACTGAAATGCCCATTTCATCAGGGCTAGGAGGCTAGATGCATGGTCACACACAGGTGGGTAGGTTTCCCTGAGAAAGAGAGAGTGGGAAGAGTGGAGATACAGATTGTTGCTTCTCCTGTATGCCCTGACCAGGAATCAAACCTGGGAAATCCACACACCAAGCCAACACTCTACCACTAAGCCAACTGGCCAGGGCCCACTTGAACCATTTTTAATCATTCCTAGATGATGTTTAGAAAGACTACAAGCTTTTCCTTGATAATGGTCACTATGACTGAATCATAGACTTTTCTTATAATACACCTTAGCTGACCCAAAAAAAAGGCAGAAGATCTTTAGGCCCTTGATACAGTTTTCTGTGTTAAAGGCTGAGTCATCAGGGTTCAAGGTGTTTTTTAGGTACTATACCTCAGTATAAGTCCAGTGAGATTTCATGAAGGCATACCACCTGAGTTAACCATGCCTCTCTATAAAATACAGGACATTCTGATTTCTATCACCACAAATTAGATTTTCCCTTTCTAGTACTTTCTGTAAAAAGAATGATGAATGTATATCATGTTTTGTCTGGCTTTTCCACTTAGCATAATGCTCTTTGATATTTGTCCTTGTGTGTGTGGATAGTAGTGCATTCTGTTTACTTGTAGTGGTATGCCATTGAATGAATGTATCATATTATTTTTATCCATTTGCCTATTGGTAAACCTTTGGATTGTTTCCAGGTCTTGGAAATTGTCAATAAAACAGCTGTGAACAGTCCTTACTGGAGACTCTATATCTGAATCATCTTTAATCACACAGGTTCTTCTTTGATCACGTTTGGGGCAGGACAGCTTAGACAAGAGTTGGCACCATCCCTCCTTCAGTTCATTCTAATTGTCACAGGCTCTTGGTTCCATCTGTCTCTGCATCCATTTCTTAAGGTCTTATTGACTGCTCCCTTGCTGTCAGCTGGCACTTTCTTAGTTTTTATTTTTTATTAAATTTGTTGGGGTGACATTGGTTAATAAAATATATATGTTTTAAGTGTACAATTCTCTCGTACATAATCTGTACATTACATTGTGCATTCACCAAATATTCCTTTTTTACTTCCCTCCACCTACCCACACCCCTATCCCTCCTGCAATCTCCACACTTTTTAAAGTCCACTGATAATGCAGAAACCAAAAACTCAAGCCTTTTAGAATTGTGGATAACATGGCAATGAGCACTTCAAGGGCTCTGCCATTACCAAGAATGCTTGGCAGTGCTTGAATGTTGGGTCATCTCTGTTGGCTGCTCAAGGGCCCTTTTGGTTATAGTTTTGTGAACTTGAGCTTGCTGAATAGACAAAGTTGTTGGTCAGGTGATCTGGCCAAATAAGTTGCCTAGATTTAGGAAATTAAAGAAATGGCTTGATCCCTCCTCTGTCTCAATTCCGTTCCTCAGTTCACATTGTTCATTGGATTCCTCAAATGAGTGAGATCAAAGGAACCAGAGGAAAAGAGAACAGAGGGAAAGGAAATAATAGGATGGGATAAACCTAAAGGGAAGGGGGAGGGCACTATGGGGAGGGAGGCAAAGGAGATGTTGAGGGGAATACGGGGGAGGGGGATGCATTCCAGGCAACACTAGAATCTATGTAAACACAATAAATTAAAAATAAAAAAATATTAAAAGAGAAAAAAAGAAATGTCTTGGAAGAAAACCTCAACTGATGGAATGTTAGTGATCTCAGGTAAAAGGACTGTGTGGTCCCTGAGATGGAAAGGAGTGGAAAATGGGAGGGAAGGACAGAGCACTGTCTTACTCAGAGGAAGAACCAGACGATGATACTAGAAAGACTGAATTCGGCACAGTTCCCAACATACTGGCCAATGCAGAATTTAATCAACCACTACTTATTGAGAATTTAATTAAAAATTTAATGTCAAGAGATAGGAAATTCTGATGACTCAGGTCCAGAAAGATCACTCTTATAGGAAAACACTGAGCAATTATTGTCACACATGTTCAGACTGGAAGGCATAAAATTATGATATATATATATTTCTCTTGCTGCATTTATTTTTATTCAACAGCATTTATGGAGGCCAATGCTGTATGCCAAGAAATTTACATATTTATTTATTTATTTGATTGAGCTTTTATTGAGTATTACCTACATCTTAGGCTGAAGGAGGCCACGGACACTGATATAAGTAAGTCATAGTAACTGCAAACCTCAAAGTATCTGTGGGAGATGAAGAAAAATGAGAATGATAGATATATAAATAGAGTGAAGTGTGTTGGAACAAAGGCACAAGGTTTGAGATCTTCAAAGCAGTAAGGGCATGGCACCTAATACAGCCACAAGGACACGGTGTCTGGGCCAAGCCATGAAAATAAGTAGGAGCCACCAGGAGGAGATAGAGGAGGAAAAACATCCTGCATTGAGGGACCACTGTACTCAGACAAGGGGCGAGACTCTGAGTGCTGACTGGTGGATGACCACCTTACTGACTGTGTGGGCTATGAGATTCATCCATCCATGGGCTTCAGTCTTAGAGTCCTTGTGTGTCAAAGGTAATGAGTGTTCTGAAAAGAACGTCATGTTCTCCTATGGTTCTAATTCCTCCTGCTTGTCACTTCCCATAAATTAGACCAGGGGTCAGCAAACTATACCCCAGAGAGCCAAGTCCCACCCACCAACTATTTTTGAAAATGAAATTTTGTTGGCACATGGTCATGCCCAATAGTGGCCTTGCCTATGGCTGCTTTTGGACTACAAAGGCAGGGTTGAGTAGTTATAACAGAAACTGTATGGGCCACAAAGCTTAAAATATTTACTATCTGGTTCTTTACAGAAAAAAAATTGCCAACCCTTGAACTAGACTATAGCATTCATGCTCTCAGCTGTCACTACTCCTGGTCATTTAGACCCAGGAAGATATGGCTCCTTAAAGGAAACTTGTGCCAACCCAGGAAGAAGTGAGTGGGGATGAGGGAGACTGGGGACTGGAAATGGAGGGGAGAGACTGTGGAAGAAGAGCATGGTGGGACTGATCTCCTGGTAAAGGGAAGACGTAGGACTAGTACAGGAGGACATGGTGACGATACCATGCTAGCCTGAAGACTGCAATTGCTTGTCCCAGTAAGGTTGTCTCACTCTGCCTTTATAAAAACTGTGCAGCCTTGGCCTGACCGGTGGTGGTGCAGTGGATCAAGCATCGACCTGAAATGGTGAGATCGCCGGTTCAAAACCCTGGGCTTGCCTGGCCAAGGCACATATAGGAGTTGATGCTTCCTGCTCCTCCCCTCTTCTCTCTTCTCTTCTCTTCTCTTCTCTTCTCTTCTCTTCTCTTCTCTTCTCTCTCTCTCTCTCTCTCTCTCTCTCTCTCTCATTTCTATCTCTCTCTCTGTCTCTCTTCTCTAAAATGAATAAAATAAAATAAAAATAATTTAAAACAAAAATAATTAAAAACAAAACAAAAAAAACTGTGCAGCCTTATATTTTGTCAGATTTAAGGGACTATATGGAGAGGTCTTTTTATAAAGTACAGTCATGCAAGAGGAAGACAGCACCTCAAGGTTTTCAGCTGGGAGGCCGTATACAATGCAAATCAGAGCTGATGGCCCTCCGTGGGACTGGAATGGCCTGAAGCAGAGGAATAATCCACATCTCACGTAGCCTCCGGACTGTCTCTGGCGGCCTGATGATTAATGCGTAAACTAGAAAGACGTTTCATTGACTGCCTTCTAGTCCCGTGAGCACAGTGCAGTCCATAAATATTTATTGAACGTATTTTCTTAGGGCTTTGCAGCTCTTGCTCAGTGGTAACTTACAACCTAATAAGCAAGAATTGTTCAAGATGGTTACAAACAAACATATAAATGTATATTAACGGAATCCAAGCTAAGAATGGGCAGTAGGAAAGAAAAAGAAATGCCTCCCTCTGTGGACAAAATACCCAAACAGTACTAGCTTTGGAGTAACTAAGAAGGAAGCATGTCACACAAGCCTCAGAAATGAAGATTGCAGGAAAGAGAAAGAAGAAAGGAAAAAAATAAAGGAGGGAGATTTATAGATAGCTGTATTTTGAACAAATAAAAATATATTCATTTTTTTAAACCAATCTTTTTTATTTTCTCTGGCTTTATGTGGGTAATCCGTCCATCTGTCACTGAAATGGCTCCTACACTTAAGTAATGGCAGAGTTGACTAAAGTGGGCTCCCAAATTGCAGTTTTTGCAATAGAGACAAAGTATGACTCTCTGTCACCAACTGGAGCTACAGTAGCAATATACTGATACATCCCCCCTAAGCCCTACTCACATTAGATTCCAAATGGTATATTGCCAGCTTGGGCACAGAGATGGGTGTTAGAATACATTTATTTGAGACTGAGCATTTATCCTGAGTTAAAAGCAAATTAAAATATGGCATCTGAGGTAATATTTAAAAGGGGCAATGTATTTACCACATTCTCCTCTGTGTGTCGTCTTTAACTCCCTGAGAAGCCTGAGAACGCAGAGCTGCAGTGAGAGCAGGAGCTTGCGTGGGGCTGGAAGGAAAAGGCATCTTCATGGGCATGGGTCCAGCTTTGTATGGGAAAGATCTTGTCTCCAAGAAGTGAGCTAATAAGCAAGCCTGCAATTTTAATGCAAATACTCAGAGATGCTAGCCATGACCATCCAGGTCCAACCTTTCGCCTAATTGGAAAGAAGATGGGATAGTGGTTGCACAAGTCCACCTTTGCTGGCTCTAAGTGTGAGGTCCCGCCATCCATCATGATCCCATGACTGGATAGGAAATCAATGCCCCATTGCCGTCACACAGCAAGAAAGAGGCTGGCCCAAGAGAAAAATCAAGACTTCTCAGGGTTCTTATCAGGGGACTACCCCAGGGACCAGAGATCATAAAGTCTGTGGCTTACTGGACCTCCCTTGGAAGTAGCTGTGGCCCCTTTGAGTAACCTAAAGAAGACAATAATGCCTGATTAACAGCCTCTTGAGTTGTTTGTGTCCTTTTGATGTTCTGTAGATGGCAGTTAAATCATTGGCTCTATAGCCATCAACTCAACTAAGGAAACTTGCCCAGAGATTTATAAATTGTACTCACCCCACTTCAATATATTTTCCAAGTCTTTTCCTAACTCCATTCACTCTTGACTTCAAGACCACTTACACACCTTCCAAAAGAAGCAGAAGGAAAGGACCCTGAGGTGTCCTTCCTGGGAGGTTGTCATCACATCTGATGATGTATCTAAAAGCTGACCTGAGGTATCCTAATAACCAGCCTCCACACACTGAACACCTTCAGTGGCATTGCTCTTCAAGACCAGAGAAGGACAGCTAGGTTCCTAGCAAGAAAAGGTGAGAAAGGTATTCTAAAGTTTAGAATGCTAAAAGGAAGCTCAGGAAAGCTTTCATAAAATCTAGCCATCAAGCCTGACTGGTGGTGATGCAGTGGGTAGAGCATCAACCTGAGACACTGAGGTCCTAGGTTTGAAACCCTGATGTCACAGGCTTGAGCTTGGGCTCATCCACCTTGAATGCAAGCTTGTCATCTTGAGTGTGGGGTTGCTGGCTTGAGTGTGGGATCATAGACATGATCTCATGGTTGCTGGCCTGAGCCCAAAGGTCGCTGGCTTGAGCAAGGGGTCACTGGCTCTGCTTAAGTACTCCCACACACAGTCAAGGAATATATGAGAAGCAATCAATGAACAACTAAAGTGCCACAACTATGAGTTGATGCTTCTCATCTCTCTCCTTTCCTGTCTCTCATGCTCTCTCACTCACATGTGCACTCAAAAAACCAAAACAAAACAAAAATACCTAAGCCATCAAGCTTCCTGGACAGGAAGTCAGATCTAATCATACCACAGAGTAGGGAGGGAGGCCCTGAACACTTCCTGCCCTCCAAGCTATATTCTCAGGCAGGCTCACCCCAAATTCAGCCAAGCATGCGTCTTTATTCTCCTCCAGTAGTACACCTGCCGTTCCAGAGCCTGATTACCTCTGCAGCCTCCCTGAGGCTCTAAGGTGCTTACCAGATTACTGCTGGAGGTCAAATATCCTATTGTCATGTTGTGGCTGCTTATTTACATGCTGTTTCTCCCTGGAGAAATTAGAAACTCAGAGCCCAAAAGAAAATGCTGTGTTCTATTTGCAGCAGGTGCCCAGTGTGAATTTGTGAAGTGCGTACTGAATGAAATTGCTTCGCTTGTAATCCTGGCCACAGCTCTGGCCTAGAGATCTCTAGAAGTTTAAAGAGTGTAGAGAAAGAATTATGTGGAGTTATGTGGACGCGGCTGGCAGATGTGCTGCCATCTATTCATTTCTCAAGTCTCCATTGACTCTCTGTCTCATGGATGCCAGAAACACTTGCATAACAGGAACCAAATGTGTGATTCTGAGGATTTGTCAGATAATATTTAAGCCCCAAAGGCTGTATAAGATATCATTCTTACTCTAAAAACAATGCATGCATATTTTAAGGGATGGATTCATTAACTTTGCAAGAAAAAATACGCAAAAGAATGTAACTTTTTAAATGGAGTAGGCAAAATGCTAAGTGTGTAGAAAAAAAAATGGAAAAGGCAGAACCGATATAACCGATATGAAATGCTGATTAAAATATTTATTATTCCTAAAAATTACGCTGGCTCTCAGAGGCTGCACACAAATTCAAACACATGGACACATTTATTCAGAGGACATCGTTAAGTGCTAGGTCTCAGGTTTGAGGAGACGGAGAAAGGGCCCCAGGCCCAAAGTCTTCATTCACTTAGCTCCTCATCCCCCTTCCTCACGGAGGTTTCGTCTACCCTGACCTTTCGTAGACTTGAGTGTGTCTGTCCCAGCAGGTGGAGACTGTTTCACTCTCCATGAAGCATGTGTTGTTACCACACACTGACTTCTAGATGTCCAAAGAATTGGTGAGGATTTCTACAAGAACGGTTGTTTTTTCTCTGGCTTTAAGCCGCTGTTTTCTCACACATACCCAGTCTCTTTCTTCAAATTGTACGGGCTGAGGTAAGATTGCTAAACTTTCAAAGTGCCACAAGAGGACTTTAAAACTACTGTTTCTATCACTATTATTCCTTAATACAAAAAGGGTAAAGATAGTCTTTATATTGAATAAATTTATGACATTTTTTTTTTTTTACTAATTGCACTGTAAGCCACTGATCGAACTTGGACATCATGTCCCCAGCATGAACATTTCTATGATGGAAACATTTCTCCTGGAATGTTGTTTGATGGGTTCTGAAATAGAAAACCTGGCTTTAGTATTTTATGTCATAAGAATTGTAAGGCTTAAGGATAGATTATGAAAAAAGTGTCAGAAAATAGTTGTGAAAATCATCAGGAGCCAAGGTTTTTCAGAAAGTTTTTTTGGAAGGAAGAACACATAAGTCATGCAGGTTTTGTTGACTAAATGGGAACTTGTTCTTCCATCTCTGTTCCAGGTACATGGCCATCATCCATCCCCTCCAGCCCCGGCTGTCAGCCACAGCCACCAAGGTGGTCATCTGTGTCATCTGGGTCCTGGCTTTCCTGCTGTCCTTCCCCCAGGGCTACTACTCAACCACAGACACCATGCCCAACAGAGTGGTGTGCATGATCAAGTGGCCAGAACATCCCAACAAGATTTATGAGAAAGTGTGAGTAGTGACGACCCCCTGGTGCCTTCTTTGGCCTTTCTCATTCCTTCTTTCTTTCCATATGCTTTTACTTATTAAGATGTAAGGTGCTTCTGTAAGCTTTCTTCAGTACCAATCTGATATCTGGTCTGTGTGTCCATAGTTATCAGGAGACTATTATGTCCCAAATACTATTCTGGGCTGTGAAAGAAAATTAAAAACAAACAAAAAATATAACACCTGGATCCTGTCCTAACAGACCCTTTGGGTATCTTCATGCTCTTCCTGCCTTTTACCAGTGACTTCACCCTGCAGTGTCTGCATTTCTTTGCCTGGAAACTTCTTCTTAAGCTACAGAACATGCCACTCTGCCGCCTTGCACAGTGTGCTGGAGGGTGGAGGCATTATCCTCTCTTTCCAGCAGCTCTCAACACAGACTGATGAGCGTTGGCATGTGAACCCCTCAGCTCACCCACCTCACGGGTGCTTTACACTGTGTCCATGGTTTACTTTTGGGATTAAGCTCCAGTCGCCCTGTGGCAGCTGGCTCAATGATATACCCTTTGTCGGCCCTTTCCCTTCCCTGTGCCACGACCCCACCCTCTGCTGATGTTTCTTTCTCCTCCCATACAAGTGATTTGCACTTGCTTTTTATCTCAGGGTCTGCTTCTAGGGACAACCAGATCAGCATGCCTACCTATCAGGACTTGCCAGTTGGAGAAATAAGACATACACAGAGGAAGGCAAGGCCAGTGTGTTTGTTGAGATCTTTTGAGTTCCAGATCAGGACAGTCTGCTTATCTTCCGGGTGCCTAACTGGTGACGTTTAGGGGTTTTCAGAGCTATCCTGATGATTTTCTTCAAGAAGAAACATTGAAATGGTTTGTTCTTTGTTTTGTTCTGTTCAAGTGAGCATCGATGTAACATTTCTATTGCCATCAGTGTCCTGGACTCAGCGCACTTTGATAATGTGGGTGCTTTAGAAAGTCCTTTATAATTCTCCAATCTTGGTTTTATTATGTGAATTGTAAGAGAATACTGGTGTCAGAATCAGACCTCAGTTTTAACAAGACAGCCAGTTACAAGAGGTGTGATGGGGCACAATCACAGTCTCTCCTCTTTGTTAAACTGGCAAGTGACAAAGCCCTGCTTCCCGTGAGCAACTGAGACAAGAACACAGGAAAACGTATCCTCGCCTTGTTAACTATTAAATGCCATGAAAACGATTAGATACTGTTATTGAATCAAATTTATCAGGCCGCTATATAATCATTAAAGGCCTTTAAACTTATCAAATGGTAAAATGAGACACTCCCCCTGTCAGCTCCCGAGGTTTAAGACTCCAAAAGCCTGTCGTCTGGTCATCTCGCCGTATCTGCTCCGCGGAGCATGGAATGGGGCTTGCCAGGAGGCAGTACGTAAAGCTCAGACTTCACCTTCCAGACACAAACGTGGGATCTAATCGATCAAACCGCCGGGGGATTATTAGTGCTCCATCTAGAAGGAGACGCTGAAAATTACTCTCAAATGAAACTGCAAGTTTGAGCAGGGTCTCAGCGGGAGAAAGAACATAGCTTCACGAGCCATACAAGACCGTGAACATGTTCAATCCAGAAAGTTCCTCAAAGGGGGGGGGGGGGGGAGATCTCTGATTTGGAGCTTATTAAATGAAACTGCGTTTAGCTTAGTTCTTAGTGGTCACGATCTTTTTCAAAGTCTAATCACCTTTCTACAACTTTGGTTTTAAATACCCACAGTTCTTTTATCTTCCAACAAATTCAAAATTTAACTTGAAAATAAAGACTTATTATCCCACAGATCTCTGGAGGTCTTATCCAAGAAACGAGAGTTTTACTTTTGAACATTTTGCTACCTTATGCTTATTAATGATTAGAAAGCCCCTGTGAGACTCCACTCAGCCTGTTGGATTGTCTTTTTTCTTGCCTTGAGAATCTAGGGGAGCTGCTATGGATGGATGCATGGTTAGGTTTGCCAACATTGTTTATCTCGTGATTTTTCTCCTAAAAAAATGGGTCTGGATTAGAGCATCTAATTTTATCTATTCGAGATGTATAAAGTGTTTATGGATGCAGTAGTAAGTTGAAAGAATCCATATTTACCACTCACATCTGGCTAAGGCAAACCTGAGCAAGTGCATAGGAAGCTTCGGGGAAGCCTATTTTCTGTATGTTAGTATCCTGCATGATCATTAGGATATATTTTTAAGGAATTTAAATTTTACCAGCTCTAAACTGAGTATTTAATTATATTCTCTTCTTTTAGAAGTGATTGCCATTTCCACAGTACACATTAATCCCAAATTTGAAAACCAGAAAGAAACTTTGTTTTGAGGGAGTATAGTAACCAGTATAAAATCACAGGCTCTGTAGTTAGATGAGGGATCAACTTTCAGTCACGTCACTATCTAGTTGAGTCATAAAGGTTATGTAAGCCTCTAAGCCCGTTAGAGGTACCAAGAGAAATAAATAAGATGTGTGCCTAGCCCAGCACCGTGCACATGGTAAGAGTCCAGTGAATGTTAACTGCTGTCATTAGCATCAGACATTGATCTGGGTGCATGGGCCGATGACTGGCATCAGACAGAATGGTGGGCAGATGCTTAGGCCCAATTTGTCTGATGAATAATTTGTACCAGATAATTACATAAATAGGTATTTTCTGAAAAATCTAAAATTGCTATATTTGCCTTCTCTGGCTGTGTGGTGAACTTCCAACCTTGACTCTTTATTAAAACATAGATTAAATTAAGCACTATTAAAGAAAAGCAACTCAATTAAAGAGCAGGCAAAAGTTTCAAACATATACTTCACAAAAGGAAATATCCAAATGACCACAAAGCTTTATTCATAACCAGTGAAATACAAATTAAAGCCATAATGACACCTTACTGCACACTATTAGACTATCAAATGTTAAGAAGCCTAGTTAAACTAAGCATTTAGAACTTCTGGTGAAGTTAAGGAATAATGAGAACCTTTGTAGACTGCTAGAAGAGCCATACACTGATAAAACCACATTGGAAAGTATCTTGTAACATTCAGAAAAAAAAAAGAAGTTATTTATACCCTATAACCTCCCAGTTTCACTCAGGGATAATTACCTAGAAAAACTCTTGCATGTATACACCCAATTGCACCTAGCATGTTATTCATATTATCAGCATTGTTCTTAATGCACCGAACTGGAAATATTCCAAGTGTCAATCATCAGAAGGGTAGATTTAAAAAATTGTGGTACAAGCATGTAATGGAATGTTATGTAGTTAATCAAATGAACAAAATGTAACTCCATGCAATGTGGATGGCTCTTATAAACAAAGTTTTAAAGGGTGCTAAATGGAAGCATGTCTTTAAGAGTGCGTAAGTATTGATAGGTAGTAAAACTATAAATGCAAGCAAAGAAGTTGTCACCATGAAAGTGAGGACTGTGATTGTCTCTGGTGGGAGGGGAAGGGTGGGATCAAGAAGGGAGAGTGAGAAGTGCTTCCGAGAGGGTGACATTATAACTCTTCAGCTCAGTGGCAGTAGCATGAGTGTTTACCTGAAAGTTAACTTATTATACCAGGTAATTTGATGTATGCACTTTTTCTGGAACACATGTTTCATATACTTTTTAACCTTAACATTAAATGCTATTTAAAGAATTTTGCTTTTATAAGCTCTCAGGAAACTTTCATTGGGATAATCCCAAAAGTTTTTCCATAAGAAATGATCTTCTGTGAGGCTTTGCCTGGAATGACGTTATTTATAAGTACTTACCTCTAAACAAGACAAAGTGTGGTTGGGCCCTACTCATTCCCATGTTTACTTGACCTCTGCATTTGGCTTTGCTTACTCTTATGCTTCAGCCCATCTGAATTTTCCCAACGGTTCTAAGGGGGTATAGGACAACTGCTGCTCCCAGGAAGGGTGTGAATAAGTCTCAGGCAGTCTCCATAGCCCTCAACCCTTGCTACTATATTCATAATCATGTACCTCTGGGCTACAAAACGCTTCAGATAAATTTGGTTCATATTCTTGTAAAATTATTTAAAACATTATTTTGCATTTAAAACTATGAATTATGGAATATAGTGAAAATTCTATAATTTCTTTAATCAATTGTATTTTCATTATTAACGAAAGAGCCTAACATTTTGATGACTATGCTTCCAGTTTTTTATTTCATCTCCAGGAAAATCTTGTTCTTAGTTTCTTTTGAAGTGTTTTCTGTACATACAAAACAACACTAATATAGATTGTTTCCATTGTAACACAAAAATAGCATTATTCTGGACCCTGTTTTTAAACTTAACATCTTTTGGAGATCTTCTCTATCAGTTCATATGAAGCTTCTCTTTTCTTATTTCAGCTAGACAGTACTCCATGTTATAAATGTACAGTATTATTTAACTAATCGCTTTGGGTGGACTGTGGTTTGCCTCCAGTCCTTTGCTATTACAGAGCGCTGCTATGAATAATGTTTACGCATATCATGCAAGGCTATCTGTAGCATAAAATTCCCCACAACGGATTCCTGAGTCAGATACATATTTGACCATTTAATTTTCATATCTGCCCTCCGTATAGGATCATACTAATTCACATTCCCACCAGTGATGTGTGAGAGCCCCTGTTTCTCCAGAGCCCCACCAGCAGAGTATACTGTCAAGCTTTTAGATTTTGGCCCTGTATAGTTAACATTTACCTTTCTCTTATTAGGAGTAAGGTTGAACATCTTTTCATAATTTAAGAGTCATTTGTATATACATCCTGTAATCTACTCATTTCATTTATCACATCATAAACAATTTCCTGTCATTAAACATGTTCCTACCACTTGATGTGAATATATATACATATCACACATATATGTATATATGTACATAAATAATAATTTTATTAACTAACCCCCTCCTTTGAAAATTTATTATTCCAGTTGTTTCTCTTCAAAGTGGACTCCTTCTAGCTATAGCCATAGATACCTGAAGGGACTGGCTCACTGTCCCCTGCCATCCCCGTTGGTGTTTACAATCTACAGTTATAGAAAGTTATGCTAATGTTATAATACCCATGAACATAGACCCTTAAACTTGTTATTAATGCCATATTATCACATTTCATAATTGATTCCTGAAATAATTAGTAACCAAGCAGCTTAGACATGTCTGCTCTTGCAAAACTGTGACACAACCCAGGAAGTCCTTTACAGGTGGAGTTGATTGGTGAGAAAGAAAGATTTCATGGGTAACCAAGAGTGACTCTTCCTTGTGGAAAAAAAATGGAAATATGATAAAAAAATATCTGGCCTTGCAAAATGCATCACCCTTCCTGTTCTATTAAAACTACAAAAAGTATTTCCCAATATTGGTTATTGTAAGTAATGCTGCAGTGAACACAGGGATGCATATATCCTTTAAAATTAGTATTTCAAGTTTCTTTAGGCATATTACCAGAAATGGAATTACTGGATCATAAAGCAATCCATTTTTAATTTTTTGAGGAAACTCCACTCTGTTTATCATAGTGGCTGTACCAATCTGCATTCCCAAGGAACTCGAGTGCCCATTAATATATGAGTGGATTAAAAAAAGCTATTATATATATATAAACATATATATATATAAACACACACACACACACACGCCACAATGGAATACTACTCAGCCATAAAAAAGAATAAAATCTTACCTTTTGTGACAACACAGATTGACCTAGAGGGTATTGTGCTAAGTGAAATAAGTCAGACAAAGAAAGACAAATACCATATGATTTCACTTGTATGTAGAATCTAAATAACAAAATAAACAAACTAAATAGAAACAGACTCATAGATACAGAGAGCAGACTGACAGTTGTCAGAGGGAAGAGGTGTTGGGGGTTCTAGGTGAAAAGATAAAGAGATTAAGAAGTATTGATTGGTAGTTGCAGAATAGTCACAGAAATGTAGATTATAGCATTGGAAATATAGTCAGTAATATCATGGACACTTAAAACATGAAGGGAACCACTCTGAAAGGTAAAGATTTTCTAACCACTATGTTATACACCTGAAACTAATATAGAATAATATTGAATGTAAACTCTGATTGAAAAATATTTTTAAAAACTAGGAGGAATGTGCAGTAGCTTTCAAGTTATTCATAGTCAAGCTTAATCTTGAGGATGCTGTAGAATATCAGGTTACAGTGGTCCCAGAAGGTTCTAGGACAACACCCTTGAGCACAAGAAAGATGAACGAGCCAACATCTTTTTATCAGAGGGTCCACCACCAAGGCCAAGAAAAAATTTGTAATGAGGATGAAAAATGAGAAAGATATCCAAAAGAATGAGATTTAAATAGCCTGGGGAATTTCAGATTCCCTGAATCATTTATTAATATCGGTCATATGTCATTTTTTGTTAATTAAACTTCAATGTACACACAACATTGTGGTAGGTTTTAGCATGAAGTAAGACATATCTATTTTGAATTGCAAGTAATACCCTGGGAAAAGAGGCTATGTCAGAGAGCAGGATCATTTATGATTCTAATTACCTGGAAGATTTGTGGACATGTACATGAATGTGGATATATTAACTCCAGTCTAATGCTCTGTAAACACCAGTTGTAACAGAAGACCATAAAAGTATGCCATTGTCACTGAGCACTTTCTTTTTTATGTTATGACCCATCATCAGAAATTAGCTGAAACATCTTATTTATATTGATTATTTACTTTTAATAGTAATAGTAAAAATTGAAAGTCAAGTAATTGACAGAATAAGAGGAGAAAGGGAAATATTAGAATATGTACCCATAGCATTACTTCTCATATTTTCCACATTCTTGATTATTTCACAAATGGAAAAAGAAAAGAAGTATGGATTCTTTGCCAAGCCGCTCCAGGCCCTAGCCAAGGGGGTGTCAGCATATTTGTGTTACCAGGATTGATTATGCTGGCTGTTGTAATTAATCTCCTCCCCTGACACCCACTGCGTTTATAGAAGTAGCCCAGGGCCCCTGGTATTGTCATCACTGTTGATGAAAAACAGTTAAACCAAGAATGAAAAGTGCAGTTGACACTTCAGGGAAACATGGTCGCATAAAACAAGCCCTTAACTCTGACTCCCAGAAAGGATTTAGAGAGAACAAAGTAAAAAAGAGGAAGGAGCAGGAGGAGGAGGAGGAGGAAGAGTGGGGGAGGTAGAAAGGAGGCAGAGGAGATGAAGAAGGAGGAAGAAGAAGAAGGAAAGAAAAGAAAGTCTTTATTAATGCAGAAACTAGGAAGGTTGCTATACAGAGCCAGAAATTTTGCTCCATTTCTGGTAGATATTGTGTAGATAGAGCCGAAGAGGAGGAAGCCACCAACGGCTGTCAAGGGCAATGCTTACTAGAAACCCCTAATGAAAAAGTTAATGTATAGGCTTGAGAAAGATGGGACCAGACAATTAGAGATTCATTTGGACTGCCAGAAGCAGCTGCCTTTAGACTTAGAGAAAGAGAAAGCACAACTGGGCCAAGAGCATAATTAACAGTAAGATAAATAATCATATTAATGAAGTTTGAGAAGGGAAGAGTGAAAACACTATTTAAGACTTGCATTTATAAAAGGCACCGGGATCAAAATTTGTGTAGAGAAATTCTTTCAAATACTCTATAAGCACTTCAAGAGTTCAGAATCATATGGAGAACTCAGTAATTTAGTAACATATTGTAAAATATGTATTTTACATTACCTAATTGTAAAAAGGTGATAGAGAGAGCTCCAGAAACAAACTGTCAAGCTAATTCCATTTATAAATATAGATGCAAACATTCTAATTTAAAAATGCACCAAAAATATTCAAAATTGTATTAACGTAGCAATACTTTGTTTTTTAATATGACTCTTTTTTTTGGCAAATAAGGTTAGTAAGTTATCAGGAAATCTGTTATTATATGTCATCAAATTAATTGGTCAAAAAGAAACATCATATATTCATCTCAATAAATGCCAAAAATAATTTGTTAAAATGTCATATCTATTTTTTTAAAAGTAGCTTTCATCAGCAGTCATTTTTGAGAAAATCAAATGAATAACAAGTCTACTTTACAACAGGAACAAAATAACACAGAATAATTAAGAAATAGGAATTATATGAAGAAGAAAAAAGCATTATGCTAGTGTAGACTTTGATGAATAGCATAAGAGAATATTTGAGAAATATATTTCACATGATTCAACTCCTGGAAAATATCTGAGAGTATAAAGTAGTCTCCCTCCTATCTTCACATAACTTCATGAAGCTATCAGTTTTTCTCATCTGTACCCACGAATATGTTTAGGTGGTTGATGGAGAAAATCAATTGAGAGAAAATGAACAAGAACTAATTTTGATATCAGCAAAATAAGGGAAGAGAATAGTAAGAAGTGTCTTTGTCTTCCAGATACTGAAATATTCAGTAATAGGGGTAGAGTTGGTCAATAAATAACAGAAGAGAAATTATACACACACACACCCAAGACTATAATATTTTGTATTTAGTATCTGCTACAGATAACATGTCAAATCTATAATCTATAAAGATTATTCCATACATTTTTGAGAAACTGATAACCCAAAATCTATAGGATTCTGACTCAAATAACTTTATAAGTAACTGCATAACCAATCACTATGCTAGCTTGAAGAATTACAATATATATAAGGATATTGAAGCCTGAGATGCTTTCCATTTCTAAAAAATATATTTTTACTTGCTTTTATAGAGAATATCATTCATATGATATACAAACCAGGAAATATGAAAGGGTAAATCAGGAAAAGATCTCTCCCTCTGACCACTGTTGTTTCTTTATGCTTACCTAAAAAGTTTAAATACATAATTGTATTGTCTCTTTTCTTAACACAAAAATATATAATATGCCCTATTACTTTTTCTATTAACAATTTATCTCAGATATCTTTTTCTATCTGTATGCAGCCAGCATTCTTTTATTTTCTTATAACTGCACAGTATTCCTTTGTATGGTAAAAAAAAATAGTTTATTTAGCTGGCATAATATTACTGTGTAGTTGGACTGCTCCTAGTGTTTAGCTATTTCAAATTCTATAGGAATGAATTTGATAAGTTTTGCAGTAAAGAAACCTGATGATTTTTTCTAAACCTTCTGTTTCCCAAACTTATTTGATTATAAACTCCTTCTTTTAATTAACCTCTGTTAAGGTCCCACAGAAATATTTTTCATTAAACATATTCTGGGGAACTCTAGCATAAACATGAAGCTGTATTCCTTTCTCACAATTAAAACCAGTATAAATCCCAAATAAATATAGATGAAGAAGAGGTTTTTGAAGCATAACACCCAAAATAAAACCAAAATTAAAGACATTGTTGGTTTTGAATACAGACATTAGATATAGAAATATTTTTTAAATTCTATGTATCAGGAACTCCATGAGAAAGTTATGCAAATGACAAATTGAGAAAAAAAATACAACTTATGTGATAAATCATTAATACAGTTAACACAGAGGAGCTATAACTAATCTGTAAGAATAACTGAAGGATCAAAAAACTAAAAGCTCATAAAAGAATATGAAAAACTAGCCTGACCTGTGGTGGCGCAGTGGATAAAGCGTCAACCTGGAAATGCTGAGGTGGCCGGTTCAAAACCCTGGGCTTGCCTGGTCAAGGCACATATGGGAGTTGATGCTTCCTGCTCCTCCCCCCTTCTCTCTCTCTCTCTCTCTCTCTCTCTCTCTCTTTCTCTGTCCCCTCTCTATAATGAATAAATAAAATCTTAAAAAAAATTAAAAAAAAAAAAAAGAATATGAAAAACTATATTCCAACAATGGATACAATTTTCTCTTTATTTGACTAGCCCAGGTTAAACTTAATAAATATGCTATTAACAAAATTATGAGGCAGGTGGGCACTGTTTTCAGGAGAATAGTTTGACAATATTTATCAAGATTTTTAATCATACACTTGATTTGTATCAGCAATTATACTCTTAGAAAGTTATAAGAGCAAGAATGTATACACAAGACACTGATGTCAGCATTTATAAGGTTGTAGAATTAAAAACAAATGGCCAGTCATTAGGACTAATTAAATAAATGGTGAATCATCCACACAAAGAAAAACTATGCAGTCTTTAAAAATAACATTAGAACATACAGACAGCCAATAGACATATGTAAGGATGCTCAATGTCACTAATCATCAGAGAAATGCAAATTAAAACTACAATGATATCATTTCACACCTGTCAGAATGGCTAAAATCAGTAAATCAACAAATAAGTGTTGACGAGAATGTGGAGAAAAGGGAACCCTCCTGTACTGTTGGTGGGAATGCAGACTCATGCAGCCACTGTGGAAAGCAGTATGGAGTTACTTCAAAAAATAAAAACGGAACTGCCTTATGATCCAGCAATTCCAATTCTGGGAATTTATCAAAAAAAGCCTGTAACACTAATTCAAAAGAATATATGCACTGTTATGTTCATTGCAGCATTATTTACAATAGCCGAGATGTGGAAGCAGCCTAAGTGTCCACAAGTAGATGAGCTGATGAAGAAAGCTGTGGTGCCTTTACACAGTGGAGTACTACTTGACCATATAAAGAAGGAAATCTTACCCTTGTGACACATGGATGGGCCTAGAGTGTATTACACTAAGTGAAATAAGCCAGTCAGAGAAAGGCTGGCTTCACTCATATGTGGAATCTAATGAACTAACAAGCAAAACAGAGACAGGGTCATAGATAGAGAGCAGGTGGACAGCTATGGGGGGGGGGGAGGGGGGTTGCGGAGGGGCTGTATGAGAGAAGGGATTGAGCGAAAAAGAAAAAACTCATGGACATGCATAACAGTGTGGAGGATGAGGGGAGGGGGAAGAGGGTGTAGGGAGGATAAATGGTGATGAGGACTTGACTTGGGGTGGTGAACACACAATACAGTGTACAGATGATGTGTTGTAGAATTGTGCACCTGAAACCTATATGATCTTGTTAACTAGTACCACCCCGATAAATTCAATAAAAAGGAAAAAAATTAAAATAAATATTGAATAATATTGCCCAAGCATGTTAATTAACATAAAAATATATTAGATAGTTTGATCAATAAGTAAAACAGGCTTTAAAAGTAATGTGCACCATACAGAAATATTTGTATTTTGTAAAGTGTATACATGTACTGATAAGTTATGGGGAAATGCCTAGAAGGATATGTAGCAAAGTTTAATGCTCAATGTTTTTTATTCTGGAAGTGGAAAAACAGGTCATTTAATTTTTTTTTGGCTTATCTGCTATTTAAGTTGCTTTAAACTGAATATAAATTATTACCTTCACTACCTGTTAAAGTTCAGTAATGGTGAAAATTTTTAGGCATCCACTTCTGGAATTAAAAATATTATCCTTGGGGGGGGGGGGACCACTGGAGAAAAGAAGATAAAATTAAAATGAAGATTTTAGCATCTAAAAAATAGTTTAGCTAATTGTATAGTTATTAGACCAGAATCATTTCCTCTGCAAATTATTTCGCCCATTGTTCTGTGGTCTTCTGGCATTGGGTTTTGTGAAGAAATCTGATGCCATCCAATTTTCTCATTTCAGGTAATTTGTGGTTTGTATATAACATTTTTCTTTATTCTTTATACAAACAAATCTCTGACTGTATGGATAGTTTGTTTGTGTTTTTCTGTCATTGCTGAGACCTTCTCATCTAACTTCTGATCTCTAGTTCAGAAAATGTTTTGCTAAAATTTTTTAATTGCCTGCCCTCTGCTCTGTCCTCCTTTTCACAGTTAACGTAAAACAATTATTTCCCTCAAGTCTGCTGTCCATGTCTTTTCATGCTTTCCTAATCTTGGTCCTTTCTTTCATCTTTTTTGTGGCTACTGGGTAAGTTCTTAAGCATTTCTGATGAAACTGGGAGATGAAGAGATGTTCTGCTCGTCGCTGCTTCTGTTGCATTTTTATTTCTGGAATCGTGTTTTCCTTTGAAAGCAGTGTCTCCTGCCATTGTCACTGGTGCAGTGCCTCTCGAATCTTGTTTTAGAAACAAATAAGGAATTACCTCCAGTTCTCACTGTTTCTGGAAGCAAGATGTTTCACAAAGAAACATTTCCCTCTTCCGAAGATTGGTTCCCATTGTCAGTGCTCCCAAATATTGAATAATTTTCTCTTTTTGCTCAGCCTTACGAAGTGTAACCTGGTGTGGGGAGTTAGGATGGATTAGGAGTTGTAGGGGTCTTCCCTCAACTCTCTCAATGGCAGATGAAAAGAAAAGAAAGTACGGGTTTGCCATGGTTTTCCTCTTCCCAGCTTCCTCCTCAATGTGGAGGGCCAGCCCAGAGATGTTTAGAGCCTTACTCCCTTCTCTAGTCAGTAGAGATCAGTTCCCCTGCTTTTCAAGCCAGTGGCAAGCTGGGCACTGGTCCCTGAGTTGGCAAGTTTCTTACTCTGATGCCTACTGCATATTCCAAAACTAAAAGAAATTTTGAGGTCTAGCCTCACCCATTCCCAGCATTATCCTGAAACCTTCTTTGCATTTGCTTTCCCAAGTGGAGAGTGTATCAGTAAGCTCCTGCTGAGTAACAAGCTACTCCAAAACTTCGTGGTTTAACATAACAACTATTTATTCAGGTCATGATTTTATAAGTTGGTTGGCCGGTCTGGTTTGTGTTGACTCTGTGGACTCTCTCACACATCTTCATTCAGCTATAAATTATCTACCTAGGAGTCCTTACTCACATATCTGGCACTTTGAAGCTTGCCAACCAGGGAATCCAGGGTGACTGAACCACGTGCTTCTCATCATCCAGCGGGAGTGCTCAGGCTTCCTGACATGGTGGCTGGATTCCAAAAGCAACAAGAGAGGGCAAGCCTTTAAAGTCTCTGCTTGCCCCACAAGTGCTAACATGCCATTGGCCAAACAAACCAGATGGCAGAAAATATATACCTGGCTTTATTTTCCATTGCTGTAGAGAGCCTGGCATTTATTTCTCAAGTACATTTCCAGAATGATGATAATGATTTGCCCAACGTGAATCACTTGCAAAGTAACTCAGAGCAGCACCACCACTCACCAGCCATGTGACTTCGAGAAAGGCACTTCACTCTTCTAAGCCTCACTTTTCTCATCTGTAAATTAGAGATAGTAATAGTACCTGCATCATGCGTCATTGTGAGGATTAGATGAAATCATGCATGTAAAACCCTTAGAACAGTGTCTGGTTCATAGTAACCACCCAAAAAATGCTGACAGCCACTAATTCTTAGGTTGTTTTATTTAATTATTATTACAAATACAGTAGATCTTGCAGCACCACTGCTCCAAAAGCTGGTAAAAAGGCTCTGGCCGGTTGGCTCAGTGGTAGAGCGTCGGCCTGGCGTGCAGAAGACCCGGGTTCGATTCCCGGCCAGGGCACACAGGAGAAGCGCCCATCTGCTTCTCCACCCCTCCACCCCTCCTTCCTCTCTGTCTCTCTCTTCCCCTCCCGCAGCGGAAGCTCCATTGAAGCAAAGATGGCCCGGGCGCTGGGGATGGCTCCTTGGCCTCTGCCCCAGGTGCTAGAGTGGCTCTGGTTGCAACAGAGCAACGCCCTGGAGGGGCAGAGTATCGACCCCTGGTGGGCAGAGCGTCGCCCCCTGGTGGACATGCCTGGTGGATCCCGGTCAGGCGCATGCGGGAGTCTGTCTGACTGTCTCTCCCTGTTTCCAGCTTCAGAAAAATACAAAAAAAAAAAAAAAGATATAGCACCTTTGTTTATTGTTTCATCTCTATCATTCTGAACTTTTTCCAAAAATCATTTTTCCCTTTGAAAATAAAGCTAACATTCTCAAGAAATAAGAACACAAAGAGAAAAACAAAGCTGAAAGACAGAAAGACAAAGCTCTTCCATTTTTTGAGTTTTTGGATCCAACTCTACCCTAAGTCCCAATTTTTGGTCTCTCCTTTATATTTAAAAAACAAAAACAAGCCTGATCAGGCAGTGGTGCAGTGGATAGAGCATCAGACTTGGACATGTAGGACCCAGGTTCAAAACCCTGAGGTTGCCGGCTTGAGCATGGGCTCAACCATTTTGAGCATGGGCTCACCAGCTTGAGTGCGGGGTCACTGGCTTGAGCATGGGATCATAGACATGACCCCATGGTCACTGGCTTGAGCCCAAAGGTCACTGGCTTGAAGCCCAAGGTCACTGGCTTGAGCAAAGGGTCACTCGCTCTGCTGTAGCCCCCCTGGTCAAGGCATATATGAGAAATAATCATTGTACAACGAAGGAGCTGCAACAAAGAATTGATGCTTCTCATCTCTCTCCCTTCCTGTTTGTCCCTCTCACTGACTTTGTCTCTGTCAAAAAAATAAATAAATAAAATAAAATAAAACAGCCTGACCTGTGGTGGCGCAGTGGATAAAGCATCAATCTGGAAACACTGAGGTTGCCGGTTCAAAACCCTGGGCTTGCCTGGTCAAGGCACATATGGGAGTTGATGCTTCCTGCTCCTCCCCCCTTCTCTCTCTCTCTCTCTCTCTCTCTCTCTCTCTCCTCTCTATAATGAATAAATAAAATATTTTAAAAAACAAACAAACCTGTTTTGCTTTTTTTTTTGGGGGGGGGGGTTGAGTTTCTGTTACTTGTAACTAAAAGAGACCTTATCACAGTTGTTCAAGGACAGGGCAGACATTACAGTTTTATCTTCAGCGCTTCTTTAATTTCCTAAATTTTCCTCTTCTAATAGGGATAATTTCAAGGCTCTGTTCCTATTCCTTTCTGAAATTGTTCCCCGAGCCCTTCAAAGTTCAGTTGCTTCTCGCACTAGTCTCCAGCATATTATAATGAAGACATATAGAGACTTTAAATCAAGACTCTTTAGGCACCTTTAAAACAGGGCTTTGTTCTTATTTGTACAGATTGGTTTACAACAAGTGAGTCCCTACCTGGGATTGGGATGCAATCAGCTAGGATCTCTGTGAATCTCACTTCTATTCCTATATTTTATCTTTATTTTCAACTTGTTTTCTTTTTTCTAAATCATTCTCAAAGAATCATCAAGATTTTTATTTTATTTTTTAAGACTATTCATTTTAGAGAAAAGAAAGAGAGAAGGGGAGAAGGGCAGGAAGCTTCAACTCCCATATGTGCCTTGACCAGGCAAGCCCAGGGTTTTGAACTGGCGACCTCAGTGTTCCAGGTCAACACTTTATCCACTGCGCCACCACAGGTCAGGCCAAGAACCATCAAATTTTTCTCTGCCTGAGTACAGTAGTCCTCCTCCCTATTCCTGGAGGAATGTTCCAAGATCTGCTGTGGATACCTGAAACCCTGAACATACTTTGATTTTCCCTATACATACATACATTCAACAGCTTCTTTTCGGCCTATCCAAATGGCCAGCATCACTACTCTTGCACTTTGGAGCCATTATTAAGTAAAATAAGTGTGGCTTGAACATTAGCACTATGATATCATGATGGTCTGTTAACTGAGATGCTGCTAAGTGGCTAATAGACAGGTAGTGTATCCATCGTGTATACACTGGACTGAAGGATGGTCCACGTCCATAATGAGATGGGTCATAAAGGTGAAAAATTGTATCATGCTACTCAGAACAGTGTGCAATTTAAAACCTATGCATTGTTTATTTGTAGAATTTGTCATTTAATATTTTCAGATTCCAGTTGACTGTAGGTAACTGAAACCGTGGAAAGTGAAAACCTGGAAAAGAAGAGACTACTGTAATCAATTTTCCGCCTTTTTCAATATTATTTATTGTTTGTTTGTTTGTTTGTTGTTTGTTTGTTTTAAATTCAGGACCCATGCTTTTTATCATGGTTGTCTGGATTTAAATGTTGGAACTCATTTAATGGAAGTTTTCTTCTGTTTCTTAAGGACAGCATTTTATTATTTTTCAGAACATAAATTAGCAATTTCAATAGATTCTTTTTTTTTTCTTGCAGTAATCTGTTTCAGGGAGTGCTTATTTACATCACCAAGGATTTTTAATGAATTGGGGGTTGCATTCCTCGGAATCACAAAATTACTTCATCATTTCCATGAACTTTCTGTTTTGATTTATTCTTCTTAAAAGGAGAGAGCCATGGTTAGTTGGTGGGCTTTATCATTTCATTCATTCACTTAACAAATATTTATAAACACTTAGCTTGTGGCAGGCTCTATGCTGGAGATACAACAGTGGCCAACACATCTTTCTTACCCCTCAGTACTCGTGGAGCATGCTGGGTAACCCGAGATGTAAGGGGACAAGTGAGTACAGTGGTGTGTTCTGCATGGTGCCAGGAGAGTGCCAAGAAGGGGTGTGCTTAATCTGGGGTCAGGAAATGTTCAACAGAACAACTTAGTAGTCAGCTAAGTCCTGGAGGTTAGTCTGAGTCAGACAACACGTGGGTAGGGGAAGCAAAGTATGCAGGGTTTGGTGGGAGAAAGAACAACAGCGAGCTCTGGAAGAGAGATCATATATTATGCTTAAGAAACTGAATTTAAAAACAATCACCAACATTCAGTAAGTACCTGTTGTGCTTCAGGCATTCTGCCAAGAGCTTTCTAGGCCTCATATCATTTCATCTTCACTGCAGCTCAGTCAGGTAGGGAAGTTGTCCAAGCTTCTTTAGTTAGTAAGTGGCACAACCAGAATCAGAATCAAGGAAGTGTGACTTTGGAGCTCACTCAGCCACTAAATCATCTTGCCTCTCTGAAGAAATTTTGTGTGGATAGTGGAGTTGCATGTGTGTGCGTGTGTGGAGGAAAGGATGTATGTATGACTGGTCTGGTGTGAAATGCATGTGTGGTAGATTGTTGGTGTAGTGCATGTGTGTGTGGAGGTATGCATGGTCTGGTGTGATGTGTGTGGCTGTGGTGTGTGGTGTGGTGTGTGTGTGTATGTGTATGCTGAGGAGTGTGTATGTGTTTTATGTGGTGTGTGTGTGTGTGTGTGTGTGTGGTGGGAAAGGCAGGCATAAGTGAAGAAATACCAGGCTAGAGGTCATGAGGAACTCTGCAGACCTGTTGAAGAGTGTGGATTGTGCCCTCACAGCAACAGGGAGTAAATACTGAGCGAAAAGCCTACAGCAAGAGGGCAGCCATGAGACGCCTGTGAGATGCATCCCAGCGGGCAGAGAAGTCCAGCTGACAGTGAGGTTAGAGGTGGAGATATAAAAATGTGAGTTATGAGCTTCTAGATGGATCCACAACCTTGGGAACAGACGAGTCACCTGGAAAGACCCCAGTCCCTCCCACTCCATGCCCCTGTGCCAAGTTTATCTGTTGCTTCTTGTCCAGGATCCCAGGGAGTGTGGTCCCCTCCTCCCCTGGCCAGCTCCTTGCTGTCTTACTGTAGTGAGTTTGTGCCATCCCCTAGGATGGAGGGCATGGTCCTGGCTTTTTGTGTTTAGTTTCAACATAGTTGTCATCCTCATACTGCAGATGGGCACAGCACCCTGACACAAACTGCCATCCCCATTTCTATGCTGGAGCCAGCAACCTCTCCTGTGTCTGCCACTCAATAAGCAGTGTCTGTGTTCCATGCAAAACAAAATAAAACAAAAACAAAAACAAAAAACAGAAAAGAAGGTCAGCCATACAGAAGTCAGTAAAATCAGAAGACTCAGCCAAGGGGACTATGAATCAGTGGCCAGTGGCATAGGAAGAGAACCATGGGTGTAGAGTCCAGAAGCATGGAAGGAAATTACCCAGGAATCACAAATCAAGTTGGTCTGGCTCTGTGAATGTTGCCCAGTGCGCAGTACCTATGGCAGCAGCCGACAAGGATGCAGGCAGTTGGGTTATCTTGGGCTGAGTGCTATAATACCATAGAGGGTGGAAGGATAGGACATGGGAGGCAGCTGCATAGGTGTGATTACATCCATGGTCAAGGAGGGAAGTAAACCTTGAAGAGGCTGAGGGGCTGGAACTAAGTGGCAGGCTCAATTGATTTGAGTCCCCATTGGGACAGAATTGTGACAGAAGAGGTGCTTGGCAAGTGAGCCAGGAAGATGGACATGGTATTTATGGAGGAAGTTTTTAAAATCAGCATTTCAATGATGAAGCACAGTCCCAGTGTGACCAGGGAGGCAGAGGAAAGAGAAAGGTCACTGGAGGTGAGGTGTCTAAGAGCTGAGATGTCACTGTGCATTAGATTCTGAGATGCACCAGTTTGTTCATGCATTAGAATATTATTCAGCTGCTAAAGTGTTTAGGATAAATTTGTAATAACATGGGAAAAGATGTATGTTATGTCAGGAAACAGAACTGTACTATAAGGATTACAACTATGTTAAAAGTAAACACAAAAAGCAATCTATGCGTAGAATGTTCTTTCTTTTCGAAATGGAACATGTCAATTTATTAAGTCTTTTGTTGTATGGTGAAGCTCTTAGTAATTTTCTTCCCTTTGCATGCTGCCCTGCACTTCTGTGATCTTCTAGTTCCCTGTGGTATGTGTGCGACATTGTTAACAGGCTGTGTGGCATATTCGGCTGTCCTGGAGTCCGCTTGCAAGAGCCAACTTTGTATGCCTCTTCCCAAGTCCATGTCCAGTGATATAGCATGCTGTAGCTTGAAACTGGCTATGGCACCAGAAACCCTTGATGAAAATTTGGGTACACCCAGGAGCAGGCAAAGATGTGAGACTGAATGCCCCATCTGTCTTTATCCTGATGCAGATCCCCAGAGAGGAGAGAAATGATTTGTTCATGTCTCCACTGAGCAATAGGAAGAAACAAAATCTGTCTCTTGGATTTGGAGAGTAAATAATAGTTGCTTCCATTTTGGGTGGCCCCCAAGCATGGACAGTGATCAGCTGCTCATCCCAGACTGGGAGTGCAAAGGGTCCCTGAGGCGGTGCAGCCCACCACAGCCTCTTGCCCCCTGTGCGATGATCTGTTACTGTCATTGTTTCTTATATGACATGTTGAGTTCCATGGTTTTCGTCATTTCTTCTCAAAGACCCAGGTTGGCTCAAAGCCTGAATATGCTACTTATTAGACGAGTGAATGTTTAGCTCTCAAGACTTTACAGAACAGAAATAGTTTCATCACTGACAGTTAAAAAAAAAATCAATGAAGCAGTGGCATTGCTAAAACATCAGAGAAAGAAAGCATCAATGAAAAGTTCCTGCATTATTTCATCTATTTCCATGGTTGTATCTTTTTTTTTTTTTTTTTGATATTGTGTACCTGCTCAGAACAAAAGACTCTGAAGAACCATCTACCTTTTTTGCCCACACTTATTACACCCATAAAAAGTTAACTGACTGTTTAACTGTGGTCAGAAAGTGTAGGGTCAATACTGGACATGGCTCTTTCCCCTCCCCAGCCACATGACATCATGGTCACAAACACTGACGGCAGGCAGTGAGATAAAGGGTAGTCAAACTGAAACTAAGTTATTACTAAGAACAAGGGAACTGAGTCACCAGATATGTATCAAGGCAGGACAATACAAAACAGGCACCTACCTTTCCCACTACCCACTGCTCACTCACTTGCTTGCACGTAGACAAATTGTTTCACATGAATAACCACCCAGGGCTTAGCTATTTAAACCAGAACCCTACTTATCGGGGTGGGTGAAGAGCTTTTACCAACCAGCCACCATTGGTGCTGCCCCTGTAGGTAAGTGATAAAGGCTGTGTCTGCTTCAGCTGGTCCCCCTGGTGGTCTCTTTGGAATCCTGCAGCAATACTGGATCTATTTTCCGGGTCTGGACCTGCGTTACAGAAAGTATCTCCTTCCATTCTTCCTGCTCCAAGTGAGTGTGGAAGTGAAAATGAGAAACTTGGCTATTGTTTCAGAAATATAAGTGGTAAAGAGGAGAGAAAGATAAGATGTAATCATATGACACAATATGTTAGGGGAAATATTTTGTCAGGATGCAAGAGACTTGAGTACGGTATCTGACCAAGAGGATAGAAATGCTAGATGTGAGATAAGGGTGATTGGTGGAGGAAGGTTTTGAAGAAGGTGTGAGAGAATGGGGCTATTAGCCCAAGTGGAGGGTTTGAACGGGGCTGTGAACCCAAGTGGAAGGTTTGGCTATGGAGCAGAGAAGAGCACCATCTTCCTCTGCAACAGGAGAGAAGATGAGAGGATGTACAAAGGTGGGAGAGAAGTTGGGATATCCATATTGGAAGTTCCTGATATTCTCAGTGAAGTGGGAGGCATGGTCATTTACAGAAAGAAGGGAGATGGATCTGGGACACACCACACAGGCCACATGAGAGAGCACAGTGAAGCCCCAACTGAAATGGCTTTGCAGCCATGTATGCATGGTAATGAACAAACAACATTAATTTGCAGTATCCTGTTAGTTCATAAAGCATCATGCATTCATTTTATTTCTTTTTATTTGCACAATAGTCCTAAATAGTAGGAAATACAATGATAATATCCAATTTTACATAAATGAATACAGCCCAGAGAAATTAAGAAATTTACATATTGACACAATTAGTAACTGGTGGAGCCAGGCGTCAAATCCAGATCTTCCAAATCCAAATCCTGTGCCCTTCCATGCTATCAAGTTGTCTTCAAATTGCATTCTGAGTTGCACTGGGGATTCTGAAGAGCCTTCATTGGCTGGCTGATGTTTAGGGAGAACCAAAGGGCCTTGACCCCTGACCCCCTGCTTCACCTAGAGTTTCGTCCTTCGTTTCAAGCATCTCACTTCATCACATCAACCCACTGCTCCAAGGTATTCAAAGAGCAGCACAGGGAAATAGATGGTGCCCAGTGAAAAGGAGGATGGCATGGATTTTACAATCAACTCTTCTCCCCAGTGTCTACAAGAACACTGGGCTGCCTAATCAGACAGGACGAGAGGAGGTTCACAGATGAAGGGTACGTGGCCTTGTACATATCTCTCTCGCCCCCAAATCTCTCCTTGACCCCGAGCCTTAGAAGCTGTTAGGATAGTTGCCTTAACAAATTAAGTAACAAATTTGGGTATAAGGACCTACCCCTAACCACAGGGGTATAACAAAACCACAGGCCCTTATAACAAAAAGTCATTTCTCACTCACAGTATAAGTTCTGGTTCCTGCTCCTCATCACCAGGCCCTTGAGTATGAAAGTTCTGCCAGCTCGTAGCTGCACTACCGGGAGCATTTCCAAGAGCACCACAGAGGGAATGCATGGGGCACTCTGACCAGGAGGGATGTGTCCCTACTGCTCACATTCCTGTTTGAGAGCTCACTCACAGGGCCTCACCTGACCGCAAGGGAGACCAGGACGGGAAGAACATACAGATGTAAGATGAGCACCAGCTGTCCTGACTCAGCAGCCCCAACCCTGTGAGTAAGCCAGGCATTCTTACCTGAGGATTCCAGGCTGCCCCTAGTCTGACCAGAGTGAGTCTAACAGCCCCCACATTCCTTCACTTCTGCAGAACTCTCTCCAATGCCTAAACTTCAGCCCTGGCTTTCCTTCTTTCTGAAATACCCTCTCCCACTGCTTATCTAACCCCTATCCTTCCTCAAGACTCAGGTATATAACCTCTTCCATGAAGTTATCTCAGATGCCTCACCCTTCAGTGAGTTCCTTCCTCCTTGTGGGGAGGGGGTGGAGAAGAGTAGGAGTAGTATACAATGCTGTCACCCCCAATCAATGACCTGGCGCCTGACCAAATGGCGGGCTGGGTTACAGCCATGGAAAGTAGGTCTGCGTGTGAGAGTGCCACTACCTAAAGGTGCCCTTTCAGGGAGAATGAAAGGGCACCTGTGCTGCTCTTTGAATACCTTGGAAAGAGTAAAATTCAGCCACGTGGTCAGCCCTTTAGCCAGAGTGACTCAAAGCAGTTCAACAGTCCCAACATTTTCAGAGTGCCTACCACATACTAGGCACACTGCCAGAACCTGTGGAAAAGCCAAGTGTTGGTCAAATATGTTTGTAAATATGACATATATGTTTACTCGCTTTGGGTGTAGGAGACAGGCTGTAATCTGGCAAAGTCATTATAGCCTAACGCTTAGTTTTAAGACTAAGCTTTTCCCCACACCCTTGACTGTTGCATGATGTGGGGTGGTGCACTCTTATGAGGAATCCCATGTATGACTCAGATAAGTAACTTGGTATCAGAGACTTCCTTATTTGTATATTGGATTAAAGGTTTTTATTTCTAAACTATAAAATGGGGTAGAGGAGCCCATGCTGGGGGAGAGCAGAGAAAGGCCACGTGGAGAAGAGGAGATGCAGCCAAGATGGTGGAGTGCTGAAAGAGAAGCCAGTTTGCGCAGAGTTTGTGCAGAGAAGAGATGGTGAATAGAGGTGAATAAGGCTGGAGAGGTAGATACCTTTGATTCTAGAAAACTTGGATAAGTCAGTGGCTTTGGGAGCCCTGAATGGAAAGGGAAGTGTTTTCCCACTGTGTATATTCCTTGCCCACTGGGTGCAAGCTAGGATTAAAGCTAATGGCCCACCAGTTCTTGGCTTCGTTGTTTCATTACTGTCTGTCCGAATCAAACCTGAACCTGCATGGGCCAGGCGGCTGTGATGGTGGCTGTGGCTACTGGCCTTACAGCCAAGTAACACGATACTCCGCCCATGCCCTCTCAGAGCGAGTCATTGCACAGAGCCTTACCCTCCCTGGATCCCCACACCCACTCAGTTGTCAAGTTCTGTTGATCCACAAATGACTCTCTTATCTTTTCTCTATCCTAAGAGTTACTGCCCTGAGTTCCTCATTGTTCTTTGTTTGAGTGATTCTAGTTATAAAGCTGTTCTCCTAGGCAAGCATCTGTTCAAAATTCCTGTCCTAGTACCCAGGGTTTCACCAGATGACCCCAGATGTACCTTTCTGAGGTCATCTTTCACACTCTTACCACACACCAACCACCCCATATTCCAGCCAGTTAGAGAAAGTTACTAACTTCAGCTAAGCTGCTTCCTCAGCTTGGAATTTCCATTCTTGTAAATCTCTGCCTGTTGAAAATCCTGAAAACTGAGTGCAAATGGCACCCTTCTTCACCGCCACCACCACTTTCATGGCCATCATTCCCACAGCTTCCTCCACTACCACCACTTCTTCCTCCATCATCACCATCACTTGGACCACAGCTATCAGCATCACCACCACCACCATCACCACCATTTCCATCACCACCACCACCATCACCACCATTTCCATCACCACCATTACCATCATCACTGCCGCTACCCACCAACACCATCATGGGTACCCTCACCACAGAGGGGTTTAGAAGTCACAGGCTATAGACTTGACACACTTTCAATGTTTACTCTAAGAAGCCAGCCGCCACTGGTGCAGAAGTCAGAGATCACTGTGGTCTCTGGTTGTTAGTGAATACCCTTCCTGGTGATGGGCAATTTCACATCTAACAGAAAAACTAAGGAAATGGAAGCTTTGGTTTAGTTTTCTTAATATTTTACCCAAACAAATTCCTTAGCCCACTTCTCTTTATTTTCTTTTGTTTGGTTTGGTTTTTATTTAGTGAGAGAAGGAGAGGCAGAGACAGACTCCCACATGTGCCCAGACTGGGATCCACCCAGTAAGCCCAATAAGGAGCAATGCTCTGCCCATCTGGGGCATTGCTCCATTGCAACCGGAGGCATTTTTGCTTGCCTGAGGCAGAGGCCATGCAACCATCCTCAATGCCTGGGACCAACTTGCTCTAATTGAGCCACGGCTGTGGAAGAAGAGGAGAAGAGAGAGGGAGAGAAGCGAGAGGGGGAGGGGTGGAGAAGCAGATGGGCACTTTTTCTGTGTGCCCTGAACGGGAATCAAACCCAGGACATCCACATGCCAGGGTGATGCTCTACCACTGAGCAAACCAGCCAGGGCTTCTTTATTTTCATTTATAGAGTATATATAGAATACTTAGTTTGGACCTGGAACATTTTAACTCTTTTTTCCAACTTTATGTCTTCCATTTGGAAAACTAGCACCCTCTAATTAAATCAACATGAACAGCAATGTCATTATCAATCACAAATATGCGTTAAGGAACTATCGGCATGCAGTGCTTTCTGCACATGGGATGGGGTATCTTGGACATACATAGTTATGAAAACACAGTGTTAGGAGAGCATACTCCTGCTAAGAGAAAACCTGGGTTCTAGTCTGGGCTTTGCCTCTAACATGCTCTATAACAGGGGTCCCCAAACTACAGCCCGCGGGCCACATGCAGCCCCCTGAGACCATTTATCCGGCCCCCGCTGCACTTCCGGAAGGGGCACCTCTTTCATTGGTGGTCAATGAAAGGAGCACATTGACCATCTCATTAGCCAAAAGCAGGCCCATAGTTCCCATTGAAATACTGGTCAGTTTCTTGATTTATATTTACTTGTTTTTTATTTTAAATATTGTATTTGTTCCCATTTTGTTTTTTTACTTTAAAATAAGATATGTGCAGTGTGCATAGGGATTTGTTCATAGTTTTTTTTATAGTCCGGCCCTCCAACGGTCTGAGGGACAGTGAACTGGCCCCCTGTGTAAAAAGTTTGGGGACCCCTGCTCTATAACCTAAGTCTCTGACTTTCTGTGGATTTATTCCTCATCTACACAAAGAGAGAGCTTTGAACTAGATCATTGCTAATGTCCCAGGATTTTAAGGCAAAACTCTTAGTCTTCGTCTTCTTGTTTCACAGGTAAATCTGATTTAAAAAATGAAGAGTCATGAAATTTGTCAAATTAAAATGCCAAATAACATTGACTTTTAACTCTTGTTTGTAAATTACTACCTGCTAAATAGTCCATATAGTAAGTGGTGTTACAAATTAAACAGCAAGTGTCAGCCATAACTCCACAAAGACTTAGAGTTACCATCCCACCAACTACAAGACAGACAAATGCTACAGACGCTATACAGGTGGACAAACTAAGTGGCTTCAGACTCCCATCTATTCTTCATAATCTTGAGTTTGTTGAGAATTCCACAGCGGGATTAACAGTACATCAGGTTCATTCTGCTCCAAATTTAGTGATGGAGAAAATCTAGCTTAGAGAGCAAAGCTTACAGCTGTCATTGACAAACCTGGTTCCTATCATTGGTCCCTCTCACTCCTGAGACCTGTGAGCTCTTTGCTGCATAGATTCCATGCAAAGATAGCAAATTAAACCTTCAATATTCAGGGAAATCCTTTTTCTACTCTGTGGAAAGTCACGCAGGAGGAAATGAAAAATTAATTTGTGAGGAAAAAGAGAATCAGGACCAAACATCCCTAAAGTGTTGTTAATTATAAAAATGAAACTCATCTTTTCTTCTGTCCCTGCCTCCTTTGCATTCTTAAACCCACGCACTGATGTTACACTCATTTCCTCATTCAGATTTCTCCCAACAAACTTAGGAGGCAAATGTCATTGTTCTTATTTAATTGAAGAAAATAATTTGTAAACTGTGGCTTATAGAATGTATGTAACCTGTATGACTGTGGGCAGCCACAGTCATACGTTAGTGAGTGAAAGAATGACTTCTTCTCCCTGTAGCTGTCTTCTGCCCAAATGACAGTATCAAGGACCCCCCAGAAAGCACAGCCCAGCCCACACAGCAGCACACAGGTATCACAGCCAACCAAGAAAATACAATTCCTCTTCTTGAGTTTTGGAATATAATTCAAAGATCATTTCAGATCTGGTCACTGACAGCCAAGAGTGATATAAAAGAAATGTAAGACAAGAGACAGTTGAGAAGGGGAAAGGAACCCGTGCTTTGAAATTAGAAAGACTCAAGATGGAGCCCTGGCCCTGTCACTTAAAGGGTTTTTCTGTACAGTTCTGAGTATTAGTTTCCTAATCTGTAAAATAGATGTAATAGTGCCTCTTTTTCAGGATTATTAAGAGAATGGGAAATTATGTGGTTGAAGGGGCTTGCAGGCAGTTGTAAACAGGAATGGTCATTGTTATTAATAGCCATGGACCTCACTATCAAACTGCTATGGTCTCTCAGAATGTGGAATCTAGGAAGGACTTGAATGCCATCTAATTCAGTTCCTTTTTATAAAATAAAAAAATTGAAGTCCAGAGTGGTTAATTTCCCAAGGTGACCACTGAGCTATGGCAGAGTTGGAGGAAGCCCAGTGGGAAATTAGTTTTTCACCGCTGAGCACAGAAGAAATAGAAGTTGCAGAAAGAATTGGATCAAGCACTGAAATGTGTGGGATAAACAATGTACTCCAGAGCTATCAAGAAGAGGCAGAATTAGTGTAACTCAGAGCCAAGAAAGAAGCTTGGAACTTCGACTTGAAGGGAGAAGAGAATGCTAATGGACAGGGGGAAATCCGTGGGTTGCGGGGGAGCGCAAAAAAATAAGCAAGAGGTAAACAATAAATGAGTAAACTCTATAACGTGTTAGAAAATGAAAAGTGCTGTGGGTGGAAATAAACAGAGTGGAATGCGGGAGGGATCAGGTAGAGGTAGAAATTGGGTTTCACTCTGCAGTAGGATAGTCATGTCACTAAGAAGGGACTTTTGAGCAGACCTGGAGGAGGTGGGGAGTACATGCATTTTAGCAAATGCAGGTGATAAGTTCTCACACTGTGCTTACGGACAAAACAGTGCAATATGTATAATCAGATGAATGATGATGATGATGATTTTGGTGAAGATGGAGATGGTAAGAAGCTGTCATATTTGGTGCATTCTATGCCAAATAATGTGCTGTACTTTCCAGAAGTTTATTTTTTATTTTTTAAGAATTCATAAAACCTTTGTAATGCACTGTAGGAGTGGGGAAGGACGTGAAGGGTGGTGGTGACCAAACCAAAGCCTCCACTCCCAATTTCCTGTCTCTGCTTTCAGCTTCCACATGAAGAACTTGACCTCCCTTGGCCTTGCTTTTCTAATATGTCCGCTAAAACAGTGACAGCCTCTGCCCCATCGATGGGTTCACGTGGCCAACATTTTGTTCCTCTAACACTTGCTGAGGAAGACTTTCTACATATCATTCCATCCGATGAAAGGGCTCCACTTATATTTTTAAAGTTTGAAACCATTGCCCTAGTGACTATGGTCTCTCCTGAGTCATCAGATGTCCTCAAACAGGGGCGATGAGTCTTTAAGGACGGTTTCAACTAGCCAGAGTTTCACCGTAATCTCGGGGTATGCCTTGTTGTTCTCAAAGACGAAAGCCAGAGGGAGCCAAACAAAAGGTTAGGGCCAAGACAGAGTCCACACATTGATGTGATCACACGAGGAGAGTCCCGGAGTTGAGGTGAGCCATGTGCACACTGAAAGGCTGGCACTCCAGGAGAGGAAGCAGCAAAGGCCAGTGCAGAGGCAGGAAAATTCTTTTTTTTTTTTTTTTTTTTTTTTTTTTTGTATTTTTCTGAAGCTGGAAACGGGGAGAGACAGTCAGACAGACTCCCGCATGCACCCGACTGGGATCCACCCGGCACACCCACCAGGGGCGATGCTCTGCCCACCAGGGGGCGATGCTCTGCCCCTCCGGGGCCTCGCTCTGTCGCAACCAGAGCCACTCCAGCGCCTGGGGCAGATGCCAAGGAGCCATCCCCAGCTCCCGGGCCATCTTTGTTCCAATGGAGCCTTGGCTGCGGGAGGGGAAGAGAGAGACAGAGAGGAAGGAGGGGGGGGGTGGAGAAGCAAATGGGCGCCTTGCCTATGTGCCCTAGCCGGGAATAAAAACCCGGGTCCCCCGCACGCCAGGCCGACGCTTTACCGCTGAGCCAACCGGCCAGGGCCAGCAGGAACGTTCTTGGTTCATTCGAGGAACCAGAAGGAAGTCAGTGTTTCCGGAGTGGAATGAACCAAGGAAAAGTAGTAACAATCAAGGTTGGGAGATGGGAGGGGGGCTGGGAGACTAGGTGAAAAGGGTGAAGGGATTAAGAAATACAAATTGCCAGTTTTAAAAACAATCATGAGGATGCAAAGTCCAGCATAGGGAATATAGTCAATAATACTGTAGTAACTATGTATGGTGTCAGACTAAGGTGATCACTTCATAAGGTACGGTATATAAATATCTAATCACTATGTTGTACACTTGAAACTAACTTATTATATGTCAACTGTGATCAAAAAATAAATTTTTAAAAAAGAACTTATTAGAACCAAATTGCCAATTTGCTGTAGAAGAATTAGTAGGGAAAAGAAAACCTATTTATAATTTACTTGAAGGCTTTTATTTTTCCTCTTAATAAATTAGCTATCCAAACTCTTTAATTAAACTCCTTAATTAAAAATAAAAAAGAAACAAGGTTGAAGAGGACAACCGTGTAGGCGGCACCTTCACTCCTTCACTCTGAGTAGTTTATCAAAGGGTCTTGTTTTTCCTCCCAATTATATTGAGGTATAGTTGACATAGAACACTGTATTAGTTTTAGGTATACAACATAATCATTTGATATATGTATATATTGCAAAATGATCACCTAAGTTTAGTTAACATCTATCACCTCACATGATCACACATTTTTTTCTTATGATGAGAACTTTTAAGATTGACTCACAGCCACTTTCAATTAGCTTGCAACATTTACGTATACAATACAGTATTTTTAACTATAATCACCACTTTGTGCATTATATCCCTGTTATTTATTTATTTTATAACTGGAAGCTTGTACCTTTTGACCATCCTCACCCATTTCCCCACCCCACCGCCCACCTCTGGCATGTACCAATCTATATTCTGTTTCTGTGAGTTCAATTTTTTTAAGATTTCACATGTAAGTGAGATCATACGGTATTTGTCTTTCTCTGTCTGATTGATTTAACCAAACATAATGTCCTCAAGGTCCACCCATGTTGTCTCAAATGGCAGGAATTCCTTCCATTGTAGGATCTTAAGCAAAGAAGTATTAGGGTTAAGTTACATTTCAACACCATTACTCAGGATGCAGTAATGCAATATGAAGCAGGGAGACCCTGGTGGTAATTCTGGGGGAAAATGGCAGTGACTTGGACCAAGGTGCTGCCAGTGGAGGTAGTGAGAAGTGGCCTGATTCTTGATATAGCTTGGAAAGGCAAGCTAGCGGACTTTGCTGGTGAAAAATCTTGTACTTATCCAAACGGTAAGTCATGATGTATCTGCTCCATAAAATTGTGGCAGATGTGATCTCTGGGATGTGAAGAACTCTCTAACTACATAGTACTCTCACCTGAAACTCTGTCCCTGGCTCCCAGCCCTGTGTGCTAGGCCAAAGAGAGGAGCAGGTAAGGAGCCTCCCTGGTAGCTAACTGAGCCTGCGCTGGCTTACGTGAGTGTGTTAAAACTAGAAACCACATAATCAGATAGCAGAGTGCCTCCATGTGTCCCAAGAGCTTTATGTTCTCCATGGGAAACTTCCAGACTAGCAGGACGTGGCAGCACATGGAAGGGGAGGGAAGGACCCACAAGCAGCTGAAACAGAAGAGGTATGGGAAAGAGAGAGAAGGTTTGAAATCCAGAGAAAAGAGCTCAGGCCAGGGGGATGAAGAAGGGAGGAGTGATTCAAGGTTTGACTTATAACTAACTGACCCATCTCACCCACCATCGCCCAACACGTGGTCAGCCCTCCCTCACTATGTGGTTTCAAGTAGTCTGAGGGAGGAGCAGAGCAAACACATTTATGGATTTGTCTGGCAAATATTTATTGATTCTCTAGCCCTGGAGATACTACAGTAAACAAAACAAAGATTATCCCCATTCTCTGGGTGTTTAAAATCAAGTGGCAAAGACAGACCTCAAATATTCACACAATGACATAAACTATGTATGTATCACCAACTGTGATGAGCATTTGAAAGACAAGCCCAGGCCACTGTGAGGGCAAATAAGAAGGCTGGAGCTCTGGGGAAGATGCCTGGAGGAGTAAGCTCCAAGAACAAGTTGGTGTGAGAAGCGGTAGGGAAGGGGTACTTTTCCAAGCAGAAGCACTGCAAGGAGAGGCCTGAGTCTGCAGGCAGTAGGACCTGTTCAAGGACAAGAACCTACACTAGCCAGCGTGGCTGGAAAAGGGTGTAGGAGAGAGTGACCTGAGATGTGGTTGCAGAAGGGAGAGGGGCAGGTCAAATGTAGTTTTGTTGGCCATGTGGAGAGTTCGGGTCTTTATCCAACCATCTGTCACCAGAGGCGTAGATTGGAGCTTTAGGGTATAGGGCCAAGCCTGAGGCAGAGGTCAGCTGGAGAAGCAAGGACCCAGGCGTGGCAGGATTGCAGGTGAAGGAGGTTCATTTCACCACAGAGGAGAGCTTCCCTTGGCAGGCTTCAAAAATAATCCCTAATGCCTGCCATTGGGAGTCAAGTTTTTCATCAGTGGGTAGCTTTCTTTGTAACTCCATGTAGCACTTCGCTATGTGGAAATACTAAAATAACAAGTAGGCAATTAGAATCCTGAACCTGCTGGAACTGTGACAGATGTTTAATAACAGTATCAAGAATGTTTCGGTCCCTCCAGGTGGACAGACTAAGTTACTTCAAGGACCAGGCCTCAGCAGGGAAGAAGCAATTAGGAATGACAAGGAGCTGAAGGGAAGTCCAATTATTTACTGTTAAAAATGGCCAGGAGTGGGGGGAGTTGGGACAACCTGGAGACACACACAAAAGGGAATTTAATCACAGACCTCTGCTTGAAGTTGTTTGGGACTGCTGAAGTTTTTTAAAGCAAGGATGTTAATTAGTCTCAATTTGAATTGATACTTCCACAGCTTTTCTCAACAGTCAACCTGTCAAATATAGTGGTGAATGATAATTGTGCTTTGTAGTCCTCTATTAACAGTGTCTTCCAAATACCCCAGAGAGATAAACATTGTTTTGCAAAGGAAGGTTTGCAAAGGCTTGTCCTTGGTGGCCCTTAAGGAAAAGCTACTGGGATCTCTTTTTCTGAGTCTGTGACCAAGTCATTCCAATTCATCAGTCTCGACCAGCACTGCCTGATGGAAATACAATGTGAATTACAAGTGCAAGACACATATGTCATTTACAATTTTTTAGTAGCTACATTTTTTAAAAAACTAAAAGATCCTGACCTGTGGTGGCACAGTGGATAAAGAGTCGACCTGGAAATGCTGAGGTCGCCGGTTTGAAACCCTGGGCTTGCCTGGTCAAGGCACATATGGGAGTTGATGCTTCCTGCTTCTCCCCCTTCTCTCTCTCTGTTTCTCTCTCTCTCCTTTCTAAAATGAATAAAATTAAAAACTAAAAGAAACAGGTGGAATTAATTTTAACTGTGTATATGATTGAACCTAATATAGCCATAGTGTTATCATTTCAACATGAAATCAATATAACAATTACGAATGAGCTATTTCATACTCTGCAGGGTATCGTTATGGGTGTGTATAGACTGTCTTTGAAATACAGTATGTATTGTATGCTCACAACACAGCCCCATCACAACTAGCGACATTTCAAGGCTCAGCAACCACACGTGACCGGTGGCTGCCATATTAGACAGGATGGGACTACAGAGTAATGGTTCTTCTATCAGACTGTTTCCATGTTTTCCGTGTTAAGTCAATAATGGCTGTGCCTGTTGCATATTGAATTGACAATTTCCTGTCACCCTAGGAAAGGTGCCCCAAGAGTACCTAAATCTGCCACTGTCACCGCAAACTCATATGCCAAAGCTGAATTAAGCAGTCCTTCCCTTTTGAGACTTCCCCATTTCTGATTATCTTTCTTCTTTTCTGCCCTTATTTTCAGGCAGTGTTTTAGTCTCCTTCATTCTTCCTGTGAATTATCTTCCATATCTGCCCTTCTCCTATCTTGCCGCACTCTGACCAGGCCCCTGGCCCTCATGTGGGGACCATTGGAATAGTGATCTAACCCCCAGCTGCTGCAAGGCAGGCATGCTTCCTCCTGGGATTTTAGTGCAACTGACGGGGTGCACGAGACTCCCCACAGCGTTCGTTCACTTATTCATTCAGCAAATATTCGCTACCGAGTGTCCACTCTGTGCCAAGTGCTGTGCTTGGCCCTGAGGATAGGTCACATTTTATAAAACTGATAAAGGATAAATCTCCCAGGAGAATCAGTTTCACTCTGTGATAAATAATTTAAAACTGTATTTTAACAGAGCCAAAAATGTATCATGGAGTAAAATATAAAGTCTGCACACATTTTCAGATAAAACAAGAGGTTTCACATAAATGTCTAGGCTTTGACATACATAGCTTAGGGTTCTGACCTCAGATTACCTGGAGTGTGCGTGTTCCTGGTGCCTCTTCTACAGGAAGCTGCTTTGATAAAAAAAAAAAATATCAAAAGACTAAGAATTGCTCCCCCTCGTCTGCTTTCTCTCCTCAACGAAACAACACAGAACGGTCAGGACGACCTTGTCACTGCCCAGTTTCATAGTCACTCTGTGTGTAACTGCAAGGCTCATGATCTCCAGGAGGTTCTAGTTTTAAAGGGGGCAAAACTAACACTCTAAAACATAGTTCACGGTTCAATTCCAGGCTGGATAGTGCCAACTAGAAATGCCCATATACAGTAGGTTCTCTAAGGAAAAAAAATGCTGGGCCTCTGGATAATATACATAAAGAATTGCTGAGGTAATCAGAAAAGGGATGTGATTTTACGGAGTGAAGAAACCCAAGAAGGCTCCATGGAGGAAGCAGGGCTTCAGTAAAATGTGAAGAGAAGGTCAGAAATTTAGCCACATGGGGGAGTAGAGAGAGTGGTTGGGGCTGGAAGGAATCAACAATGACTGACTCCAGCCAAGTCACCCTCATGACCTCCAGGAATTTGCTCAATCACGTGTGTACCGTGGAATTCTTTCCCAACCTGGACAACAGCAAAATTCATATCCCACCTCCTAGGGTAAGTCCTCCATGATGCTTGCAGTTCATCTCAGTAAGAATTCGTTTCTCCCCATCTCAAAATCCTGAAGAGTAAGTAATAAATAGGAAACAACCTTTTGCGAAATCAGAGAAGAACGACTTCCTCCAGAGCCGTGATCTGTGGGCAGATCAGCTGAATTGCTCCGGAACCAGCTTCCAACAGCCTTCTCTGTACCCACAGTAGAGCGGTGTGCACAAGATGCCACTGCTTAGGAAGTACTGTTTCTCCCTTCTCCAAATTACAGTTGCACTCAGGCCTGTGGCTAACATTTGCAAACCAGAGACAAAAGTGCAGACTGCATATAGTAGCTAAACATTTAGAGTTATCAGTCAAGTTAATAAACCATTCATTAAAATCTCCATCCTCATTTTGAAAAAAAACAACAGACCTTAACACTGACCTGGAGGCCAGGTTTGAACCTTTAGCTCCTGGGAGTTCTTTGTGGGGACACAGCCTTGCAGGACAATCAGCCCCGAGCTCTCACCGTGTCCCACTTTCCTTCCCACCCCTATCCATGCCCCCCACCCAGAGAGGGCCCTCACACATGTCACACCCGATCTCTATCTACACCCTAGTTTTTTCCATATCCAGACTCCATAAGTAGCTGCCGATTGGCCACCCCATGGGCAACATTGGCCACCCTGGGGGAAACTGGTCCAAAATACAAGGTCCACACAGGCAATAGCAGTGGTTCTAGAAATTTCCAGGGTCACAAATACAGTTGGTGAAGGGTGTGTCTTCCTGACCCCAAGAGGTACATAGACCTCTCCTCCCTCTGTGGGGGTGGGCCTAGTCATGGAAGGGCCTAAGTGAAGCCCTCTAGTGCAAGGCATAGGATAGTGACCCCCCTCAGGCCTGAGTGTAAAGGTTGGGTTAGCAGCACTAATGTGCTTTCTCTTACACAGTTTCACTTCATTCATTATACAATCTCATTCTGTTTCCTGAGTTGACATCGCCCAGGGCAGACCGAGCATTTTTACATTACTCCTCGGCCTGTGGTGTGATGGTTCGAGGGACAGATGCCTTGACTGACACACCACTCTTCTCTCCAGCTATCTGCCAGGTGACCGGGAATTGTGGCAGTCTCCCAGCTGGCTTTGTGAAGATGATCCTTCCCTAACTCCTCCTGATTAATGGTCACGCCATCTGCCCTATTTTCATATTGGCCCCTGCCCATGGCTTCCCCCTCACAACGTCCCCCATTCAGGTAGTATTGCTTGACTGTGTGCTGCCCCACCAGCTAACAGGGTTAAGTAATAATTACAGCCACAACAATCATAACTGAGTGCGTCGTTCGCTTTCACTTTCCTGAATATTTTCGCATCAGTTATTTCAATATATCTTCACAACAGCCCAAAGGGGTAGAGAACAACCCCATTAACCCTGCCGGGTATTAATGAGAGGATAAAACACTTCCCCAAGCTCACAGGCATGGGGACTAAAAGAGCCGGGAATGAAGCTCTGGTCTCCTGACCTCTAGACTTCAGTGTTTTCTTTCCTGAACTGAGTGATGCCTTGAGACACTATGTCAGCTTCCAAAGCCAGCCAGTCATGCTCTTGTACGGTGTGCAATTTATTTCCTAAGACCTGTGTTAGAAAGACTATAAAACGTTGCTACAGCTGGCTCAATGGACCAGTGATTGTGCGAATGTTGAAAGTCCAAATGGAGAGCTATTTCAGAGCACACTGATGGTGCTCAAAGGGAAAGATGCTGGTTGCGTGGGTGTGAATGCTTTTATGTGTGTGCGCTGCGTGCGTTCAGCCTTAGGAGGATCTAACCTTTTCCCGGGATGGAGGGCCTGAGTGCTACTTTCTTTTTTCCCTGAGCATGTTCAAAGAGACATTTGATGTTCCAGAGATTTGAAATATGCATTGTAGTCATAAATATTTATACCAACTTAATTAGAAAGTCCCAATTGCATTTCAACTTCTAATTTCAGTAAGAATTACCTTTGTCCCAATCTTAATATCCTGAAATGTAAGTCATAGACAAGTAGCAATCTTTTGCGAGATTGGAGAGTAATGACTTCCTCCTGTGCTGTGATGTGTAGGCGGATCAGATCAACTTAATTACTTCAAAACCAGCTTCTGATGACTGTCTTTGTACTGTGTGATGTACTGACTTGCCGGAGGTCACACAGCTGCCTAGGAAATGTAGCAGTTTCTCCACTTTCAGTCTCCTTCCCTCCAGAAAACTCCAAAAACCACCATAAGATCAGTTTTCTAGAAGGTTGCTACAATTGGACCACCTTCCTGAAGTTCTCAGAAGATGGATGGAGATGACTTACTCCAAAGTGAGACCAAAAAAAAAAATGTATTAGGTCTAGAATCACAGTCTGGGCTTGTCCTAAAATATATATAAATTAATCGCATTTGAACACAGAAGATAAGGTGGGGCAACCTTCCAGAGAAAGAATAGCATGGAACAGTGAAAACAAAAGGCAGATAACCCCACGTATTCTTGGCAGTAGGCTGTCCAGTGACTAGAGGTCTGACCGATACCATTGGTATAGAGATTCAGTGGGGGCCGAGGCAGGAAAGAGAGGGTTGGGTAGGGTAGGACCAGCGGTGGAGAGCAGAGGACAGGGCAGGTGACAGCACTGACTCAAGTGCAAGTTTAACATTTGAACTTAAACCAGTTTGGGGAAGATAAATCTGGCACGAGTAGGGAAGATAGGTCAGAAGGGAGAGATTGGACACAGAGAAACATGCAGAGGAGACCTATTATAATAGCCCTTTCAACCATGATGGACAACACTCCAGCAGAGGCCTTGTGTTGAGACAGAAAGGGATGTGTATGACAGAGGGAATAAAAAGCTGACACATGGAAGAGGTGCGGGACTTACTTCGGGTTGCTCCAGAGAACAAAATTAAGACCAGTGATGGAAGTGACATGAAGTTGTGTTATGTAAAGACAACTTCAAGAATAATTACTACTGAGGAGTAATAGTTTCGGTGGCCTTGTGAGGTGGTGAGCTCCCCGACATTGGTGGGGCCTCAAGCACAGACAGGTTTGAAAACCACTAAGAATTGCTATTTGTTTTTCTCATGACCCTGAATATACCCCCGCCGGTTACATCATGTGTGGGTGGTATGACTGGAGCAGGTTGGGGTGGAACGTGGGAATGCTAACCAAGATGCCATTAGACATTTTGCCCAGAATAGGATCTTACTAGAAGGGGAAGATGATAAAATGGAGGTAAGGGGCAACTAACAGAAAATTAATGCTTATTATTTTTAATATTAAGTTTTTATGGAGTTCTTACATGAGCCAGATACTATGCTGGGCATGTGAAATGAATAATCTCATTTACCCCTCACACCCGCGGTGAGGACAGTTATACCAATCTCCACTTTACAGGTATGTAAACTAAGATTCAGAGAGTTTAGGAAATTACTCAAGGTCATGCAACTGGCAAAATCCATTACTTCCGATTCAAATGTGACAACAGAGAACCCACATGGAATCTGAACAGCGACACTGGACTCCTCATTCAGTTATCGAGGATTGTATTCATGGTCACCACACCTGACAGCTCTGGACCACTCTTCTTCGCCCCATGATGGCAGGCTTACTCGGGTGATCTAGGGAACCCCACTCCTTCCCAATCTGAACGCTGCCCTGTTGCAGTAATAGCAGTCCCACCAGTTGAAAAGTTGATCATTGGATGTCAGGAGTCCCAAGTTAAGATGCAGATTCTTCAGAAGAGATAACGCAATAGATACAAATGAGCTTTCTGAGTGAAGTTAGCAGATTACAGTTTGATGATCAGAAGAAAGAGATGAGCTCAGAGCCGAGACTGGGTGGAATGGGGAGATTGGTGGGGAAACAAGAGAAAAAGATCATTCATGGGTTATGTTCCTGGAAGACTTCTTTGAGTCTTTTTGTCTGGGGAGAGGCCCAGCCCCAGTCTCCTATGATGACAGGTGCTTCTCCATCATAGCACCTTGTAACGCCTTATCCACCGACCCTCTGAATTCCCAGTAGACTTGAGCCACTGAGACTTCATCAGAAGAACTAAGAGAGCAGGGACTGGGTCTGAGTTGCACCTCACTGTACCCCCAGACTCTCAAGCCTGCCCCAGAGTCAATGCTCAGGTAGGAGTTGATAAATGGATGTAGGAAAGAACGAACAAATGCAGATGCTGGCCGGTGGACTACAGGGCTCTGCCTCGGGATGGTCTGCTAAGCACCTTTTACTGGGATGTTTGCGTATTTGTGTCGTTCCCATGTCAATTATCAAGTATTTGTAGATTTTTGTTGTGCCTATGTCAGCCATTTACCAACAACCTCTCCCCCCTTCTAGCCCCTTCTGGTAGAGTTCCACCTTATAGGAAGAGAAATTCACAACTCAACTATCTGACCTCTTAGTGGAGATGTCCTAGCCACTGTAGTCTGGTCCTAGTAGATAAAGCACAGTTCTTGGTGGCAAAGACCTGAGCTTGAATCCTGTTAATACTGCTATCTGAAGTGTTTCTTCTCTGAGTGTCAAATCTCATCAGTAAAATTAAAATAATAATAGGAATGTAGTGAGAATTATATAAAATTACTTGTATAGAGCATCTAGAACCTGTCAGTCACCTGGTAAATGTTCATTCCCTGCCCTTTTCCTACTGCATAAAGGAGTCAATTAACAAAAGAATTATCTCACCAAAACTTAGAGTTCTCAGTCTCCACCAGAGCTGGGAGGCCTCAGAGCTCAGAAGCCATCCCATCACTTTACAGAAAATGAAGAGATGCAGAGACAAGTGGCGGCTAGCCCAGCATTGCCCCAGTGATCGATTGGCAAGGCCAGCAAACCCAGCGCCAATTACTGCACCTCCACTGCTCAATTTGTCCCTTTACGCTGCACTTAGAATTGCCACTCCCAGCTTTCACAAATGGTCCCTTCCATGATTCCAGAGGCATTTGCTCTGTATTGCTGCCGCCCCCCAGCAGAGCCAGCATGGACTGACTTCCTCACTCTGTCACTTCCTAATTGACAGCAAGAGGCAAACCAGGCATGCAGTTCCCAGAAGCTGGACCCACCGGACTGTACTGTTGCTCTGTTAGCCCTTTAGCTGACAAAGAGAGGTGTAAGCCTCTGTATGCAAAGCTGCCTGGGACGGGAAGGGGTGGTTTGTGCAGTGGCATTGTAGGGGAAGACAATAGGTGACTGATTTTCCAGGGACATGCTGAGTAAAGAGCACCAGCTGCCACTGGGCTCAGAAGCATCCATCATGTGACAAGGTCTTTTCCCAGATACTGCCTGGCATGGATTTGGGGTATTTCCTGTAATCTTTTCTCATCTGGTCCAGTCCCTTCTTTTCAGATATGAGAAACTGAGATCTAACAAGAGGAAGAGAGTTACTCAAGGTCACCTAGGAAATTAGGAGGGACAGAATAGCAGAGGCAGATTCGAGCACAAACCTACATCCACCACTCAGTTGCTGTGTTCAAATCTCCCACCCACCATGGTTGTGAATTTATCCATTTCTCTTAGTAATTTTGTTGAGTTTTGCTTAGAACCTAGTGCAGCTATATTGTACAGATTCAAATAAGTTATAACTTTATGGCAGTTTTATAGAGACTCTCTTGATTCCTAACATTGGGCATAGAATATTAGATATTTCTTTTTTTTTAATTTAGAAAATTAAATTTAACAGAGTGACATTGATCAAGATAATAGATATTTCTAATGTTTGCCTTAATGCCTATTGGTTTGATATTAAGATAGTTACCTCTTGTTTAGAATATCTCCCTCTGTCCTTTTACTTTTAATCTTTCTGTGTCCTTATGGTTTATGTGTGTCATTTATAACCAGCATTTAGCTGGATTTGTTGTTGTTGTTTTTAAAATATAATTTTACCATCCCTAACTTTTAACCAGTCAATTTAGTCTCTTTACATGTATTGTCATTATTGACATATTTTATTTCTACCTTCTTAGTTTCCTAAAGCATTTACTATACATTTTTATTTTTACAGATGGATGTGTATATAACATGTATGGAAGTAATGGGGCATAGTGATAATCTGAAGTGTGTGAATGTAACCTCCATTTTGTGAATTAGAACATTATTAAGTCATATTAACCTTCTCTGCATCCCTCCAATAGGTGGTCTGCATACATTTCTAAGCAATAGATTCTTGGTTTTTACCTTTATACAAATAGTGTCACACTGCATGTAGTTTTATGATTAACATTTTTCCTTAACATTTTTTTTTTTAGCAAGAAGAGACAAGACAGACAGACAGGAAGGGAGAGAGATGAAAAGCATCAATTTGTAGTTGCATCATTTTAGTTGTTCATTGATTTTTTTTCCTCAACATTTTGTTGCTGAGATTCATTATGCTATTATACGTATCTGTGGTTTACTGGTCTTAACTGCTGCGTATTATTTCATGTATAAGTACTCCATAGTTTATTCATCCATTCCCGGCCTTGTCATCACTTGGGTGGTTTCTAATTTTTTTATATTAAGAACTTTCTTGAGTATAATTCCTGAGTACCAAATAGAAGAGTTTCTCTAGGTTATATGGCTTAAAGTGCAATTAACTTGGGTTCTTCAAAGTGGGAATACCAATTTACACAATGACCAGCAGTAAATAAGAGTTCCTGTTGTTCTGTGTCCTTGTCAATACTTGGTGTTGTCAGACTTCTTTTTGACCTATCTAATAAATGTAAAATACTTTCTTGTAGGAATACTCTATGAAAATATACAGAGTTAAAATAAGAATCAGAGACAGCAAGGTGCCCTATGGTGAAAGCCCTGAGCCAATGAGAGTCCAGGGGCCTCTCTGACCCCACACTAGAAACAGTGCATGTTGAAAACAGCAAAACAGCAAGATAACATTCACTAATAGAAAATGTTTAGGCTCTCAGAACAAAGATTAGAAGTCAGCATGTTCCTCATCCTTTACTTCACCCTCTGAAAACTTCTGCTGTCTGCTTCCTTGAGTTACTTATACCAGCTAATAAATATCTGAGTAAGGCTGGGACGGGGCTTCAGTCCTTCGGTCTGCTGACTGGGGCTGTTGTCTCCCCTCTGCTCCTCGAAGCATGTCATCTGGTCTCTGAGTAGTTCATTGTCCCCACAACATCTTGTGTGGTCTTAATTTGCATAACCCTGAGGAAAGACAGTTGTTCTGAGCAGGAGGGAGTGATCAGCTTTGTACAACACTGCTTCCAGCTATAATGATTTAATGGCTCACCCTTCTCCAAGATATCTGCATTTCACAGTATCTTGACTGAAAGGAATAAGATTTAAATAGTGTACAATCAGCCCTATCACAGGCCAATGGAAGAGGGACTGGCAGGGAAGACCAGATTCATGGCAGTCCCACTTCCTGGTGACCAACCATCCTGGTTTGCCTGGACCTAACGGGTTTCCCTGGATGCAGGATTTTAATTTTTTTTTTAATTTATTTTTATTTTATTTATTCATTTTAGAGAGGAGAGAGAGAGGGAGAGAGAGAGACAGAGAGAGAGGAGAGAGAGACAGGGAGGAGGAGCTGGAAGCATCAACTCCCATATGTGCCTTGACCAGGCAAGCCCAGGGTTTTGAACCGGCGACCTCAGCATTTCCAGGTCGATGCTTTATCCACTGCACCACCACAGGTCAGGCAGGATTTTAATTTTAAAACCAGGAAAATTCCAGGCAAACCAAGACGAGTTGGTCACCTATACACACTGCACACACAGATGCTCCCCGTTCCTTGTTAGTCCTCAAACATTTTATTCCAAACAAGGAACCTAATCTTTGTGCAAAAACAGACCTGGCATCTACGTGGCAGATGGCATTTTATAGGCTGCCATCTGAAACCACATCCTCATCTGAAAATACTGCCCCAAAGGACCATTCTTGTTCTTGGAGGATAAAGGGAGTGAAAGAATTTTATTTCTCACTTTAAAAGAAAAATCTTGATTACATTGCATTTTATGTCAGTGCATTCCTCAGGAACTGTTTTTCCAAAAGTCCCCAGGCTGAAGAAATGTGACATCTCAGAAAGACATTTCAAAAATGATCCAGGCTCTAGGGCCAATCTGCTGGGAGAAGCAGCCACATGCTCTAGAGCCACTTTCTGTGGACCTGAAGTCTGAGCTCTGTCCCTCCCCCACAGGCCTGGGTACAGCCAGGAGCTCCTAGCAGATTCCTCTGTCTAAAAGCAGGCTTCACAAAGATCTTGCTAGAGGTAGAGTTTCAAGGAACAAAGACAACAGGAACCATCCACCCTTGTCAATTTCTCTCCTTTGCAACAGTTAAAACAGTGCCAGCCAACACTCCTGTCAGTAGCTTCTCACCTTGCAAATAAACCTGGTGTTCCTTATGAGCTGGGCTGGCAGCAGCAGGAGCGCAGGAGGACAGCTGCACTGGCTGTGAAAATATTCTGCTACTTCCCTCCATTTGGTAAAAAGTATAACAGAATAAGTGGTCAAAGTAATAATAATAATAACTGATACAAAATCTAGTATGTGTCGTTTATCTCAGACACTGCAAGGGCCATAGAATTCCAAGAGCTGCTTTTTATTTGGGCAGAGCACCACTTGGCAGGGGTGGGTGTTGCTGCAGGTGTCCTTTATTTATTTTAAGGCTTACAATCTTACCTTCAAGTTCAAAGCCATTGGGTAGGAAAGGGCCTCAAAGCCGAGCCAAGGAGAACCTATTCTATAAATGCCTTCCCATGCCCAGTGAAAGGGTCCTTCAGGTGGTTTGGGAGCTTTGCTTTATTTAGCCACATGTCTCCTGGTGAGAGGTGGCCATTCCTATGTGAAGCTGTGGAAAAGGAGTCAGCCTAGAATCCCACTAAACGGCCAGAGAATGAGTGTGTCAGGAAGTTGCAGGAGGACGCATTTCTCGGTCCCCCTACATCCCTCGTGTCTGCGCTCCAAACAGAGGGCCTGTGTCAGCCCGACCTCACCAGGTCAACAGCTCCCTCCTGCCAGACCAGGCTCAGCGGGTGCCCACTGGCTCCAGACAGGGAATGCGCCTCACCTGTGTGCAGCCTCTGTGCTCTCGTCCTTTATTTCCTCTTGTTTCGTTCTCTTGTTGGCCTCGGTCCCACTTAGAAACTGGACTCAAACCATTGGCTGTCTTACTGGTCAATACCATGATGGTGTGTGGTGCCTTTGTCACGCACACTTTCTCAGAGGGCTGCAAGCCCTGGTGACCAGCATCAGCCAGTCACCTCCCTTCGCACCCTCACTCTGCTCCTCTTCTTGGCCATTCACTCCCTCTGAGGCTTGAACTAGGAGCCTCCACAAAGAGGACACAGGAGTCGTCTTTACCTCAGGAGCTGGCTGTCCAAGCTAGGAGGCCGAGTGTGGGAACACGTGGACACCCCGGTCAGGGTGCTCTGAGAGGTGGGGCTGTGCTGGGACTGTATGTAGGTAGAAGTGAAACCAATTGAATGGAAGTTCATCTGGGCAGGGAGGGTGGTGGCTACAGGCAAAGAAGCAGAATCCTTGCCCTTGGACAGCGGTCCAGATCCTCAGGGGATTCCACATACCCAGTGTGTGCTGTGGGTAGCAAGGCTTTCTCTTTTCATGTAGTGAGGTTTCTATCATTGAAAGTGCTGCCTTTATGGTGAAATTTTGTCCTTTTCTGGTGTTAGAATATACTTTTGCTGAATGTGGTGGTGCTGACAGTAGTGAGTAGCTTTGTTTCAATGAGCTTACCTTAGCTAAGCTTAGTTTTTAATGTCTTCACATGGCACAGTGACTGGAGAAAAATAACCTACATCAGTCCCCAAATTGTGTTTAAAAATTTCCATGAAATGCAAAAGTCTAGCAACTATAGATCTTGACGACTTGGGCAAAAGAGTCCTGAGGTTGGTCTCACCAGGCTAAAGCCATTTTCAGGACACCCACTGTGCACCAGGCGCTGTACAAGGGGGGAGGGACAAGCCTGTGTGTCCTCTGACAAGTCTCACCATGGGGAGGGGTGACAGATAGAGCCTCACCTGGAGCAAGGTGACAGGTGGGTCCTCAGTGTGGAGTGGAATGCACCCTCCTATCAGGCTCACAGTGTGATGTCAGGGGACCCTGGTTCCAGCCAACCAATCCTCCAGGTGCTAAATCTGATTACGGGATCTGCAGCCTTTTATTTTTTTTATTTTTTATTTTTGTATTTTTCCAAAGTTAGAAGCAGGGGGGCAGTCAGACAGACTCCCGCATGCGCCCAACCAGAATCCACCTGGCATGCCCACCAGGGGGCGATGCTCTGCCCATTCGGGGCATTGCTCTGTTGTGGCCAGAGCCATTCTAGCATCTGAGGTGGAGGCCATGGAGCCATCCTCAGCACCTGGGCCAACTTTGCTCCAATGGAGGAAAGTTGGCTGTGGGAGGAGAAAAGAGAGATAGAGAGAAAGGAGAGGGAGAAGGGTGGGGAAGCAGATGGTTACCTCTCCTGTGTGCCCTGACTGGGAATTGAACCCGGGACTTCCACACACCGGACCAACACTCTACCGCTGAGCCAACCAGCCAGGACTGGGATCTGCAGTCTATTGATTTGACCATACCAACAGCCAGTTTGGCTAACAGTTGTATTTCTCTGTTAAAATGACTCACAAATCAGGTTCCTGAGAAGTGGTCAGCATGCCAGCGCCTTCAAGGCTATGCACACTGGCAAATGAGGATCTGCGCTAAGGACTGGGGCAGCCCCTGCGCTGGACAGAACTTATCAATGTAAGCTCTTTGGGGGTTTCTTTGGGGTCCCAACAAGCCAGCTATCCGGAGACACTTCTGTGCAGCACAGACACCCATTTTCTTTCAAACGGCAGCAAAATTCACTGGGGACTCTGTCTCTGAGAAGGAATTTGGACAACTGTCCTAAACAAGACTCCATTAAACTTAAGCTGTTTTAAGTTGGTGAATATGGATCCCCTGTTAGAGCACACGTAGGAGGGGCCACTTGCTTCATAATCACTGAGGCATTTGTTAACATTGATATTCCCAGGCCCTCCCTCAGAATCTCTGTAGTAGGGCCGACAGAGGCAGGGAATCAGTATTTTTAAGGCATGCCTACAGTTAGAAGGGAGGGGTGGGAGTGGGTGGAAAAACTGAAGAGATGAACAGTTCCAGTTATAAAATAAACAGGTCACGGGAATGTAATGTACACTCTGGAAATATAGTCAATAATATCATGGTAATTTGGTATAGTGGCAGATGGTTACTAGACTTATTGTGGTAAACACATTGTAAATTTTAAA